>NC_044031.1:116683588-117020073 GCF_901765095.1 Microcaecilia unicolor | reverse complement strand
GCAGAAACAAGTTTTCTGGAAGCTTAAGATCTTAAGATAACGAACATCCTTTATTTGTGGGATGTAACTTATCTATACAGCCCTTCGTATCTTCCGATCACCTACTTTGCACAGCCGTGCAAATCTCAGTTAAACAAGGGAAATAGTTGCAGCTGTAAATAAGGAAGAAGGAGGACCTTCTTTATAAACCTAACGTTTGGTTTCATGTCTTTGAAAACAGGTGTTTTTTTTCTTCTTTTTTCACGAGCTCCTAGATCTTTACCGGTACAAGAAATTTTTGAGAGGCTTCTTGCTTGTGGTCACATAGACAGTTTTCCCTAAAACCATCAGTTAATATTACTGGAGTCTTTAAATCTGTTAGTGGCAGCGTTTGAGGAAAGTTTCCCAGATGCTTTAAGATGTGCCACAACCTTAAAACAGTCAGTATTTCACATTTCCACTATGGGTTGAGAACTCCCTGATGATCAAGGTTTGCTCATGTAGACAGTGCAGTACAGTAGTAGAGCGCAAGGAAAATTAAGAGAACAATTAAAGATATATAAATCTTTATTAATTAAAAAAATCTGTTTCTGTTAGCTATTCTGTTGCTGCTTTTCTTTTTTTGCTTCAAAAGAAAACATAGCTACATCTGATCATGTGCATAACAGAAATCACTTTTTGCCCAGTTGTACTGTGTGATGTAGTTAGAAACCTGCCTATCTACTATTTTCCGGATACCAAACTTCAGTCTTGCAATACACTTGCTCTTTTTTTTTTAAGTTTCTTTTTCCTGAGATGGGAGATGGGAGTTAAGGTAGCACAGTCCTACTGCACATTAGGAAAACCAGTATGTGAAATAAACCAAACCCAGGGGTCCTTTTACCAAGCTACTTTAAAAGGGGCCCTCGCTACTGGTGGGGGCCATTTTTACCATGTGATGAGACCCTTTTTACCACAGCGAGTAAAACAGATGAAAAACAAATGGCCATGTGGTAAGATTTCACTTACTGTGCGGCCATGCGGGAGAGGGGGAAGCACTTACCCCCACCCATTGAGATGGTGGTAACGGCTCCCATACTAACCCAGCAGTAACCAGGTAGCACGCGGTGCTGCCCGATTACCGCTGGGTTAGCGTTTGTGGAACTATTTTCCAAATATAAATCATAAAGAAACTTCAGACCGCCCAAAACACAGCAGCCAGGCTTATATTTGGAAAAATGCGTTTTGAAAGCGCCAAACCCCTCTGAGAAAAACTGCACTGGCTCCCAATCAAAGAATGTATTGCTTTCAAAATCTGCACAATAGTTCATAAAATTATTTATGGCAAAGCCCTGGGATACATGACAGACCTCACAGACCTGCCAACCAGAAACACTACAAGATCAGCACGATTATACCTAAATCTCCACTACCCAAGCAGCAAAGGACTCAAATACAAATCAACTTACGCATCCAGCTTTCCCTATTTAAGCGCACAACTATGGAACGCACTGCCAAAAGTAGTAAAATCTATACTCGACCACCTAAATTTCCGAAAAGTACTAAAAACAAACCTGTTCAGAAAGGCATACCCCACCGACCCAACATAAAAAAAACCTGGGTACCTGCGACATAACGAAACCAAAGACCGTAATGGACATATCCTAACTCATCCTCTTCCTCTCTAAGTTACCCCAGTGTATTTAACATACAAGAACCTTATTCTACCACAATATCACCTTGCATTTGTTCATACCGGAATTGGCAGACACCGTTATGATACTATGTAAGCCACATTGAGCCTGCAAAAGGTGGGAAAATATGGGATACAAATGTAACAAATAAATAAAACAAAATAAATGTTTCCACTAGCACCAGAAATACCACACGCTGGGGTGGAACTACTGCCGACGCTCATGTTGGGTGGCAGTAGCTCCAGATTGGCATGTGGTAAGCCTGCGGTAGGGCTTACTGCCACTTTGTAATAACACCCTCCCCCCCCCCCCCCCCCCCCAATTCTTACAAGGCAAATGGCTTGAAAGATGGAGTAGCTCAGAAATTTTCACAAAGGTACTGACACAAAGGAATCCTGTTTAGAAGGAATGGTTCCGTGGAATCTTAGCGGAGATTGGGTGGCGACGCCGGTAATTGGGAAGCAAAACGGGAGCTGGGCAGACTTCCACGGTCTACGCCCTGATCGTGACTGAATAGATAGGGATGGGCTGGTGTGTAAATTTTAAGGGGCTTCAACGTTAGCTTCAGAACTTAGTACAAGAACAGTACTGGGCAGACTTCTACGGTCTGTGCCCTGAGAAAGGCAAGGACAAATCAAACTTGGGTATACATATAAAGTATCACATTCCATGTAAAATGAGTTTATCTTGTTGGGCAGACTGGATGGACCGAACAGGTCTTTATCTGCCATCATTTACTATGTTACTATGACTAGCTAAATCCCAGAAAGATGCAGGTCAGCCTGATCCACCTATGCAGCTGTGCAAACATTGAAGCACCAACTGGAATGATACATCACTGAATGATTTAACCTGGCCTGCATGCTTTCTTTCAAGATCTGTATAGAAAAAGCAAATAAAATGACAGCATTCATATGGTTATAAACTTACATCTAACTGGGATCAGAACTTGCATCAGTAGGGGAACACTCTGCCCTTGCTATGAAAATTGACCCAGTGATGAATAATAGCAGCCAAATTATCACTGGCTGCTGTAAACTGACTAATTTCAACAGGCTGTATATCCTTGCTGGAACAGTGTCACTAGAGATCTGAAAACCTGTGGCAAGTTATACAAAGAAAAAGCTGAAAAGAAAGGAATCCAGATGCTCTCCATAGTCACACTATGGCAAGAGAAAATCAGCTGAAATCACGCAGCAGTTTCCTCATAACTACAAAGGAAATTGAACATTATATCCATGACTCCTTGTGAAGAGGTATGGCAACACAACTTGGAGATCCTGTTCTAATGTAGACATGTGTTTTGGACGCGTGCTGAAACGCGCCTGTAAAAAATGGCGCTTTTTTTAAAACAAAAATGGACGTGCGGCAAAATTAAAATGGCGCACATCCATTTTGGGTCTGAGACCTTACCGCCACCAATTCACTTAGCGGTAAGGTCTCACGCTTTAACCAGGCAGTAATGGTCAACACACGTACAATGTGAATTACCGCCCGTGCGCTGGAAACTAAAAATTGCATTCCGGAATGCATAGTGGACACGCGTAAAAGATGAAATTACCGTCTGGGCAACGCAATAGCTGGGTAGTAATTTCAAATTGATGCGCATTGGTCATGCATAGGCGCCTACGCAGCTTAGTAAAACGGTCCCCAAATCACCTCCATGTCAAGCTTCAAGACAAGCTGACATAGCAAAACCAGGATACTCCTCTATCAGAAGTACATAAGAATTGCCATACAGAGACAGACCTAAAGTCCATCAAGTCAAGTATCGAGTTTCCAACAGTGGTCAATCCAGGTCACATGTACCTGTCATGATCCCAAAACAGTAAAACAGATTTTATGCTGCTTATCCCAGGATTCTACAGTGGGTTTTCCCAAGTTCACCTTAATACTGGTTTATGGATTTTTTTTTTTTTTCGGAACTTGTCTAAACCTTCTGACAATGGATTCTAGAGCTTAATTACATGTTGAGTGAAGAAATACTTTCTCTGATTTGTTTTAAATGCACTACTTAGTAACATCATTGCATGCCTCCTAGTCCTTGTGTTTTTGGAAAGAGTGAACAAGCGATTCACGTGCACCCATTCCATTCTACTCAGCATTTTATAGACCTTGATTATATTGTTGACTAAAACTTTTTACACCACTTATACTGACTCTTAGATCTAAGCAGTGTACAATCTAAAATATATAGGACAAATAAAAAAGGAATTACATGGTTCAGATCGGGCAGAGGATCACAAACAATCCAGAACATTCACACTCATAAATCTCCAAATTCAGTACTGAGTATCCGGCCACCCGAGTAGTCCAACCCTTAAAGGTCAGGGACCCCAGGTATTTAACTGTGCCACCCAAGTAGTCCAACCCTTAAAGGTCAGGGACCCCAGGTATTTAACTGTTGGGGTCGAAGGCCAGGGTGAAAAAAAATAGGTTTTGTGAAGTGTCTTGAACTTGAGGCCTTATTACGGATGGCAGGAGGAAGTTCATTCCATATCTGCCCACAGCCATTTCTTCTCCAAACTGAAGAGCCCCAGCCTCTGTAAGCTTTCCTCACAGGGAGTTTATCCCATCCTCTTTATCATGTTGGTCCCCCTTCTCTGTACCTTTTCTAATTCTGCTCTGTCTTTTTTGAGAAGTGGTGACCGGAATTGCACACAATCCCCAAGATTATTTGCAGTGTGACTTGAGAGTTGCGCATGCAGATCAGATCATATTCTGATTAGAACGCACAGCGTAATTATCTTAAGCCAATCAGCGCCGGTAATTGCCACTTAACAAGCAATTATTGACACTAATTGGCATTAATTAGAATTTACATGCACAACTTTCTATGGGCTCCTTTTACTAAGTGGTGGTAAGCCCAACGCGGGCTTACTGCTCGCTAAACAGGAAGTACTGCCGGGCTACTGCAGCAGCCAGGCGGTACTTCCCATCCCTAGCACACAATTATTTCCAGCGCTACAAAAATGCATGCTGCCCGGTTACCGCCAGGTTAAAGCAGGAGCCCTTACCGCCACCTCAGTGGGTGGTGGTAAGGGCTCCTCCCCTGAAATGGCTGCTCAGCAGGTGTTTTACTAGCTACCCTGCCATTTCCTGTAGGAAAGCAAGCATTCCCTTTTACCAGCTGCAGTAAAGGGGGCCTCGGCGTGCGTGTAAAACATGCGGTGATGCCTGCACCGGCCCTTTTTTGCCACAGCTTGGTAAAAGGGGCCCTAGGTGTATTGTGTAAAAGTGATGTGCATAAATTCTAAGACACAGATTGTGAAAGAGGGAATGTCCATGGGCATGGAATGAGCAGATCGTGGGTGTTACTAAAAAAAACTATGGGGGTCTTTTACTAAGGCACGCTGGAATTTGTAGCACCTGCTAAAAATAGGCGTGCACTAAGTGCTAAAGACACCAATGTATTCCTATGGGCGTCTTTTGCATGCACCTATTTTTAACGTGTGCTAAAATGCCAGCGCATCTTAGTAAAAGACCCCCAAAGCGCGCTGTTACAGAATACACCCACCCTGCACCTAACTTAGGCGTAGGCATTCGTAAATGCCCATGACTACATTTAGTTTATACGGTATCAGTTATATTTAGTGGAGGGGGTTCCTCATATACAATCCTTATATTACTACCCAACTCCCAGTATATCTTTATCACCTTGTTCATACAATCTTAAAGGGATATCTAGATATAGGATCTATCAGATAACCATGTCACCACCATTCAGGCATTTTTTATGGTGGGCATGTACTCTTCATTGATACGTAATTTTAATATTCTTAAACTTTCATTCATTAACTTGACTCAATATATTAATCAAACTTGCACTTAGCTTAAATGTGAAAACTCTATATTTTCTTCTTTCCTTTTCTATTTTTTCTGTTTAAAAAATCCTGGATCAGATGTCTCCGAGATGACTAACTTTTTAAACAGAAATCTATAAAGTCCAAAACAAGTTTAAACCACAGCAGTTGTCAGCCTTGCATATTGGGGAATGTACACATATTTTAGAGAGTGGAGGCAGAGACCTTTGTATTGTATGCAAATGACTGTAAACATTTCATTTGTGACAAAAATAAAACAGCAAACTACGTAACAAAAATTAGGTCCATGGCCTTCATTCTGGCTGAAATTGCTCTTCACAGAGCATCCTCAGCTCAGTGAGGATTTACCCCTGTATGTTGCATAGGGCTCCAAGCAACTGCTGCACAGGCCTAGGGTGGCTGTAAGGGTGAGCATTCCAACAGGCGTGGCATCTGTTTCCGGGGGGGGGGGGGGGAGGGAGTTCAGATGCAATCACATGCTGCGTTGCTGCCTGGGAGAGCTCTTCCTCTGCTCCTTTTCCCCCCTCCAGCAGGGGCATGTCCGTCCAGGGGTCCTCCTCCTCCTAGACATCCCCATGCTGGGTATGGCCCGTTCATGGGATGAAGGAGCAGGGTCCATTACTACCTACTCCCAGAGTCTCTCAGCTGCAGGCTGGTCTGGGACAGGCTGTGCATCAGCTGGGGGGGGGGGGGGGTGACGTGTGTTTAAAAGGTTTGCAGTTGAGATCCATAATGGTGCAGCTGGCTCTCTCAGTAGGCAGGGATGGGGACAGCTGGGGGCTGCTGGTTGTTACACAGACAATATCTCTGTGTCACCAATGAGCTGACATAGCAAGGAACACCAGAGCCACTGATGTGATATCTGTTTGTTCACTGAGAGGGCTGTCTCCCTATGGGCATTCAAGAAGGGGTCATTGCCCTGCTGGAGGGCCCTGGGTGGCCAGGCACTGGCTGAGAGGTAGTATGCCTCTGAGCTGTTTTATGGGTAGGGTCATTATTACAGCTGTTGTCAGGTATGTGGGTGTGTGTGTCCCCATACCTAAGTAGTCAACAGCCGGCTTGGCAGGGCCAGCATTAGGAGGGGGCAAACAGGACAGCTGCCCTTGGCCTCACAGCTTCAAGGGGCCCCACAGCTTCAAGGGGCCTCTGGCGTTACCTTCAGCCCGCCAGCACCACAGCAGTCAGATCAACAGTGGTAGCAGCATGCAGCACAAAGTTCGCTGGTGGCAGTAAGATCAGCAGCGGCACGCAGCACAAATTTATTTATTTATTTATTGCATTTGTATCCCACATTTTCCCACCTATTTGCAGGCTCATTGTGGCTTACAATACATTGTGAATGATCGAAATACAATTGGTCACAGTACGATTATGGGGTACGTTGTGGAGAGTTATGGGAAGTCAAAGTCAAGTATCATCTGGGAATAGAACAATGGAATGTAGCAATGGGGAAATGATAGGGCGATAGAACAATAGCAGGAGAACATTAGGGTATAATAATTTTATCTGTGGGTGGAGTTTTAAGTGTAGTGAGAGTAAGGGGAAGAAAATTCAGAAGAGAGTGTATTGGTGCTTTTCTATTAGCGTGTATGAGTTTGCATGTGCCAAGTGCTAGCCCTAGTGTGGTGATCTAGATGAGACAGTAGGACTTAGGAAGGAAGCCAGAACTTAGATTTGGAAGTCGAAGCAGCGGGGGTCAGGGGGGGAATGCCACATGGATGTAGCACAGAGTGTGGAAATCACTGCAAAATCACCCTCACCCTTTGAACTTTCCACTAGGCCTGACCACTTTGAAATTGGAAGTACTCATGCTTGTACCTGTGGAGAGGGAGGGAGGAGGAAAGAGGCATGAGCACTTAGACAGACAAAGTTACATAGAGGGGCATTTTAGATACAACATCTAAGTCCGACTTGGTAGTTTTGCAAAAAACGTCCAAAATCTGAATAGGAAAGAAGGTCATTTTCAAAAAAGAAAAACATATATCCTTTTTTTCAAAAATACTGTTGTGAACAAGATTTTATGATCTGGACGTTTTGTATTTCGGTCTATTAAAAAAAAAAGTCCAATTGCAAAAAGCACAAATCACGCCATTAGGATGTAGGAGGAGCCAACATTTTTAGTATACTGGTCTCCCAGACATCCCAGGAAAGCAATAGGGCACCCAAGGGGGCACTACCGTGGACTTCATAAAATGCTCCCTGGCACACATCTCACCATTGCTTCCTTATCTTGCATGCTGAGCCCCCCAAAACCCAACCCAAACCCACTACCCCCAACTTTACACCACTAGCATTGTTCTTACAGATGAAATGGGCACCTATATGTGGGTACAGTGGGTTTCTGGTGAGTTTTGAAGGGCTCACAGTTTTCCTCCACAAGTGTAATGGATAGGGGGAGGTATGGCCCTGGGTCCACCTGTCTGCAGTGCACTGCACCCAACACTAGACTACTCCAGGGACCTGAGTATAACATCTGAGGCTGGCATAGAGGCTGACAAGTAATGTTTTTAATCACATTTTTGGGGGGTTGGGAGGGGGTCAGTGACCATTGGGGAGTAAGGGGAGGTCATCCTTGATTCCCTCCAGTGGTCATCTGATCATTTAGGGCACCCTTTTGTGCCTTATTCATTATAAAAAACAGATGCCCTAATTTTATTTATTTGTAAGCTCTGTCCAGCAGGGACTGTCTCTCCTTGTTCAAGTGTACAGCGCTGCATACGTCTAGTAGCGCTTTAGAAATGATTAGTAGTAGTAGTTATTTATATCCCACATTATCCCAAGGAATCTTGAGTTCAATGTGGCTTACAACATGAAATCAGTATGGTGGTGAAAGGAACAAAGTAGTGCCAGTAGATTTAGGGGCCCTTTTACTAAGGTGCACCGCAAAATGGGCTGCCTTAGTGTAGGCACGTGTTTTGGGTGCACACAGATCCATTTTTCAGCATTCCTGTAAAAAAAGGCCTTTTGCCAAAAACGAACGTGCGGCAAAATAAAAATTGGCGCATGTCCATTTTGAGTCTGAGACCTTACCGCCAGCCATTGACTTAGCGGTAAAGTCTCAGGCGGTAACCGTGCAATAATCATCTACATGCATAGAACGACTATTACCGCCCAGTTTTTGCCACGCATCAGAAAACAAATATTATTTTCCGACAGGTGTAGCGGACATGCGTCAAAAATGAAATTACCGCAAGGGCCATGCAGTAGCCAGGCGGTAGCTAAAAATTGACGCGTGTGTAGGCGCCTACGCCGCTTAGTAAAAGGGCCCCTAAAATAATTATAAGTTGAATAATCAGAAGAATATAAAAAGGATGTAGAATAACATATTGGCTTCAATGGGCAGCAAAAAGCAATCATTATAACATTGAGAGAAGAGATAATAATAACAGTGCAATAGAAATTCCTCTTATGTTCAATTTACTTATCTGTTAACCCCATTAATTTTGTGTTCACTACAAACTGTATATTCTTTTTACAAATTTGTAATTCTTTATATTGTTACTATGTAAGCCGCATTGAGCCTGCCATGTGTGGGAAAGCGCGGGGTACAAATGTAATAAATAAATAATAAATTAATTATAGCTTCATACAATGTAAGTTACTGCAAGAATTATAGTTATAAGTGAATAAAGAATTGAACTAATGTAAACTAAAAATATATTATTGATACATTTCATATAATTTGATATTATAAAGAGATTAGACAGAGATACATTTTCTGTTGACAGGAATTTGTTAAAGAGGTGTGATTTCAGGGATTTGCGGAACTGAAGATAATTATATTGATATTTAATTAACTTTGGTATTGAATTCCACCAATTTGTGGTCAAATAGGTGAAGCCTATAGATAAGACAGATTTATAAACTATCATTCTACAGTTGGGGAAATGTAAGGTAGTCTTTTGCTTCAGAGACTGCATTACATACAGGAAGTTCTATTAGTGATCGCATGTAGTTTGGAGCTATTCCATAAATAATGAATAAAAATACAGATTTTGCAATAGACACTGACTTTTTTGAGTAACCAGTGAAGTCTAGCTAGTAGAAGGGTTGCACAGTCAAAACATGACATATTGTAAATTAAATTTGTAGCCTCCTAATTGGTTCAAGGGACAGTAACTCAGAGGTGAGGCCAGGGGCGGGTGGCAGTTGGGGTGGGTGGGTGGGAATTAAAGTCTAAATTGAGGCTTCCTGTGCTTATTAGCTGTGTTATATACTGATATTATAGTATCTGTAAAAAACAAACAAACCTTAAATGCTAGCCTATGGAACTGTAACAGAGACTTTGAGGGGCATAATCGAACGGCGCTGGCCAAATAGATTGCTGGCCATCTATTTGGCCAGCGCCGCAAACAGCGGTCCCGAACCGTATTATCGAAAAAGCTGGCCGGCCATCTTTCGTTTCAATAATACGGTTGGGGCCGGCCAAATGTCAGAGATTGCCGGGTTTGAGATGGCTGGCATCAGTTTTCGCCGATAATGGAAACTAATGCCAGCGATCTCAAACCCGGCCAAATCCAAGGCATTTGGTTGTGGGAGGAGCCAGCATTTGTAGCGCACTGGTCTCCCTGACATGCCAGGACACCAACTGGGCACCCTAGGGGGCACTGCAGTGGACTTCAAAAATAGCTCCCAGGTGCATACCTCGCTTATCTTGGGTGCTGAGCCCCCCAAATCTCCCCCAAAACCCACTCCCCACAACTGTACACCACTACCATAGCCCTTATGGGTGAAGGGAGGCATCTACATGTGGGTACAGTGGGTTTCGGGTGGGTTTTGGAGGGCTCACATTTACCACCACAAGTGTAACAAGTAGGGGGGATGGGCCTGGGTCCACCTGCCTGAAGTGCACTGCACCCACTAAATACTGCTCCAGGGACCTGCATACTGCTGTCAGGGAGCTGGGTATGACATTTGAGGCTGGCAAAAAATATATATTTTTTTTTGGGGTGGGTGGAAGTTGGTGACCACTGGGGAAGTAAGGGGAGGTCATCTCCGATTCCGTCCAGTGGTCATTAGGTCAGTTGGGGCACCTTTTTGAAGCTTGGTTCTGAAAAAAAAGGGACCAAGTGAAGCCGGCGAAATGCTCGACAAGGCCGGCTTTCTTTTTTCCATTATCGGGCAAAGCTGGCCATCTCAAATCACGCCCCGTCCCACCTTCGCTACCCTACAGACATGCCCCCTTGAAGTTTGGCCGGCTCCGTGATGGAAGGCAGTTGGCGCTGGCCAAAATCGGCTTTCGATTATATCGATTTGGCCGGGTTCAGGAGATCGCTGGCCATCTTCCGATTTGTGTCAGAAGATGGCCGATGATCTCCTTCGAAAATGAGCTGGTTTATATGCTAAGAAAAACTAGTCCTTAAATTCCTTTAAGTGAGCAGAGTAACTCCAAAATAAGGTCCCTGAGGTTACCTATTTAATTTTAAGTCTACTTTCCCCAAGTTTAAAAACAATTTCCCAACAAATTCTTACCAATGAAGATACTACTACTGCTATGCTATTAGTAACGTTTCTGTAGCACTACTAGACGTACGCAGCACTGTACACTTGAACATGTAAGAAACAGTCCCTGCTCAACAGAGCTTATAATCTAATCAGGACAGACAAACAGAACAAGTAAGGTATAAGGGAATTACTTAAGGTGGGATTGATAAAACAGACATAGGTACTGAACAAGTAAATAGGGGTTAGGAGTTAAATGCAGCCTAGATTTGAAGACGGCCAGAGATGGAGCTTGACACACCGACTGAGGAAGTCTATTACAGGCATATGGTTCAGCAAGATAAAAGGAACAGAGTCTGGAGTTGGCAGTGGAGAAAGGGTACAGTTCTCTCCTTCTCTGGAACTGTTCTCACAGCACCTTTGCTGGCTATCGTGTATTATGTAAGCACACACGTAAATGGCAGTGGTGCATACTTTACATTTGAGCATTCACATGAGTAACGTTTGGCTAGTATATGAAGGGGGCACATACTTACACATATAGGGCTAGAATTTGTAAATGGCACCCAAGTTTGTATGCCAAAAAACCAGCTGCTAAGTACTATTCTATAACTACTGCTCCGAGTTGGAAACTGGTTATAGAATAACACTTAGCACCAGGATCTGCGCCCAGTTTTGGGTGTGAGGATTTTTACCAAGGGAAACCTGGTGTAAATCCTCGTCCATAAGTTAGTCACGGATCTGCCATATTCCATAATACTGCGTGCAAATTCTAGGAATGCCCCTGACCCGCCCATGCCCCTTTCATGGCCATGCCCCCATTACGGATCCACATGTAAGAATTTTCGCACACATCTTTATCGAATACTGACTAGGAAGACATGCAATGTAAATTCAAATTGTTGCTAATTAGCATCAATAATTTTCACCCAATTATTGGCGGTAATTGCCTCATTCAATTAAATTGCATGTACCCAAATTTGCATGCACAGTTTTGAGCACCATATACTGAATTTGGGGGATCGTTTATAAAATCATATCATCTGCCTGCAGTCTTTTGGATATCTGGCTGGTGTTAAATTTTCTTCCCTTAAATATAGGCACATTTTCAGCCACTTAGGCTAGTATTCTGTAAAGAAAAGTAGGTATCTAATTTTGTTTATAGAATAAGCTTCAAATAGGCACTTTCCAAATGCCTATATCTAGGCACCCATTATAGAATTACCCTCCCAGTGCTTTGTTCAAAATAGATTTTATCTCATTCTGAGTCTATGGAACCTTTCTTGAATCAGGCCTTCAGAATGATAGAATGAACATTTCAGATCACATAAAATGAAGATCAAGCTTATTTTGCTTTTCATGGTTTCTGTCTCTTTATGCTGGGTCTCATTTGATGCACAATGCACTCGCCTCTTAAAAAAAAAATAATACAGTCTTGCATAATACAGTTGGTATCCTAGGAAGCAATAGAATTTAAACATAAGAGTGTTGTATGTTTTTTGTCTATGGCAACATAGCCTTTTGTAGGAGAACATGACACATCTAACTAATAATAAGGTGTATGGTTGAAGAGCACAGTGAGATCTGATTGTTAGCAGGTTTGCATTGCTAATGTTTTAATATAATGCATAAACGTCTTCCTTAGGCAAAGTTTCTTATATAGATGAAGGGAGCAAGAAATTAATAACATATAACGCTCAGCTTCAGATATACCCTTTCAAATTCATATCTCATTGGTCTGGTAGATTAAGACCCTTTAATTAGATCATCAGATCCACGCATCTACCTCTGTTATGGCTAAAATGAGCCAAGCATGTCTCGGTGGTAGTGACGTAATCCTCATCAATCTTTTTTTCTATATTTTTCAAACTTTTTCCAATAACTTAAATATTCAGCTTATATATAGCTTGTACTTAGCTTTTTTAATGTAATCCAATTACTCTTTTACTGTACTGCATGCGGCGGAGACACAATAAAGCCGACATGGTTCCATGTTTCGTGACAAGCGCTGTATCAAGGTTGTCTCCTAAAAAGCACACAAAAAAAGAAAATTATCCACAGATGAAAAGTCAATCAAAGGTAGTATACATATAGAAAAAACTACCAAACCTATATCTTTTTGGCGGATCTTCCAAAGTTGACCGCCTATCACTACAATAAGAGTTCTTATACGACTCAATAGTGATGTCGATGAGGATTACGTCACTACCTCCGAGACATGCTTGGCTCATTTTAGCCATAACAGAGGTAGATGCGCGGATCTGATGATCTAATTAAAGGGTCTTAATCTACCAGACCAATGAGATATGAATTTTAAAGGGTATATCTGAAGCTGAGCGTTATGTTATTAATATAATGCATGGCATCTGCAAGCAAACAGTGGACATGTCTTTCAGCACTGTATATATTTTAAATTTGTTGGGGGAGTTGTCTTTAAAATTACACCTGAGTTTTTCTTTTCTTTTCTTTAATTATGCAACAACACATGTGTATTCATCACTCATTGAATGTTATTGCAGGATACTCACTGAGCATAACTGTTGCTAATGTAAATAGTCGCTCTTTCCTGAACAGTGCTTTGACTGTTTGAGTAAGACCTTATTGGTTCCTTGTATCTGGATTCTGCTGAGATGCATTTGTTTGAGAATTCATGTAGGGATTTATGTGGGAGATACAGATATTGACTATTCGAAACTGTTGCCTCAGTGAATGAAAATAGGGTGAACCAAGTTGTGGAGGGTTAGTGTTATTCTTGGAAATGGCATTTCCACCATAGAAGGCGCAGACCATGCAATTTAAAATAATTATAGAGATCCCTAATGAGTAGGTTGGATAGATAAAATTAAATATCTCTAGAAGGTCCATGTGGAAGGAAACTGTGTAAATAGAGTAAATATAATTCAAGTCATTACAACTCATATGAATTCTATGCAACTGTTAACTTTCACTGATTAAAGAAAATAATAGTAGCCATGGCAACTACATAATTCATATTCTATCAACAGGAGATGGAACACCTGAAATAAACAAGGGTGTTAGCATAGCAGAGCATTTTCCCTTTCTTAATAACAAAGAGGAAAGCATTTTAGTCTTGTTGAAGGTATGATGCAATTTTGCCTTGCTGTTTTTCTGGTTACTAATGACCTGACATAGGGATGTATGCCATAAATCTCCTATTCTATTTGTTGTGAAAGATGGGAAAGCAGTGATCCCCCTCCCCCCCCCATCAAATCAGAATGAGTGAAACATCTTTCATCAGTGCCAGCTTGATAGGTTGGTTGCACTCTGTATTTTTATAAAATCTGAACCTTAAAGCAGCATTGCAAAGGAGGTGATGGTCAAGTAGAGGAGACAAGAAAGATAGGTACATACTTTCCTTTAGAGCAGGGGTTCTCAAGCCAGTCCTTATAACACATCCAGCCAGTCAGGTTTTCAGGGTACCCACAATGAATATGCATGAGACAGATTTGCATGCTTTACCTCCATTGTATGCAAATCAATCTCATGCATATTCATTGTGAGTATCCTGAAAACCTGACTGGCTGGGTGTGTCCCGAGTACTGGGTTGAGAACCCCTGCTTTCGAGAATATGTGTGTGTATTTTAAGCATGACTACTTACACGTGCCATAGAGCTAGTATATTCTCACACCTGGATTGCTAAAAAAAAATGCACATTTAAATTAGAGTATTCTATAATTTGCTTGTGTAATTGTATGCCCTGCCCATGCTCTGTCCAGACTCCTGCCATCAATACACCCATCTTTAAACTACTGTTGCATTGAGGCACCATTTTATAGAATAGTATATACCTGGAATATTGACACTTATATGCATATGTCCACATATATGCCGGTATTCTGGTCAGAGATGCATGTTCCTGGTGCCTAAATGTTGACACCTTCGTTTTAAAATTCCCCCCTTAATGTACCTTTGCAGTGAGTTTTTATGTGAGCACAGTGAAATATTTCCCCAATGAGAGGTTCATGCAGCTATTGTGCATGTTAAACACAGGAACAGAGAAAAATGTAGGCAGATAAAGAACAAATGGCCTATCCAGTCTGCCCAACCGTGCCATCTATTCTCCCTATCACTCCCTTAAGGATCCTATGCACTTGTCCCAAGCCCTCTTGAACTCAGATACTGTTTTCATCTCCTTCCTTTCCACTGGGAGGCTGTTCCATGAATTCACCATTCTAAAAATGCAATTGTAAAATAGAGTCAACACATTAAAGACAGCTTTATTTATACTGGAGTTTTAGAGCAGAATTTTAGAAAGGACGTCCAGCTCAGACTATGGATACCCAAGTCTATACATTAGATATGGATGTCCATTTCGCATCTATTTTAGAACAGAATCTGCTAACACACAACCTCTTCTAAAATATTTGAGAAATGGACGTCCAAGTTCTGGCTATATCCAGCACAAATTTCCATTATACAAACTGAGATGACCTCTATAAACAGGACAAAACAAGGGATAAGGACATCTGTGTGGCAGTTGAAGAATATCCATGTTATAAAATTGGTAGATAACCATCCACATGGAGGAGTAACCTAATGGTTAAAGCAGCCTGCTGATAACCAGGCCAGAGAACCTGATGTTGCTGATCCAAGTCCCAGTGCTGCTTTCTTTCATTTTTGTTTGTTTGCTTGTTTTAATTGTGAGCCTTCCAGAGACAGCAAAATACGTACTGCAAGGATCCTAAAATCCGTCCTTGAGGTCCCAAACCCAGCCTGGTTTTCAGGATCTCCACCATGAATATACATGATATCTATTTATATTCACTGCTTCCATTGCATGCAGATAGATCTCATATATATTCATTGTGGAAATCCTGAAGACCAGGCTGGGTTGTGAACCTTGAGAACTGGATTTGAGCACCCTTAACCTAATGTGACTTCCCTTTTTCCATTCAGTGGAGAACTACTCAATCAGAGCACCTTTCTGTAACCGGATGTGCCAAGTTCCTGGTCTAAATATGGACATTCAATTTTTGAACATGGACATCTCTTCCTCTTATACAATTTGGCCCCTCCCTAATTCCATCCAAAACATGCCCAGATCACTCCCCCTTGCCATATAAACATGTAACAGATTAGACATCCTGGCTTTATAAAATATGGATATCTAAATGCTGGTTTTCAGATGCTGAAAACATGAATATAGCTTCTAAAATAACCAGTTTAATATTCCTACTTTGGTAGTGGCTATTGTACTATGGTACCTGCCAGTGTTTTTGTGTAGAAGATGGCTGACCTCCACAATTTTTTAATCTCAGGCAAAAGGCCAAAAACGATTCTCCCTCTTTGTCTATGTCCGAGTTTTACAAATTATATGAAAAAGTTAAACATTGTAAGGTCAAAATGCCATCTAGAACAGATAGTAAAACCACCTGATTTTTTTTGTACATTGTGGTTTTTATAATGCTTACTATTAACTGAAGGGTCCTTTTACTAAGCTGCTGTAAAAGGCGGCCTACGCTAGGGTCAGTGCGTGTTTTTAACACACGCTGAGGCCACCTTTTATTGCAGTGGGTAAAAGGCGGTCTTTTTTGCTAGAAAATAAATGGCCGTGCGGAGTAAGGGAACCACTTGTGGCACAGCCATTTTTTTTGGGGGGGGGGGGGGAAGCCCTTACTACCATCCATTGAAGTGGCAGTAAGGGCTCCTGCGCTAACCAGCCGGGTAAGCACCGGCGCTACAGAAATAGAAATATTTTTGTAGCACCAGAAATGGCACATGCTGGGGGTGTTAACTACCACCAGGCTCCTGCGGTAGCCCGGCGGTATTTCCAGATTGGCAGGCAAGCATGACTGTGCTGCACGCCAACCCTTTAGTAAAAGGGCCCCTGAGATCGTTTATCTTTATTTGTTTACTATACTATCACTTATTGCATAGCAAGCTGGAACGGTTTACGAGTCAAAAATGGTACAATAACACACATATTAGTTTAAACTAGGAAATCCATTGTATGATAGGACAGAACAGACAAAACTTTCATACTGAGGACAATAACATAGGCACTCATTCCAACAGTCATACATAATTATCATGTATACTAAAAACTTTGCACCTGCTCCGAGGCGAATGTCAGATATTTGGTTTTCATGAGCAGACATATGGAGGTCAAAATAGCCCCACAAAAGATATCTAATTTATTAAAACAACGTCGTCGCTTCTGTGTCTGTAAAATAGCCTGCAAATGGAACATAAACCACAGAAAATGCACCCACATACATATATATACCTGTAGTATTCTGTAAGTTCCACACATAAATGGGAGCCCCTCCCCCCGTGTCCTGCCCATGCTCCACCCCTGTTTTATAGTCTTGCAAATACACACTATGGTGCTCATTTTCCAAGCAGTTGGACATCTCAAAATGTCCCAAAACTTCCATCAACCAAAAATATTGAAATCGTGATTTTCAAAAGGCAGAATTTGGACAACCTAAACTGCAGTTTAAACAAATAGCAAGGGGGCGTGTTTAGGGTGGGACTAGGGAAGATCTAAATTTAGAATGCCCAACACGTGAAGAAATTTCCAAGTAAAAAAAAAGAAGGACATTCTTGCTAGAAATAGGTGCTCTGATTGAGTAGCTGATCACTGAAAGGATTAAGGTATGACCCCTCCTTAATCCCCTATTATCTGTCCCCTTCCCTCACCATTGAAAGGGAAACTAGGCTCCCTGATAAATATCAGGTATTCTGGGCATTCTGAACACAGCAGCACGCAGGTCTGAAGGGTAGCCTAGTGGTCAGTTCAGTGAACTGTAAACCAAGAGACTCAGGTTTAAATCCCACTTCAGCTCTCTCTTTACCTTTAAATTGTGAGCCCTCCAGAAACAGAGAGATTCCTACTGTACCTAAATATTAGATACCTGCAAGCTTGAGGGCTATTGAGGTGGTGCACATTCAGGTACAGTGGGTATTTCCCTGACTCTGGAGGACTCACCATTTAAAATAACAGAGTTGCAGTGGAATATGAATCTGGGTGACTGTTGCACTGACCACTAGGCTGCCCCTCTGCTCTGCAGGATTGTCTGTGTCGCCATTTTCTTACAAATGCTGCCAGACAGACATCTGTGTCCCTGTTTTTTTTTTTTGGTGTTCATAATTTGGACATTTTATTTTGGAAAATGGCTGTGAGATGGACATTTTTTTTTTCGATGTATCAAAAATGCCTCTCTATGGGGTCCTTTTACTAAGCTGCAGTAAAAGGGGCCCTGCGCTAGCGGTAATCGCCCTTTTTGCTGCGCGTTGAGGCCTTTTTTTACTGCAGCGGGTAAAAAGGCTGAGAAAAGGAATGGCCGTGTGGTAAGATTACACTTTCCATGTGGCCATGTAGGGGGAGCAGTGTTACCGCCATCCACTGAGGTGGTGATAAGGGCTCTCACACTAACCTGGCGGTAACACTAAAAACTACGGGTTGATTTTTCCTTAGTATGGGAAATGGTATGCACTTGGGCTGGAACTACAGCCGGTGCCTGTGTGGGCTAAGCCCGCATTGGGCTTACTGCCACTTTCTAATAGGGCCCCTAAATGCTGCATATCCTATTTTATATATATATATATATATGGGCCATGTGGCACGTAGCACACGCTAATGTCTATTAGCACAAACTAAGCTTTGGTAAAAGGGTTCCTGAGGGACCTAATGTGACAGGTCTCCCGTGGCCTATCATATACTAAATCACCTAAAAAACAGAACCTAAAACTGTATACAAGGAAAAAATCCACCATATTGCTTTAAAATATGTAAACAGCTCTCAAAACCTTTTTTTTTTTTTTGAAGTGACAGAATAGGAGCCCAAGATGAAGAAACTATTTATTTTAACATCACCTTGTTTCACCAGTTGCAGTACAGGAGCCTCAGCCTGACTGGGAAATCTAAAATAAAAACTGCATCACTGCCCCTGCTTTTATCACTGACTGCCATTTGACTGATAGCTCAGCAACAATAAAAATCAATTTAATGGCCTGGTTTTTAAAAAGAACCCTTGAAAATATAAAATAGGGTGAGACTGTCACCTCAAAAAACGGTGGCCAGCGCTATGACTAGCGTGTAGGTTTCCCTGCACACTGAGGCCACTTTAGCATGGCTGTAAAATGGTGGATTTTTCATTTTCTGTATTAATGGTCATGTGCTAGTTTCCCCATTAGCATGTGACCATTAGCACATAAGCCCTTACTGCCACCTATTTACTGGGTGGAAAGGACTCACGCGCTAACCATACGCTAATTGGTTGGCATCGGGGCCACCGAGAGACTGGGCCAGGCCCGGGGCAAGGCTGCCTCTGGGGTCCCGCCCCTGATGCCTCACCCCCGAGGTCGCCACCGCCGCTCCCCCCTCCACCCCCGAGGTCGCCGCAGCCACTGCTCCCCCTCCCCCCTCCGAGGTTGCCGCCGCTGCTCCCCCCCTTTGTCCGCCACTGGGCCGGGCCCCCTGCATTGAAATTGCAGTCTCACCTCCGTGAAAGCAGCGCTGCAGGCAGCAGAATGCCTCCCTTCGGCCCTCCTTCCCTCCTTGTGTCCTGCCCTCGTGGAAGTTACGTCAGACAAGGGCGGTACACAGGGAGGGAAGGAGGGCCGAAGGGAGGCGTTCTGCTACTTGCAGCGCTGCTTTCACGGAGGTGAGACTGCAATTTCAATGCAGGGGGCAGACGGTCGACGACGGAGGGTGGGTGGGACTGCAGCGCTGGGCCCCCCTTGGAGGCCCGGGCCCAGGGAATTTTGTCCCCCCTGCCCCCTCCTCGGCGGCTATGGTTGGCATGCAGTAATGTAGCTGCCCTAACCATTTAATCCTACTCTTGGCCCTCCTAACACGCCCTTAGCACTGAAAAATACAAAGTGTTTTTAAGCACATGGGAAACAAGCCAAAACTACTGTGGAATGCCTGAGTGCACCCTGTGGTACTGCATTTTCCCACATGTTAAGCACGTGTATAAATTTTGTAGCTCCTTTGCTCTTCTTAAATTTGTGCTAATTTTGTTTTATTGTAAACCGCTGAAAGCTGCTAGTTAGTTATGGCGGTATAGGAAATTGAAATAAACCATAACCATAACCAGCCTAAATTAGGTGCAGAGTGGGTGTATTCTATAACAATGTACATAGAGTTTAGAAACACACATGCCCCACCCATGGCCATGCCCCCTTTCCAACTATATGACTTAAAATTTACGTGCACCACATTACAGAATACGCTTAGCGAGTTGTTTTCGTACATCTGAATTAATGACAATGCTGATAATTGCTTGTTAACATCCAATTAACAGCACTGATTAGCTTAACAATTAAGTTACATGCATTGCTATAGAATAAGCTTCAATTTCTACACGGAAATTAAGGCGCAATATATAGAATCCCGGGGAAAATACTTGGGGAGAACTCTATAAATGGCACCCAAAATTAGGTGCTGGGAAGATCTGCACTAAACTAGTATTCTGCAAAGGGTGTTCTGCGCAGGAGGTATGGCCATGGGCGTGCCAGAGGCTTTTCAAAGATTTGCGCACACAATTACGGAATTTGGCCTAAGCATGCCTAACTTGGATGCCAGCATTTATACCTGGTTTCAGCAGTCATAAGTCTAGTACCCCAAAAATTAGGCGTGGGATTCATGCCTAAGTGCTGTTCTGTATAAAGCGCGCACCCTTTATAGAATAGCGCCATATTCTTTCGGTGTCCAAGTTTCGGTGCCATTTATAGGATTTCCCCAGAAAGCCTTTCTGAAATTATCCTCTGTGTGTTTAATGAATGCACTGCACAGATTTTGAAGCAAAAAAAAAAAAAGGATCTGAACAAAAGCATTTAGAATTTATAACTGTGTGAAAAACATGAAACTAGTCATTTTGGAGAGACTACATTAAAGGCGCTGTCTTTTTAACCTAAGTTACAGACCTGAAATGCTTAATCTACATTATGTCATTAATAATTGTTGATATGCAACCTGTCTTCCCACTCCCCTATGGCTCTGTTTGCATTCTTTCCTAGTTTTGGATTGATGTTTTTTGTTAATTTAAGTGCTGAGTTTAATTTGTATTGTCTAGGCTTCACTGGAATTATGTAAATTGTTTTGATGTGACTTCTTATTGTGAATGGTGGTCCACTATAAATAATAAATATTCAAAGAGGCTCATTTTCAAAGCACTTAGCCTCCCAAAGTTCCATAGAAACCTATGGAACTTAGCCTCCCAAAGTGCTTTGAAAATATGCCTCAAAGTCTACTGTTACCTTTAGAATAGATGGCACATGTGAGCTGCAGAGTAGATGAGGGAAAAAATTAGGACTGAAAACAAAAAGGACTTTAAAATCAGCTAGGCAACTGCACTACAATGACAGGTGGCGGGGCATAATTGAAAGGGACGCCCAAGTTTTGCTGAGGACGTCCTCGCAAAACATCCCAGTGGAGGAGCGTGGAAACACATATTATCGAAACAAGAAGGACGTCCATCTTTCGTTTCGATAAAACGGTCGGGGACGCCCAAATCTTGACATTTAGTTTGTCCTTAGAGATCCAGCATTCGTAGTGCACTGGTCCCCCTGACATGCCAGAACACCAACCGGGCACCCTAGGGGGCACTACAGTGGACTTCAGAAATTGTTCCCAGGAACATAGCTCCCTTATCTTGTGTGCTGAGCCCCCCCAAACCCCCCCCCCCCAAAACTAGTGGTGTGCTGGTAAATTTTTAACAACAGGCTCTCTCCCTGGTCCACCTCGGCGCCCCCCCTCCACCACTGCGCCCCCCACCCACCTCTGCGCCCCCCACAAAATTGCAGAGCTGGCTATACCCCGGGGGGGGGGGGGGCAGCCAACACATTACTCTCTCCAGGAAAAAAAAATTAAATGATCCCAGGTTCCAATCTAATTCATGTTTAATATGGGATAAAATGCCATAAATAACCCCTCCGAAGGGACACCACCTTGTAAGTGGTGGAGGGGCTTCCGTGTTTCAATGACTTAGAGGGCTATGCTGAAGGGTTACCCATATCAGACAGGCCTCTGAGGAGAAACCAGACAAAGAGTGTCCCAAGCTGGAGGATCCAAGATGGCGTTGAGGGAGGACGTACGTTAGTTGAGTTCCCGTTTTATACCAGAATATCTGAAGAAGTAGGCGTGCTCCCCAGAGAATGGGGAAGAAAAAAGGCAAAGCCGTGGTGTTGCCCTCCTCGAACACGGCTGGGGTTCCCACCACTTCTCAGTCTACTTTGGAGAGATTCAGGGTCATAACGTCGGGGATATCGGTTCCTGCTTCGGGGAACAGCAAGGCTTTATCACCGAATCTCAGTGGAGAGGGAGTGACTTTGAGTCCCCCTGTTGGCATGACTTCTCCAAGACCCGGAAACAGTAACGCTTCGCTATGGAGGTCGACAGTGGAAACGCCCAAAGTGGGTTAGGATTCTCACATGATCCGAGGAGGTCCTGGCGCAGCATTGACTCCGGATAATAAACCAACTGGGGGATTGGAGAGTAAGCTCTTCCCCCTAAGATATCTGGAGTGGTATCTGTGGAGAAATTGGACCTGGTGAAGCCAAAAAATGTCATAATGGACGCACTATGTGAAGTGCTGTAGAGTGTGAATAATTCTCTTCTTCAGATGTCAAAAATTTTTCAGGAATAAATATGTGATTATATCAATACTTATCTAACAAAGTGGAAGTCCAAGATATAAAAATAGAGACTTTGATTACGGAAATGGTTTCTCTACGAAAATCAGTTAATCTGGTAATAAAGGACAGTCATGTTTCTTGTAAAAAAAGTGGAACTTCTGGAGAACCAATTAAGGAAAAATAACTTGAGAATGATAAATTTTCCTAAAATACCCTATATATAGAGTTATATTACTAGTGACTTTTGCCTTTGATTTAGATAGGAACAATGTTTTGAAATTGTATTTCCGATACATGGCTGATAGTTTTTTGGGTTCAAAGATAAATATATTTCCTGATATATCAAGGGAATCATAGACTAGGAGGTGTGAACTCTTGGCTTTTAAGCCAGGAATCATTGCCCTAGGTGGGACCTTCCTAGAGCGATTCCCTTGTAAGTGTTTTATTTCCTTATTACTTATTTGTTGAACCCAAGAAATTACAAGAGTTTGTGGAGTTAAAAGAACAGATGAAGAACCCTCTGCAGCAACTTCCTTTAGTTACCACTGTACCGGCTGCAATTACCGATTAACCTTCCTCCCTCAGAAAATATGAATTTGTAAGATTAACCACTTGGTGTTTTTCTTATTTTTTTTGAGATTGTTTTCCTGATCTTGGATCCTCCAATTGTGGACAATTATATATATTGTTGAGAGAAAATGTTTTTTCTTTTTCCTTATATTAATTTCTGTTTTTCCGTACATTTACGTGATAAATGTGAATGTAATTAAGTAAAATGATAAATAAAAATTAAAAATGCCATAAATAAGTAAATAAATATAAACTTTTAACGTTCAGCACCTGATTCTCAAAGTGGACATATTCCAAACACTATAATGAAAATAAAATTATTTTTTCTACCTTTGTTGTCTGGTGACTTTGTTTCTCTGATCATGCTGGTCCAGTATCTGATTCTGCTGCTCTCTATCTGTTCCCTTGACTCCGTTTCCAGGGCTTCCTTTCCATTTATTTCTTTTCTTTCCTCCTTTCTTCTTCATTTCTGGTCCTCCGCATACTTGACTGTACAGTGGATCCAGCTTCTGCCTATTTTCTCCATCCATGTGCAGTTTCTCTCCTCACTTCCTTTTCCCTCATCTAATCTCCTTCCCTCCATGTCCAGCATTTCTTCTCTCTCCCTTCTCCCCCCTCCATCCATGTCCAGAATTTCTCTTGCTCTCTCCTCCATCCATGTCCTGAAACTCTC
Source organism: Microcaecilia unicolor (assembly GCF_901765095.1). Classification (NCBI taxonomy): domain Eukaryota; kingdom Metazoa; phylum Chordata; class Amphibia; order Gymnophiona; family Siphonopidae; genus Microcaecilia; species Microcaecilia unicolor. Next base: position 116,996,307 of record NC_044031.1, on the reverse strand, counting down.
CTCTCTCCCCTGCCCCTCTCTATCCATCCATACCCAGCAATTCTCTTCTCTCCCCTGCCCCCTCTACCCACCCATGCCCAGCAAGCCTCTCCCCTGCCCCCCTCTACCCACCCATGCTCAGCAAGCCTCTCTCCTGCCCCCTCTACCCACCCATGCTCAGCAAGTCTCTCCCCTGCCCCCCTCTACCCATCCAGTGATTCTCCTCCCTCCCCTGCCACTCCGAAGCATGTCCAATGATATCCTTCGCCCCCACCCTCCCCTCCCGCTCCCTTCCGTCTTTTTTTGTAATTACCTCCATCGAAGCGCGCACCATTTAAAGCCCTGCTGCGTGCTGGCCATCTCCAGGCTTCCCCTGCTTGCTTCGGATGATGTTCGTGCCTTAGTCCCGCCTTCATTCTGACGCCATTTCCTTTTTTTGTGAAGGCGGGACTAAGGCACGAACATCATCCGAAGCAAGCAGGGGAAGTCTGGAGATGGCCAGCACGCAGCAGGGCTTTAAATGGCAGGCGCTTCGACGGAGGTAATTAAAAAAAGACGGAGGGGAGCGGGAGGGGAGGGTGGGGGTGAAGGACATGGTTGGATATGCTTCAGAGTGGCAGGGGAGGTAAGCATGGCCTGTGATGGCGCCCTCCTGCCATGCTTACCTTCCGCAATGGAGCCGGCTCGCCCCCAACAACAACAGGCTCGCAAGAGCTGTCAAAATTTAACAAGCGGCTCTTGCGAACCGGTGCGAGCCGGCTCCAGCACACCACTGCCCAAAACCCACTACCTACCACTGTACATCACTACCATAGCCCTTACGGGTGAAGGGGACACCTAGATGTGGGTACAGTGGGTTTCTGCAGGGTTTTGGAGGGCTCACATTTACCACCACAAATGTAACAGGTAGGGGGGCTGATGGGCCTGGGTCCACCTGCCTGAAGTGCACTACACCCACTTAAACTGCTCCAGGGACCTGCATACTGCTGTGATGGACCTGAGTATGGCATTTGAGGCTGGCACAAATGAAGGGGGTTAGTGACTACTAGGGGAGTAAGGGGAGGTGATCCCCGATTCTCTCCGGTGGTCATCTGGTCAGTTCGGGCATCTTTTTGTGGCTTGGTCATAAGAAAAACAGGACCAGGTAAAGTCATCCAAGTGCTCGTCAGGGACGCCCTTTTTTTCCATTATGGGTCGAGGACGCCCAAGTGTTAGGCACACCCAAGTCCCACCTTCGCTATGCCTCTGATACGCTTCCGTGAACTTTGGTCGTCCCCACAACAGAAAGCAGTTGGGGATGCCCAAAATTGGCTTTCAATTATGCCGATTTGGGCGACCCTGTGAGAAGGACGCCCATCTTCCGATTTGTGTCAAAAGTTGGGTGTCCTTCTTTTTCGAGAAAATAAGCCTGATAGTAACTTTGATTTCAATCAAAAGACACAGCAAATTAGTTTTGTTACATAAGTACGTAAGTAATGCCATACTGGAAAAAGACCAAGGGTCCATCGAGCACAGCATCCTGTCCACGACAGCGGCCAATCCTGGCCAAGGGCACCTGGCAAGCTTCCCATTCTATACATGTTATTCCTGGAATTGTGGATTTTTCCCAAGTCCATTTAGTAGTGGTTTATGGACTTGTCCTTTAGGAAACTGTCCAACCCCTTTTTAAACTCTGCTAAGCTAACCGCCTTCACCACTTTCTCCGGCAACGAATTCCAGAGTTTAATTATACGTTGGGTGAAGAAAAAGTTTCTCCGATTTGTTCTCTGTTGCAATGAAAAAACCAGCCTACAGACTGATTTTACTGGTTGCAACTTTGGTTCACTTGGCAGGGGCAGTATGGGAGTAGATGGTATTCTCCCTATCTATCTAAAGTCCATTCTTGCTGCCTGATTTCTTAGACTGCTGCATGGCATAAGATCCCACTAAGGGACTTCTTTGAGCATATTTATCTCTAATTTCTGTCTTATCTGTGTGGTTTATGTATATGTTTATTAGCACATTTAGGGGGTCTTTTACTAAGGCGCGCTCATGTTTTTAGCGTGCACTAAAAATAGGCATTCGCTAAACGTTAGGGACGCCTATGCATTCCTATGGGCATCTCTAACTTTTAGCGTGCGCCAAAAATGTGAGCGCACCTTTTTTAAAAGACCCCCTTAATATACTACCACTTCTAACAAAAGTTCGCAACAGTTTATAGTAAAAATCAATAATTAAAAACTGAAAAAGAACGCTACAAAAAGACAGGAAAGAATCATTCAGTCAAGAGCGACAGGCACACCACAGGGTTACAAGTCATTGCCTCTGCATAGGATAACCCCATTTCCAGACCTCATCTGTAACCGTTATGCCATCACCTACGTTTACTAAGGTGCGCTATAGGCACGTTAGCATTTTTAACACGCGTTAAACGCTAACACTCCCATAGAAATGTATAGGCGTGTTAGTGTTTAATGGGCTTTAAATTTAAGGGCGCATTAGAAACGCTAACATACCTTAGTAAACATACGCCCAAATGTTTGATTCAGGTTCCAGTTTTCTTTTTATTAGGCCAAGCATTTCTGCGCATGTGTGTGACAGTGTACTGCAACTTGTTATGTAGACTGATTGTAATACTCTTCTTTCTTTTCAGGCTTATGGAAAGGGGGCTAGAAGAAAAAACAGATTTAAAGGGTCTGATGGCAGCACATCATCTGACACTACTTCTAATAGTTTTGTCCGGCAGGTATGTTTTCAGTATTTATTTTATTTTTGCAGAATTTGGTTAAATTGGCTGCGTACACTGAAATATAGACTGGTAACAAAATGACCATAGGAGAATACAGTGTTGAGCGTTATAGGCCATGCTTCTGTAAAGGCCTGTACAGTTTTGTGCCTATGCTAGAATATTTATTTTAGTAAAGCAGAATGTGATCTTTGAGGATGTGGAGAATTGTTTCTTTAGTAATTTTGATCCTTTTTAAGCTGGTGAGGCTTTGACTCCATGTGCAGGACTTTGGTCTGATCTGATTCTTGGTCAGTTTTAATTTTTATAGCTTGACTGGTGCAATATCGTGTACTCCTAAATATTGGTATTATAATGATCTTTTAGAAATAAATAGTACAATTTGAACCTGCTTTCCATGAAGTATCAGTTTTAGTGCTATATTGTTACACAGTAATGGAATAATGCATGCAGTCTTGGACTGATGTTAATGCTGATAGATCTACTGTATACAAGTTTTGTGATGTTTTCATTTGTAATGGTAGCTAGCAATTACTATATATATATATATATATATTGACATTGGATTTTATATATCATGCAGAAATCAAAGCATATTCCATAACAATACACATAATCTAATTGGTTAACAAGTCAATCAGCTTTGATAATTGCCAATTAGCAAGCAATTATTGACACTGACACTAATTGGCACTGATTAGAATTTAAGCACAGAACTCTCTAGGCATATTCTATAATGTGCTGCATGTAAATTCTAAGTCGCATAGTTGAAAAGAAGGTGTGGCCATGGCATGGAATAGGCAAGTCATAAGTGTTTTTAAAATCCATGCACATTGTTATAGAATACACCCGGTCCACACCTAATTTAGGTGTCGGCATTTACACCAGGTTTTACTTGGTGTAACTTCCCGTGTCTAAATTTAGTCGTACGGACAGGCACTCGGCATATTCTATTAACCATGTGAAAATTTTAGGTTTATTCTATAAAGTATGCCTAAATTAAGGCACACTTTTTAGAATGCACTTAGGCAAATTTCATTTCGGTGCCAAATGTTTAGGCGTGATGTATAGAATCTGGTCCAAATTGCTTCACTTTCAGTGGCATTTCTTCTCCATTCAATTAGCAGCAGTTACATATTAAGTATAGTCACTCTGAAATAAATCTGTCATAGTTAGATGACAAATCTTGGATAAATGAACTGTTCGATCATTTGGGCAGCAAAAGTTTAGGGCAGCATTGGGTCAATGCTCAACACCTGTGGTGCTCTTTTCTTTGTTTTTGTGTTTTTTTTTAGACTTGCCATGACACCTATGTATGTAGCCAGGTCCTTATTTACTGTAGCCCAACATTTAGCTTGGTAGAAAAATGAACATTTCAACATGGCTGGTTCCACACTGCACCTGGGTTAATGCTGAGCCGCAAATGAGAACTGAATCAGAGCTTCCAGGTCAGTTTACAGAAGTAAATAGCCACCTTTCTCTCTCTTATTGGAACAGAGGGTGTTCCTATTTGAGGCCTTTTTGATGATGAGCATGAAGGAGCCTGGAAGACATGGTCTAAGATATAATCATCATCAAAGCAGGAATTGTGCGGGTGGGTTTTAGACAACACCACTGGTATGTGACTTCAAGCCCCTGTCACAGCCCTTTTAGAGGGCGAAAAGCGGCCGTGTCGGGCTTTTAACTATTTAATGTTTTAAGATTTTTGTGATGAATAAATTGAACTTTTCCTGAAAGTTTTGTGGTGATTTGCTTGTTTTTTAAACTCCGTACATAATAGGCATGTACATGTTAATGCCTATTTTATAGAATTATCCCCTAATTGCTGTCTATATGACCAAACATAATCGAAAAGTTTCAGTGGGTTTGCAATGGAGTCAAAATGGCATTTTGTGAGGAAATGTTTCAAATGAGTTTTGTGCTCTGCGGCACACTACCTTCGTGACTGCTGAGGTCCTGCATTGCTCAGATATTATTCAAAAGCCCAGTGATTACAAACATTGCAGCAGGCCATATTTCTACATCATTCATTATGATTACAGCTGAATTTGCGATACAGACTGCAGGCTCCCCAGCTTATACCAGGAGAGTTAAGATTTTATAAACACGCTCTTTCAAATCTAAAATGCTGGCTTGATTCCTCTTACACTGTCTCCAGTTGCAAACACATCTATAAATAGTTATGCATTTATTATCCTGCTTTCTTTTAAAAGTCTTTTCTGTCAGTATTGTATACAGTGTCAGACGGTCATTTGCGAATAGCAAAGTCCACACATTTTTGCAGGGTTTTCACATGATCAGGCACATCTTTCTAGTACAGTTTTTTCACAATTCCTGGTGTGTGTGAATGTACACAGGTATTATTGATTCTCTATCCTAGTTTACAGTCTCTAGCTTTATAACTTTACCATGTTCCATAAAATCGGCAACATAAGGGTCAAACATACGCCTTCAAGCTGCTTCTGGCCCCAACAAGCCTGTTCATCCAGCCAGTTTGGTTGGAGTCCAGGGTCACTGACAGGAGGCCAAAGAAGCAGGATTAGCAGAACCAGTGGCAGTTTTCCTCACCATGTGCTGATCCTTCTGGTTAGGAGGAGGGGGACAGGTGGTAGTGTAGGCCTCAAGCCATATCTTTCTCTGCGGCAAGGCCCCAAGTGGCAGAAGTGTGTCATCCAATTCTTCCTCTTCCTCCTTTCTCCTCCATGCAGAAACAGTACTTCAGGCATGTCATTATCCTCTGCTGTCAGGCCAAAGTTTCATGCTTAGAACTACATAGTACTATAGGATCCTGTTTGGTTCAAAGTGGACACTGACCGAGCAGCTAAAGAGAAGGATATGACCAACAGTGCTGCACTGCCACTGTCCTCCTTTTTCTCCTAATAAGTGGGATGGCAGTTGGAGCATGTTTGGGGATTGGGGGAGAAGGAAAAGAAGGAAGAGAGTGTGGGAGGAAGATGGGCAAGACAGAGGAAATGGGAGAGGGGCAAGTATGAATGGAGGCGTATTGAAGTGGTTGTGGTTTGTGCTAGGGGGAGAAAGTAATTGATGATTGGAGGTGCTAGTAGTGTTAAATATTTTAGGTCTTTTTACCACCATCCCAATGTTCATACGTATCTCATCCAAAGATTGGGATGATAAAAGACCAAGGCCATGCACGTATGAGAAAAGTAATTCATTTATTGACTTACCAATAGAGTATACAGAATTAATATAAACTTTTTCTCATAGGAGTACAGTTCTGCTTATACAAAAGTATTGGCTGAAAACTGTCTCAAGCATTTCCTAATCCTGAAGCTACTTATATACTGTTTCTATTTTACCTAGCATATACAAAGCCCTTTCATGAGAGATTACTTCGTTCCTTTCACTCATCATCTATTTCTCTTGTGTTGTACAGCCAGAAACTCCTTGCTATTCTGTCTATTACCTCATGTTCTGTGTCCTAAACCCCTGAGCACATACCATTCTAACTACAGTCTTGTCTGTCAGTTTGATCAGCCTTCACGTTTAACAACATCCCTTGACCCATAACCGTGTTTCTATTTCTTCAATAGGTAGCACGGTGGGTAAATAGCAGCTTTGAATGCATCAACCACTACCTAGATCCAGCCCTTCTCCCCAGTCCAGGGTCCGTACTTCTGGCACCCAACCTCCATCCCCCCATAGGCTCTACAGGCCTATCTGAATATCCCTGGTGATCTAATGGGGCAGGAGCAATGCCCACTCACTCCTGCCTATGGTGTCTGCAACATCTCACCATAATCTCATGGTACTGCTAGGGTCACTGTAATATCATGAGATTATGATGAGAGGTCACGGCCACCATGTTGGATTCAGTGTATCCATGGGCAGGAGCAAATCAGCATCACTCCTCCCCAGAAGACACCCCACTAGACCACTGGGGACATTAAAGTAAGCCCAGGGAGTCCTATAGGGGTGAGGGCAGCAGAGAGAGGTGGAATACATTAGGGAGAGGACCCTGAAAATTTTTGTTTCATGTTATCTCCAAAGATGATACCTCCCATGCGAACAAAATGAAAATTCCCAGAAATGACACATCCCTAATGTTTATTACCAAACATTAATAGAGGTAGTTTATGTGGCCAGCACTCAAAATTTCTAGCATATTTTCTAAATTCCACACAACGATGTAGCCTATTTTCATATCTTACCTTGCTTGATACATATTGAAATCTTTTCTCTAAAGAAGTAAAAAAAAATCTACTTATATATTTACATTTTTTTACATCATTGGTTTTCCTTTTGCTTTGCTTATTTTTCATTTTTATTTTTTTCTTTGTCTCTTTCTGTTATATTACTGTTTGGGGTTTTTTTTTTTGTTTGTTTCTTTACAGCCCATCTCTTCCCTCCTAAATGATGGCTGAGGGGAGATATGATAGAGGCCTATAAAATAATGAGTGGAGTGGAACGGGTAGACATGAATCGTTTGCTTACTATGGGGCATGCGATGAAGCTACAAAGTAATAAATTTAAAACGAATTGGAGAAAAATTTTCTTTACTCAACATATAATTAAACTCTGAAATTCATCGCCAGAGAATGTGGTAAAGGCGGTTAGCTTAGCGGGGTTTAAAAAGGGTCTGGCTGGCTTCCTAAAGGAAAAGTCCATAGACCATTATTAAATTGACTTGGGAAAAATCCACTGTTTATTTCTGGGATAAACAGCATAGAATGTGTTAAGCTTTTTGAGTTCTTGCCAGGTATTTGTGACCTGGATTGGCCACTGTTGGAAACAGGATGCTGGGCTTGATTGACCTTTGGTCTGTCCCAGTGTGGCAATACTTATTATGTACTTAAGTGTCTTTTATCCTCTTTTTTTTTTTTCCACTCTCCTAGACTATGCATTTTTCTCTATCTTGCTGTTTCTCATTCTCTCTGTTCATCTATTCCATTTGATCCTTTTCTGTTCTTTACATCAGGGCCGCAGAGAGATAGAGCTGGGCCTGGGGCAGGGCCGCCACCCAACTCAGGCCATAGCTGCCGCTGCCCGCTATTCGGGCTGCTGCCCCCCCCCCCACTCAGGCCGCCCATGTCCCCCAGCCCCTTAGTTTCCTACATTTGCTCCTCCCTCGGTCTGTCACTCTCTTGTTCCTGTGTGCCAGGACCTGGGTTATCGTGTTAACGCAGTCACCGGGGTCCCGACACACAGGAGCAGGAGAGAGAAAGACCGAGGGAGCAGAACCTCCTGCCTGCCTCTAGAAGCCTTGCTGGTACTGGGCTCCCCTTGCAGGCCATGCCAGGAGAATCTTTCCCCCCATGCCCCCCCCCCCCCCCTCAGCAGCCCTGCTTTGCATTTCCTACCTTATTTTATTCTGAAAGGACTTAAAGTGACTTATATTCAGTCATAAAATATAGACATCAGTGTATCCCTTACTAGAGATTGACTCTTTCAAGGCTGAGTGATGAGATCTCAGAGAATGGGATGTTTTTGGTAGTTTATACTCCCCACTGGGGGCCTTCTTCAGGGTAGTGAACAAAACTCATAAGCTCTCCCTGGCTACATCGTAATCAGATTTGTGAGGTGAATTAGCCATATGAAACAGTTCCAAGTAACAAAAATGTGATTTATAAGTATGTACACTTAATAGACTATCACATCCATAAAAATGCTCCTATTTGACAAAGAAGGTGAATGTAGTCACTCATGAGAGTTATTTTAGAAACATCTTCACATGTAAATAGTATCTTTTATACATGTAGATTATCTGCATGTGCAAATAACAATTTTAGAAAGCTGCTGTTTACATGCAGAGATCTATACCACATATGGATTTTAAGGGGGCATGGTGTGGGCATGGATAGTTTGTGATTTGGGTAACTTGATAATCTACATATGCATTGCTGATCTTACACAAGGAATATACATGGATACCTTAAAATCTCCATGTCAAACTTTGCACCTGCCATGAGGCACGCCTAAGTGCCAGTCTGAAGTGGCATGTGCCCAGGTCAATTTGACCCACTGACAATATTACCATTGATCTTCCCCCTCCCCAAGCCCCCTTACAGCATTCATATGAACTTCCTCTTCTGACCCCCCCCCCCCCCCAACAGCATACAGAAGTACTCTGGACCCATCTCCAGGTCTTACATGGGGTCTCCATGGTGTCTATTCAGGGACAGAAGCAATTCCTAATCACCCCTACTGCTTCTGATATCTATTTAGGAGACCTAGGTGAACCTGAGCTAACTTCAAAACTGTCAACTTACGGTACACTGACTTCAATATGCCCTCTATATAATAGATTGGTGAGGCAAGATTTCCCTTCACTAAATCTATGTTGGCTTTGTCTCATTAATCCATGCTTTGGAATATGCTCTGTAATTTTGTTCTTTATAATAGACTCTACCATTTTACCTGGCATCGATGTCAGGCTCACTGTTCTATAGTTTCCCGGATCACCTCTGAAACCTTTTTAAAAAATCGGCGTTACATTGGCCACCCTCCAATGTTCCGGTACTATGCTGGATTTTAAATATAAATTACATATTACTAGCAATAGTTCTGCAAGTTCATTTTTCAATTCTATCAGTACTCTGGGATGAATTCCATATGGTCCAGGTGATTTGCTGCTCTTCAGTTTGTCAAATTGTGCCATTACAGCTTCCAGGTTAATAGAGTATTTCATTCAGTTTCTCTGACTTGTCAGCTTTGAATACCATTTCTGGCACTGGTACCATTTCTGGCACTGGTATCTCTCCGAAATCTTCCTCGGTGAAGACTGAAGCAAAGAATTCATATAATCTCTCCGCTATGGCTTTGTCTTTGTTCAGATGGCTGTCCAAACAACCAAGGTTTTATTGTTACTTTAAATTTGGGGAGTGATAATTCTCCATGAATACCTAGTGGGAGATTTTTCCACATTGCAGGAGCTAGGAAATAAAAGGCAGAGTGGCGAGTACGTTCGTACTTAGACAATTTAGGAACCGGAAGTACTAGCCTATGGTTGTTGATAGAATGAAGAAGTCACTGCGCATTGTTATAGAAGATAAATAAAAAGAGGATCCTAGATGGAACGATGTAAATGTTAGTAAAATTATTTTGTATTGTTTCCGAAAACGCTCTGGGAGCCAATGGTGACCTTTTAGAATTGGAGAAACAGAATCAAACTTTTTAGCATGACAGATGAGCCAAATGGCTGCATTCTCAAGGGCCTGAATCTATTTTAATGCAGTCTGAGAATCCGGCAAAGACAATATTGCAATAGTCTAGTTTACATATTAGAAGAAAAAGATCTAAAGCATGGTTGTCAGACAAATCTGATTAATTTCTTTGACTGGAAAGTTGGATCAAGGGAAAACGCTAGATGTGGCGTACTTAGATTTTATAAAAGCCTTTGACACAGTTCTGCATAGATGACTTATAAAAAAAACTGAGGGGCCCTTTTACTAAGGTGCATAATTGCCTGCGCATATCCAATGTGCACCAAATAGGAACTACTGCTTGGCTACCGCGTGCCTCGGACGGTAATTCCATTTTTGATGCACGCCCAAAACACACATTAGAAACTTATTTTCTATTTTCTACTGTGTGGTGCTTACCCGGCAGTAACTGGCAGTTTACGCGTGCTGGCCGCTTACTGCCTGTTTAGCACGTTAGATCTCCTTACCTCTAAGTCAGTGGATGGCGGTAAGCTCTCGGGCTGAACATGGACGTGTGCTGTTTTTAATTTTGCTGCATGTCCATTTTCAACCACAAAAAATGCCTTTTTTCCGGGCACACTGAAAAATTGACCTGTATTCGTCCAAAACACGCACTTACACAAGTGCAGGCCACTTTTAGGTGCCCCTGAGTGCCCTCGGTATGGCCCTAAAGGTAACAGAGGGTAGAGGTAAATGGATCTCACTCTGTGAAAATGGATGTTACCAGTCTTGTACTACAAGGTTCTTTTTAACATTTTTGTAAGTGATATTGCTGAAGGATTGTCTGGTAAGGTTTGCCTCTTTGCGGTTGATATAACAATCTGCAATAGAGTAGACACCCCTGATGCTATGGATAATATGAGGAGGAATTTAGCAAAGCTTGAAGAATGGTCCAGAATTTGGCTGCTGAGATTTATTGTGAAAAAATGCAGAAATCTGATGGAGTGGTACAACTTAGGGTTGTACACTGCTTTTGACTCCTAACCACTACCCACTTGCCCTGTACCCTTTTATCCCCACCTCTTTAATTCCCTTACATCTTAGTTGTTCTGTCTGTTTGTCTGTCCTATTTAGATTGTGAGCTCTTTGAGCAGGGACTGTCTTTTCATGTATGGTGTACAGCGCTGTGTATGCCTTGTAGCACTATAGAAATGATAAGTAGTAGTAGTAAGTACTTTTGTGCAGACAAGAAGAGTGAGACTTGGATGTGATTGTATGTAATGATTTAAAGGTGGCCAAACAGATAGAATAGGCGACAGCAAAAGCCAGAAGGATACTTGAGTGCACAGGGAGAGGAATGGCCTGTAGGAAAAAGGAGGTGATGATGATACCTCTGTATAAGTCTCTAGTGAGACATTTAGAATATTGTGTATAATTGTGGAGACCACACCTTCAAAAGATATAGACAGGATGGAGTTGGTCCAGAGTGCAGCTGCTAAAATGGACAATGGTCTTCATCATAAAACGTATATGGACAGATGTCATATGCATACTTTGGAAGAAAGGCGGGGGGGGGGGGGGGGGGTATGATAGAGATGTTTAAATACTTCCATAGCATAAATGCACAGGAGGTGAGTCTCTCAACTGAAAGGAAAGTCTGGAATGAGGGGGCATAGGATGAAGGTGAAAGCGGATAGACTCAGGAAATACTTCTTCATGGAAAGGGTGGTGAATTTGTTGAACAGCCTCCTGTGGAGATGGTGAAGGCAAAGACTGTATTTGAATTTGATTAAGCTTGGGACAAGTACATAGCATCTCTGAGGGAGAGTAGATGGCATGGATGGACAGACTGACTATTTAGGCCATATGATCTTTATCTGCTTACATTTTTCTCTGTTTCTATGTTGCAGGTTCCATTTTATGCAGGGTCCCATTAGTGTATGTTAACATGATAGTGTACTTTCACCCTTGGCTTCCTCCATTCTCAGCTTGATTTTTAAGTTGTGTTAGGTTTATAGTATGTTGCAAGAAAAATATGCTGGTGTTTAAAGCACAAGCTTACTTTCTGAATGTTAGTTACTTTGCTTCAATGACTGGTTACATTCATGGCAATGTTACTAAAGGTCAACTGATCCCTGCAAACAAGAAACAGACACTTTCTATTCTATGATTTATGGCACAGTCCTGGAAATATGCTTGTCTATTAGTGTGTTTATTTTATCATGAATAAACTGTGCTGACTTCCTAGTTGGTATTGTTTTCAATTTTGACTTGAGACAGTAGCAGTGCTTATGAAAGACAAAGCAAAACATCGATAAAAATTACACAATGAACAGTGAGCTAAAAGTGGAATATGCAAGACTCCATTTCTTGTAGTTCTACATTTGCAGCAAAAGGGCACAAAATTTGCCCCAGGGTGGAACTGCAGGAAAGTGACTTGCCTGTTATGAGTTCCTATATCTGGTCAGTCTGCCACTAGTGCTGTGTTACTGAGCCAGAATTCTCCTCCGTGTCACTCAAAGCTTGAACTAGAGCCCTGATGGCGAACCTATGACACGCGTGTCAGCACTGACACGCGTAGCCATTTCGCTCCTGGAAACTAACCTTAAAGCCTCCTTTCACGTCGCAGCAAGCAGCAGCAGGGCAGGCCACTCCTTCCTTCCGTGTCCCGCCTTCGCCTGACGTAACGTCCGCGAGGGCAGAGCACAGAAGGAAGGAGGAGAGGTCTGCCCTGCTGCTGCTTGCTGCGATGTGAAAGGAGGCTTTAAGGTTAGTTCTGGACCCGGTAGCAGGTGGAGGGGGGGGCCCAGCGACCTCGGGTGGGCAGCGATCTTGGGTAGGGGGGGCCGGGGGCGGTCCTAGTAGATTTTTCTCGAAGTGACACACCACCCGAGTTATGCTAGGTTTTTTCGCGAATTTTGACACACCAAGCTCAAAAGGTTGCCCATCACTGAACTAGAGAATGACACAGGGACGGAGAACCGCAGTAACCGCGGGGATGGGGATGGGGACAGAGCTCGCCGGATGAGGCGGGGACAGATCCCACGGGGATGGGGCAGGGATGGGGACAGAGCCCACAGGGACGGAGACAGGGGACAAACTTTGTCCCTGTGTCATTTTCTACTTAGAAGCCTGTTAATGAACTGGGCTGTTGTTTATGTTTAAGTGATACCTACAAAAATATTTTGATTTTTTTTTGAAAAAACAAACAAACATACTGGCCACAACTAGCAAACTTTGCATGGGAGATCCTGTACATCCTGCTACCAGCACATCTTCTAAGAAGACAACTTCTATTCCAGGATGGACTGTGGAAGACAGGAGAGCTAGATTGAATCCTGAGATTGTTGATGATTTCTTATTCATCCACAGATTTAAAAACTATAACAGTGCTTTATAGGGCATATTTTTCCCCTCTAGGGGATATAGAACAGGTTGTATTTTATACCCCTAGACATTTTAACAGTGTGAATTAGGATTCCTTGGTGTAATAGAAATCTATTGTTGGGGTTGGAAGGGTAGAGGGTGGTGGTGGGAAGGAGGGTTATTATAGCTGCTCATTGTTATTATTGTTCTCTATTTGTAATTTATACACAACAGTTGCACAGCATATTGTTCCTTTTTATACTTTAATAAAAAGATTTAAATGTAAAATCTTAAGTGTTCAAGGCTTCTGCAGATGAGGACAGAGCCAACGGGGACGGGGACAGAACCTGCGGGGACGGAAACAGGGCCTGCGGGGATGGGGCGGGGAAGGAGACAGAACCTGCGGGGATGGGGTGGGGATGGAGACAAACTTTGTCCCCGTGTCATTCTCTAGCTTGAACCTCTTAAACCCATTTCTTCCCCTTCTCTCCCTCCTACCTGTTTGCTGCTGGCACAGCTGATTACAAGGCTGCTGCCTCTTCCTTCAAGGCTTTTATTGGTTCAGCAAATTTGTGAAGGCTCCAAACTTCTCTTGGTCTGGTGTTCTTATCTAATATCACCATTGCACCTTCTCTACCTGGTACAGCATATACAGATCTGTGCCATAGAGGTAACAGGAGGCAGGGCTGCTGCAAGGGTATTAGACACTCTAGGTGAACATTAAGCCTTGCACCCCTTCAATTAGTCCTCTATTTATTTATTTATTATGACATTTCTATCCCGTATTTTGCCAAGAAAGCTCAGATTCAAGAAGAATTACAAGACAATTAATATGAATACAAGAATACAGCTATTTAAAAAAAAAAAACCCCACATTTCTTTTCATATTAGCTGAACACAGATCTAAAGAACTGGGCTTTAAATAAACTTCTAAATGACATATAATCAACTGAGTGTCTGGTAGACTTGGGTAATGAGTTCCAGAGTTTGGTACTTTGCTAAGAAAAAATAGCATTATGGATAGTTTTGTAGGTTAAGTTTTTACAACTTGGGAAATGTAACATGAGATATTCTCAAGATGATGAGGTAGCATTTCATGGTGATACCTTAATGAGATCTATGATATAAGATGGTAAGATACCATGAAGAATCTGATGAACAAGAACACAGAGCTTAAATGAAACTCTATCATTGATGGGTAACCAATTTAGATCCTTAAGAAGAGGAGATGCTTTAACGTAATGTGGCGATCTATATGTAAGGTGGGCAGCCGTGTTTTGTGCAGTTTTTAGTTTTCTTAGGAAACTCCACTTAATACCTGCATAAATGGAATTTCAATAGTCACATCTTTTAAGTTTCCACAATGAATTAAAGACATTCGAGACTACTTTGGAAATTTGGCAATCAAAAGAAAGAAACTGATCAATTAAGATCCCCAAGATTTTATTTTTGAATCCAAAGAATAAGTAGCATTATCAATCTTAAAATTTGATATAGTTATTGGGTGTTAAGGGCTAGTTACTATCATAAATTTAATTTTATCAGTGTTACAAAATGCCTAGTTACCTGCCTTGGGCTAAACCTGCAACCACATGGAGCGGTCTGTCCCTAGCATAGTTCAGGTCCACCTGCACCTGCCGCCTGTGCTGTACACTAGCACCCTCCTTCCATTGACTGGGTCCTAACTGCCTCTGAGCGAGTCTCCTGCTCTCAAATTATTCCCTAGTGATTTCTAGGATACTGGGGCCACACTCCCAGGGGTCCCACAGTTTTCACAAAGCACCCACAGACCCAAACCACAAACCACCAGGTTTCTTAGTCCAGACAAGCAGAGACAATAAACTAAAGAAGGTTTATTGTCGTGAAAAATATTGAACCATAAAATAGATGGAACAAAAACAGTACATAATAACAGATATGTGAATATGGATCAATTATAATACTATCTAAACATTTTATCACTACTTGAATAGTGCCTGGGAAGTACAGGAAATATAGCTGCTAACAAGTTAGACTGAGACTGTCTAATTACCTCACAGTTAGGCAGGAAAAAGAAAACTGTTACTGGTACAGCTTAAAAAAAAAAAGACAATTGCCATCTGCTGGCCAACCAGAAGAAACACATATTGTCAGCAAAACAATCAGGAGAAATACATGGCATCAGCAAAACAATACACTTCATAGGCTCAGAAACCCACTGTTTCATCACAATCAGTATTAAGCCTAGGATTCTATTAAGTCAATACCTACTTTGATTTTGTTCGCAATCTCATGTAATTCTTTGATGAATGGGATATAAATTGTAATATCATCAACATATACGAATGCTGAAAACCTGTTTTATTCTAGCAAATGGCCTAAAGGGATCATCATAATGTTTAACAAAATAGGTGACAGAGGAGAACCCTGTGGCACTCCACTACAAGAAACCCATGATGATGAGACAGTACCCAGCTGCTCAACTTGGTAAGACCTGGATTTTAAAAATCCAGAGAACTATTTCAAGACAGTTCCACAGATTCCATAATATTCATACCACAACTCCCCCCTTGCACAGCTTTGATGATTACCTAAGCAATTATGAGCACAAATGCAGTCCCTTAAGCAGGTCATTTCCATGTGCTAAAGCCATTTTTACCACTGGGATAAAATGGCAAATTTCCTGTTTAATGACCATGCACTAATTTTCCCATTAGCACATGGCCATTAGCATGTGAGCTCCTACTACCATCTATTTTTTAGGTGATAGGAACTCATGCGCTAAACCTGGGCTAATCAGTTAGCTTGCAGTAATGCCCACATGCAAACTGATTAGTACAGATATCAAAAAGAAGCACCAGGAGCTATAAAAAAAAAAAAAAGCACCAGGAGCTGTAAAAATCAGGACATAAATTCTTTATAAATACACCTTGACCATCAATTTCTTCCTAAATGACCTGACACGGGCCATGTTTCTGCGCACAGCGCCTGCTTCAGCGGTCAATGGAGTAGTGATTTATGAGATCAACTAAAGCTTTCATCTTTGATGATGACAACTTGGATGGTTGTCCCACTTCTTACAAAACGAATGCGCTGAATCATTTGATGAAGCTAAAACCAGAGCAGTTAGGGGTCTAGCGTCAGTTGTGAATGGCAGCTCTAATGAAAACGTGTGAGAACCTGTGTGCACCAGTTTTATGTATGCTGAGAAATTGCTATGAAATTGTCTATTATTTAAGTACATATGTGAATAACTCTGGTAGTCCTATGTTAAATTGTACAGCGCTGCGTAACCCTAGTAGCGCTTTAGAAATGTTAAATAGTAGTAGTAGTAGTGATTGGGAGTGAGTTAGATCTTAGTTTAGTCCACTTATTTTATTCAGATCCTGGTAAGAACAGGGTGAAATCTGAATAGGAGTCCTTAACTTGACTATAGTGAATGTGAAGGTTGGATGTGGTTCTGTTTGAGTGAACATGCTCAACTAAGCAGTGCACTTCCAGAGATCAGGGAAAAGTAATCAAAATAGGCCTGGAAGACAGGGATGCTTAATTTAGTTTTATTTTATTTTTAGTAGTGAAGCCCCTATACAGTATATGATGTCACAGTAAGTGAGCAGGCTAACTAAGGGACTAGGAAGTTAAGGTTTTCCTTCGTTGGGTTGTTAAAGCACAGGATAGTAGCTACAGGCCGGTAGAGACCTGTGCTGGAATTCGGAGAAGGGCCTATCGTGTAAGAAAGACCAAAGCCTCTCTCAAGGCAGATCTCAGCTAAGTGAAACTTCATCCCATGGACACAATGGGACATCTTTATTAAGTACGGTAATATAGGGGGTGGGAGTTCTGGATGGGAAAACCATTAAAGCCATACTTACCTGATAGAGAAAAGTCCCTAGGAGGCCAGAAAGACAAAAATTGGACAAAAGGGGTCATTTTCTAAAAAAAACCCAAACAAAAACTATTTCCTTTAGAGGAAGTTAACAGTATAAGAGAAATTATGTGAATAGTAATACTTATCTGGTTCACTGTTTAATTGCTGTCAGGAACATTTAGTTGCATCTGTAAAAGAAAAAGTGTTTATTGTGAAGAATTGAAAGTGAAGTTGTTCAAAGAAATTATCAATTTAATTTAAAAAAACTCACATTGGCCATTGTAACTTCTGTCTGATTCTTGGCTCACAATCCTTTAGTTTCCTTCTTTCTCTTTGTTTTGAACTAAGAGAATGTGGTTAGTTTAATGCACTATTACTTGAGATTGTTGATGACTTGAGGTAAGTGGCGGAAGAAGACTACAATCAATGATAAATGGTAGAGCCATCAATACAGGCCTGAGGCAGCAGAGGTTTACAGTAAGCTGGAATTTGTTTCTGGAGCATGTGGTAAAAGCAGCTAACATAGGGCTTCTTTTACTAAGGTGCACTAATAGATTTAGCGCACACTAACGATTAGCGTGCACTAAATGTTAAGATGCCTATAGGAATAAAATGGCCTTTTTAGCATTTAGCCCACTCTAAATCCATTAGTGCACTTTAGTAAAAGGAGCCCATTGGTAGTTTAAAAAAAAAGTGTGTATAAATTCCTGGGAAAAAAAAGCCCCTGTTATTAAGACAGACCTGGGGGTCAGTGGCATAGCTATGGGGGGGGGGGGCACAGGGGGAGCGGTCATTCCCCCAAACAGGCTTTTAGAAAAAATGGCGCCTATGCGCCTCTTGCCAATATTTTTTCTGACCCCTCCCGAGCGAGTCTCCAATCTTTTCCTCTCTCTTCTGCCTGCTCTCCCCATCCAAGTGGTCACTTTTACTGCCCTGAAGCGCCATTCTCCCTCTGGCACCGGCAATTCCCATAGTCAGCCTTCAGCCAGCATCGGGGCCTCTCCTCACTCAGGCGTGTCCCACCTCTGCAGAAAACAGGAAGTTGCATTAGAGTAGGCGGCACACGCCTAAGGACACTGGCTGAAGGCTGACTATGGGAATCGCCGGTGCCGGAGGTAGAACGACGCTTCAGGGCAGCAAAAGTGACCACATGGACGAGAAAGAGTGGGCAGAAGAGAGGGAGAAGGGAGAAAATGCTGCCCAAGACCAGAGTCGAAGTCCATTGTAAGCAAGGAAGCCAATTTGGTTAATCTGTTTCCACTTTCCACCCCCTCCTCCCCCGCGCAACCGTCATTTCAGTTCACTTAAAACAAAGCAAGGAAACTTAGGAGATGCTGCATCCACTTTGTCATTCTTTATTGTTGCTCCATCTTAAAAGGTGGAGGAGAAAAGAAATAACAATTGAATATCACTAAAACAGCTTCAAAAATTATTGTAGCTGGTAGAAACTGCAATTATAAACTCTATAGTTTGTGCTAATTTTTCTTCACTGTTCTTATATATAGATGTCCAGATTTTAGTGAGGCTATCCTGTTTCCTGATGGGTTCATCTTAACTTTAGTTGTAATCTGCCTTCAGAAGCCTAGTGTTAAGATGATAGAATATACTGAAATTAAACAGAAGTAGAATTAAACTCTCCTTTAATTGGGGCACATGGAATCACATAATCATCTGTTTTGTAGACGTTTACCTTTTAGATACACAAAGGGATTATTCTGTTTTGAACGTGTTTCAGGGGCAAATAGTTTTATAAGTCAAAATAAAAATAAATATTTTGTTTCATGCAGATCTCTTTTGTTTAAACAAATGAGCTATAAGCCCCTAATTCAGTCCACTGGTTTTCTTACATTTTGTTCTTGTGATCACTTATATTGTGCCAAAACTGAAAACTCTTCTCTATTTGGTTGATAATAAAAGGAACACTAAAAAGTTGTTTTGTGGCTCTACATGAGGAATTGTGATATTGAATAAATAAGTGTATGTTTGTGCCCTTAGTCATGCATCCTACGTTTATATAATCCTTTCAAGAAATCCAGTTAATTGTTTAACATTAGTGGAACATAGCCACAGAGGCATGGTATGGTTGCATTTTTAATATGCTAATACTAGGGCCCAGCTAAGGAACAAGTTATTTTGAGTTAGTCTTCACTGGACCAAACTTGCTTTCCTTGTGCCATCACTATCCAGCAGGATAAGCAGTGTCTTAAAAGGTGGAGGATAAAGGATTTTTTTTTTTTTTCAACATTGAAGAGTGACAACGTGGGTGCAGCAGCTCATAGGTTTGTTTGCTTTGTTTTGAGAGTACAGCAATGACAGCTGCGTGGGGAAGGGGAAATGAGATTGGTCTAATTGGTTTCAACATTTTGATGTCACTTGCCTGCTTATAATTGAAAGAGAAAAACGCCTATATTGCGACCCAAATCGGGAGATGGGCGTCTTTCTCCTGTGGGCACCCAAATCGGTATAATCGAAAGCCGATTTGGGGCGTTTCCAACTGCAATCCGTCGTGGAAACGGGTAAAGTTGACGGGGGCGTTTCGGAGGCGTGGTGAAGGCAGAACTGGGGCGTGGTTATCGGTCGAGGAGAGATGGGCGTCTTTAGCTGATAATCGAAAAAAAAGGCGTTTTACCGCGATTTTGGGTCACTTTTTTTGGACCCTTTTTTTTCACGAACAAGTCCCAAAAAAGTGCCCCAACTGACCAGATGACCACTGGAGGGAATCGGGGATGACCTCCCTGGACTCCCCCAGTGGTCACTAACCCCCTACTTTAAAAACTTTTTTTTCCAGCCTTTATGCCAGCCTCAAATGCCGTACCCACCTCCATGACAGCAGAATGTGTTCTATCCTGTGACAGCCTTTCCATGGTTCTGATGTGGCTCTCGGGTGAGTGTGACACCTTTTCTGTTATGTGGGTGTAGGGTATTGGGCTCCGTGATTCCACTACCTTGTGGCAAATGCTCACGATGTTGGTAGTTGGTAGGCTCTACTCCCATGCTGCTTTTCCCCCTGCTTACTGAGTCAGAGTGTGCCCTGTTTTGTTTCCGATAGTCCATGAGGTAGTGGCCATTTTTATAAGCCAGTTTTAGATCCCTTTCACGAGTTAGCCACGTTACAGAACTTAGTTCTTACCTTGAATGTGGCTGAAAGAGGGCATTGTACACCATTCTTCCAGCTCTGACCTAGTGCTCATCTCAGTACCAGGGAGACTCGTTGCCAGTGGGGCACAACCTCTGATCTGCAGTTAACTGTGAGTAAGCGTGCTTATTCCAATAAAGGACGTTTTCAGAGAGATTAGTCTTCAGGTGTCAACTGGTGTGCCAATGTTATATAGCAGCAACAAGTCCTAGAGGCCTGCGTGTATGCAGGTCCCTGGAGCAATTTTAGTGGGTACCGCAGTGCACTTCAGCCAGGTGGACCCAGGCCCATCCCCCCCCCCCACCTGTAACACTTATGCTGGTAAATGGGAGGTCTCCAAAACCCACTGTACCCACGTGTAGGTGCCCTCTTCACCCCTAAGAGCTATGGTAGTGTTGTACATTTGTGGGTAGTGGGTTTTGGGGGAGGGGGGTTGGGAGCTCAGCACCCGTGGTAAGGGAGCTATGCATGTGGGAGCTTTTTCTGAAGTCCACCGCACTGACCTCTAGGGTGCCCAGTTGGTGTCCTGGCATATCAGGGGGGGCCAGTGTACTATGAATCGTGGCCTCTCCCATGACCAAATGGCTCGGATTAGGACGTTTTTGAGCTGGGCATTTTTAGTTTCCATTATCGCTAAAAAAAAAACCAAACACCCAGCTGAAAAACGTCCATTTTTTCAAAAATACGGTCTGTCCCGCCTCTTCACATACCCATTTTCGGACATAGACGCCCATGGATATAGGCGTTCGCATTTGATTATGCCCCTCTTGGTCTCCTGTCTATTAAACCTCCTTGGAGCTGCCAGAGGATGGACCGTGGGAGCAGGCCAGGGAGATATGTGGCCCCAAGGAGGATGAAGAGCGTTGAAAGAGACGGGGAAGAAGGTTAACATGGGGAGAGAGAAGGGTAAATGCTGGACAGGGAGGGAGAAGGACACAGAGTCAATACTGGACAGGGAGAGGAGAGGGACATTGGAACGCAAAGAGGCAGTGCTGGAAAATGAAGAAATGGGGACACGGGCACTACTGAAAAGGGGGGGGGGGAGATAGGGGCTCTACTGAAAAGGAGGGGGATAGGAACACAGAGGGGCATTACTGAAAAGGGGAGGAGGAGATAGGGACACAGAGGGGCATCACTGGAAGGGGGAATGGAGTTATGCGGACAATGGTGAAAAGGGGTGAGATGGGGACAAAGGTAACGCTGGAAGAGGAAGAAGATGGTAACACAGGGGTAGTGCTAGAAAAAGGGGGAAGATGGGGACACAGGGCAATGCTAGAAAAAAGGAGAGATGGGGACACCTGGATGGCAGATGCTAGAAAAGGGGAGATGAGGAGACCAAGTAGGCTTGTGCTGAAAAAGGGGGGGGGGGGGGGGGGAGATGGGGACACAGAAATGGCCGATGCTGAACTTGGGGTAGGATAGGGACAAGGGACATAGAAAGGAGATGCTGGACAGGACAAATAATGGTGCAGAGGAAAGAAGGATGGGGCACTTGGAGACAGAAGAAATGTCAGATGGGCAAAAGACCCTGTAAGGGCAGAAAAAAACTGAGAAAAACAGAAAAGAGACAGCGGGACGAAAGCAAAAGAGAAAATAAATTGTTCAAACAACAGTATAGGGGTCCAAGTGCATTTTCTTAAGTCATTTTGGATATACTGCAGCACAGATTTTGATGGGTAGAATCTTGGACTGCAAATCCCATATGAATTTGGGATGTGAGTTCACACTAGGACTGGTTGAAAAATCTCCCTTCTGGAACTGGATCACGTGGCAGCTTTATACACAGCTATTTGATAGTGGGGACAAAAAATGCAAGATCAGTGCCAAACAGATGTAGAGAAGGAAAGGAAGAAGACAAGAGGCGAGAGAAGAAATGGAAAGGCCAGCCTGGAAAAGAATTTGTAAGGCTGACTCATGGAACATGGAAAAAAAGACTGGGACCAGCCAAATTCCCAAACAACAAAGGTAGAAATTTTTATTTAATACTTTGTAAGGACTGAGATGTACCTGCTTTGTAAAATGTACAGGAGACAATGCATTTCTGTCTCTTTTTTACCTGTATTGCACTGTTTATAGAGTCTGGCTTCCTTGGACAAAGAGGGGGGGGGGGGTCTCTATTTCAATTTTTTTTGTGTGGCTCCCTATTCTGTATTAGATTGGTAGAATGGAATGTTGTCACAATTTGGGTTTCTGCCAGGTGCTTGTGACCTGGCTTGGCCACTGTTGGAAACAGGATACTGGGCTAGATGGACCATTGGTCTGACCCAGTATGGCTAATCTTATGTTTATATTGATGAGGGTCTGTCCATGTTCTGCATGTGTAACTGAGGTGAAGGATTCTGCTAGCATGTAGTGTCAGTGTAGGAATGTGTAACAGTGCAGTTTGTACCAGTTTCCCAATAGTAGGTATATTGGTGCTCCACAGTCCAGTGTAATATATATAGCACTGTCTTCTGATAGGTGGGTTAGGGCTGTTATGGTGTGGTAAGTTTTGTGTTCTAGGGCAGTCCTGGAGTACCCCTTTGCCAGTCACCACACAAACAAAAGCCCATGTGATTTAAACAAGGTGTCTAGCAGTGGAAGGAATGTGTGTACTATTCCTGAATATTTTTACTTTGTAGTTAAGAAGACAGGTTGCCTGCTCTGGCCAGTCCAGGGACCTCTTCTGAATCCTGCCTCCTGATGTATCTTACTGTTTCCTTGTAGGCAGGACACAACAGAGACAGCCTGTATTAATCAGTGCCCGCCACAGCCCTTGAGCAACAACACAGACACTGCTGTCTAGCTGACACCAACCGGCGCCTATTTTATAAAAGTCTGCTCCCCCTGAGATCAGAACCTGGCTATGCCTCTGCTGGGGGTAAATAACATGGAATGTTGATACATTTTGGGATCCTGTCAACCACTTGTGTCTAGATTGGTTACTATTGGAAACAGGATGCTGGGCTAGATGAACCTTTGGTCTGACCTAGTATGGCAATTCTTATGTTTTTAAGAATTGCCATTTCACTTATTTGCTGCATTTATAGACCACCTCCCATTACAGATCTATGCAATTTACATACTAATATACATACATAATGTTTAAAATAAATGAATGCTTTATTATAACATATCACATAAAATAAAAACATAAAATACATGCAGGCACGCCGAGCCAGTATTCCATAACTATGCATGTGACTGTTTGGAATGCCCTGACATGCTTTGGGAGTGGGGCGCCCTGCCTTATAGAATAACATGCAGCCAGTTGTGCACACAAATTTTAATGAGTGCCAGTTAACATCAATAATTGAATTTTAGCATCTAATTATTGATGGTACAGAGCTCGTTACTCAATTAATTTGTACACGTATCTTGGGTGCGCACATTAATTTGGACGCACAAATCCAGGCAACTTATATAGAATCCAAGGGATAATACATTAAGTTCAATTCTCCAGGCTTTAACCACTCATACTAGTTTCTTTGAGCAAAGATTCCATATTTATTATAAACTAACTAATGAGGGCAATTTCCAAAAGTAATTTGCCTGGATTAATGGGCTATGTACTCATATATAATTTCATTTATATACTTCATTGATTTTCCTCTTGGTTTTCTTAAGTTTCATTTATCATTTCGCCCTCTCTCTTTGTATTACCATATCCTGTTTTGCTCTCCCCCTCCCCCCTCAACTGGTGCCATTTTTCTTTTCACTTGCTTCTGTTCTCCTAAACTGTATATTTCTTGCTTTCCTTGTTGTCTCTCATCACCTCTTAATTCTGCTTGCTCCTTCTCAGTTATCCATCCCTCCCCTCCTCTGATTTCCAGATGGAATATAGTAAAGTGTAGACTGCTACAAAAGGAAGGTGCTGACAGCTGCTCTGTCTGTGTGTACTGCCTCCACTTGGCTACCTTTGTTATGCACATGCTGTTCCAAAACAATTGGATATACATCTCTTTGTAAGTCATACCAAATCCTTTTTGAGAACTTAGGCCCAGATGCACTAACTCCATGGAAAGAGCCCTTCCCTTACTGATCCCTTAGCGAATCGGAAACAAACGGGCATGCATGAAGGAAATCACATGCAAATGAGCTGCTCGCTGTTAGCTCATTTGCATGCGATTTCCTTCCTAAGGAGGGGGAGCCAGTTGGCCAGCTGAGCATGCACAGAGCAGCCAAGCGTTATGCTTGTATAATAGCCGTCTACAACCAATAAATTGCCAGGCATTATGCAGCAGAGGGGGAGAGCAGGATCTTTAGAAAGAGAGAATCGGGGATTGGGACATATGAAAACGTCCAAATCAAAACTATTTGGACGTCCCTTTCGATTATGCCCTTCCAGGTCTCTCTCAGCCAATCACATCACGATTAGCTGACAGCTAAACGCGCTGTGATTGGCTGAGAGAGACCTGGATGGGGCATAATCGAAAGGGGCGTCCAGATAGTTTTGATTTGGATGTCCTCGCACATCCCGATCCCGATCCCCGATTCTCTCCGGCGGTGGTCATTTCGGGCACCTTAGTCATAAGAAAAACACGTCCAAGAGAACATTATAATACTAATTAGGTCATTATAATAACTTTTAGATCATTTGCATTCTGTTTTCATTAGCTGCTACTGTGACAGGAAAATAGCTCGGTGAACTCTTTTGTGCATGTCTTGTTTTACTACTTGCTCGCTGGACTGGCTAGAACTGGTTTAAAAACCACGTTGCTGGCTCATTAAGTTAGCTGTGTCTAATAGACCAAAGAAGGCCCAGTCGGGAGAAACTGGGCAAATGAAAAAGGAAGGAAGGAAACCAACAACAGTATGATCTACTGCTAGCTGTTGCCTTACCTCTCTTTATCTGGACCTGTGATTGATAGAAACACGCTGCTGAAAAGGTATATGAAATGACACAGGCAAGAGGAATATTGGAGCCATCAGCACTATTGTGATGGGTGCAGACATTTAAATTCCTACCCACCCTCCCCACTTCACCATCTACAGAGGACAAGAAGTGCTGTACTGATTCACAAAATTTTGAGGGAGGGCAGTTTTCAGAAAGTCAATTTGTGTGCGTAAATTTCTATTTATGCATGCATGCATATAAGAACATAATGATACAAGAAAAGCCATACTCTGTCAGACCAGAGGTCCACTAAGCCCAGCATCTTGTCTTCAACAGTGGTCAACCCAAGTCACAAGTAAAGGGTAATGGATTTGATATACTGCCTTTCTGTGGTACATCCAAAGTGGTTTATATTTACTATATACAAGTACTTTGTCCCTAGTGGGCTCACAGTACCTGGGCCAATGGAGAGTTAAGTGACTTGGCCAGAGTCACAAGGAGCTGCAGTGGGAATCGAACCTGGTTCCACAAGTTCTCAGCCCACTGCACTAACCAGTGGCTACTCCACTCTTGCAGGACTCTAAAGAGGAGGCCAGTTCCTATCCAAAGGTGAGTGGTGGCTAATAATAGCTTATGCCAATAACTACAAGCAATGCCTAAGTTGTGATTGTGCCCTTTGGATAAATACAGACACATTATTTATGTCCTTACTTACTTACTTGCACTTACATACCATTTTCCTAATCAAAATAGATCATTCAAAATGGTTCACAAGCATAGACGCCTGGTATAAGAGGCTTGGGGAGGCTAAGCCTCCCCAACCGCAAGCCCCAAGCGTCTCTCTCTCTCTCATCCCCCCCGGCCCCACCCCCCGATGCACCGTTTATCCCTCGTACTCCCTCCCTGCAGTGCAGTCCCTATAATTAGCGTCTCTATCCCTCTCACTCCCTCCAATGTGCTTTAGATTGCCCATCGCTGTTGGTAGCGGCACGTCAACCTTATTACAGCTTGCTTCGGGGCTTCTCGGCCTGACAGCATGTGTGCCCCGCCTCCTCTGACCAGCCTTCCTGCTTCCACGAGGGCTGGATGCATCATAAGGAAGGCTGGTCAGAGGAGGCGGGGCAGGTCAGGCCGTCAGGCCGAGAAGCCCCAAAGCAAGCTATAATAAGGTTGGCATGCCGCTACCGGCAGCGATGGGCGATCTAAAGCACATTGGAGGGAGATTGCGACCACGGAGCGGAGACGAATGAGGGGCGGAAGTGGTTGCCGGGAGCACATCCGGCTTGCTTGGGCCCGGCTTCTCCCTCCGGCTGGGACGGTGGTCTTGGCGTGTTCTCGGGTCTGTTTCCTTAATGTCGGGGAATTTCTGGCAGAGTTCGCACTAGTAAGTGGGCGCCCCAGGGCGGGGGGGGGGGGGGGGAAGGGGTTGTTTTCTGCTTTATTTTCACGAGTGATGTCCCTGAAGGAAGTGTGCATGCGGCTCCTTTTATCCTGTTTCTTCTTCAGCTCCCCCCCCCCCCCCTACATAACAGATTGATGGGTGAGAACTTCCAGTCATAACTAAATCCCTTCATTATTATTCTTGGGGAGGGATAACTTGATTGGAGTTCAGCACCCTTAATCATTTTTAAAAGTTGCCTCGTATGTTCGCTCCTTCGTCTCTCCCCTCCACCCCCAGTCTGATAATGTTTAGGTATACAAGTTTCAATTTTTCTAGTATTGCTGCATGCTGAGTCTGACTTCTTGAGGTAACTTTCCAGTTCAGTGTTTTGCCTTCATATTTTTTTTATTTCTAGTTCCTTGTGTCATATCTGTTGTCATGTGTTTTTCATGTGTGATCAAGTTGCAGTATTCTGCTAGCGTGTAGTATTTGCAGCTCTTTTTGTTTTTTTTTGTTTCACTAGGTTGTGTACTGGTGTTTTAGAGCCCGGTGTAATTACAGTGCTGCCTTTCCACACATATGGTTGTAGCTCGTCCTGTCCTTGGAATTAGTGCTGTTATGGTTTGGTAAGGTTATGAGTGTGTTTTTGCACAAGTTTGTGTATAGTGTTTTGCAGTGGAGAGATTGTGTGTTGGCCTTACTGAGGTGGCACCAAAACATCAGAAAGAGTGTAGAGCCTAAATCATGACACACTACTCTTCAAGGATCTACATATGGTCATTAATAAAGGGAGCTCATTGTGAACACTAGCCACCCTAAAAGGGTGTTTTGTGGCTCTGCATGAGAATTGTGGTATTATGATCCCTTGTTTCATATTGTTGACGGTCTGCATTTTCCGTATGGTGGTATATTGGTGTATTAGGTCTGCCCAGTGTAATATTTATGGTACAGTAAGGTTATGAGTGTGTTTTTGCACAAAGTTGTGCATAGTGTTTTGCAGTTGAGCAATTGTGGTTAGTATATGCTTTGAGCAACCACTTTATTCTTTGACATATGATACATATCTAATATCTAAATTTAATAAAAGGTATTAATTGTGATTATTTTATTTTTACTTTTTTTTTTCTGTGTGTTGTCAGACAATTATGGATGTAAACCCCGCCCCTGGCCCAACCCTAACCCCGTCCCCTTTAGCCTCCCCAAACAGGAAGGGAAGTGAGAGACCTCAGACAGTTTATCTGCATTCAGGGAGAATGCAGATAAACTGTCTGACAGGGGCTGTGTACATAACACATGCACTTTGAATGGATACGCCATTGTGTGGCATCCATAGGCACAGAACTGACAGGGAGGGGTTCTCTCCAGATATCAGAGACCGGGGAATCCTGAGCCCCAATTGTGGGGCACTTCTTACATATGGTGCCCTAGGCCAGTGCCCATGTTGTCTATGTCTAAAATGTGCTTCTGGGTTGTATGGAGAGACATGGAAGTGATTTAAAAGAAACTGTCAGCCAAAGTGTTGGTGTACCAGAGAAAGGGAGTTTTGTCAGAGGATCCCAAGGGTCCCAGTAAAGGCAGAGGACTCATGAACAGAATTCAAAGAATCTGAGAGCAGAAGAGGAATAAAAGAGGAGTATATATAGGAAGAAATAACCAATTGCTTTTTGTATTTTTATCTGTCTTTTGCTTTTCTTGTCTGTCTCTGATCTCAGCAGACAAATTGTTTTAATTTTCTAGACTTACCCAGTAACCTACTAGGTCAATGTTCAGCTGCCGTATTCAGCATTGTTTTAAAACACAGGCTGTGAAGATCGAAAAATATCCAGATATTCAGAGCCACAGTCCAGATAAGGCAATCAGTGCCAGAACTCACCAAACAGTGGCAATATTCAGTCGGATATCTAGACATCTTATCCAAATAACTAAGGACATAAGCATTATTATTCTAAACCTATAGCCACCACTGAGGTGAACGTGCTACCATGAGGGCATACTAGACTCTGCAATCTATCCTTACTGATCTCCCCCCCCCCCCCCACCCTCTCTATATTTTTGTTTCAAGCTATTGTCCCTACTCTTATTTGACTGACTGCTTGTTCTGCTGTCTTTTCTGTCACACAATGGCATTCCTTTCCTACTTACTTTCAATTTTTAATTGTACGCGGCTTTATTATTCCAAAGGAAAAGCTTTATATTGAATAAAGCAAACCATAATCATTTATATGTGTCGTGAGTGCGTAAATGTCAGCACTTATGCTATAGAATTGCTCCCCTAGTGCTGCCTCCTCCCTTTCTTCCTACTGTGTCCTTCCTCAAAGGTGGATGATCAGAAGCAAACGCTGGCACTAGAGGCTGTTAGTGCCATACTAGTACCGGCATTTGCTACCGCTCCATGATCAGAGTCCCCGAGCTCGTGAAACAACGCACTCAAGGGCTTTGAATGCAACTAGCATGCAAATGCTTGCAAAACAGGGCTAAACATATTCATCCCCAATGATCAGTGACCAGTGTGCCAAAGATTTTGCCGCTGACTGCGGCAAACCCTACACCAGCTCCGAGCTGGTATTAGGGTTTGCAGACCATTGGGGAGGAATGGTGAGCCCTGTCCAGCATACATTTGCATACTAGCAGGCCCCCATTCCCCCCAACAAAGTAAACCTGAAGACCCCCCCCCCCCCAGCGACAGGGGGCTGGAAGTCGGGCGGTTCCCCTGATGATCCCCCTCCCTAGGTTCAGGGAAGGCTGGAGATCTGGTGGGTCTCCAGCCCCCCCAACCCCCCCCCCCCCTGAGAAGTTCTGAGAGAAGAGGACATTTCTCTGGTAAGTGAACGCTAATTTGCTTTGTGCTTTGGGAACCTAAAGATAGGGGTTTAAAGGAGAAATTGTAGGTTAGTGTTAGGCAAAATAAAAATATGAAAAGCAAATTTTATCAACTAATCTCCATAGTCTTTTCCACTTAGTTTTAAAAACGTTGTACCACAGCATTAACAGATAGAATCTGGCAGGCACTGCAGGATCTAGTTTAGTCTTCGCACCCACCCTCCTCTAGGACAACTCTTCATTTATAGTCAGTTATTGTAATTAGGGTAACAAGCACGGAGTGCTCTTACAGAGTTTTAAATACTTTTCTTTACCATCTAAGAAGGAAACACTAAATAAATCATACAATATACTTTATAAGCTAAAAGACACTTTTATATTAGGCTAATAGCCTTAATACTGTAGCAAGCTTTAAATTATTGAAAAACTCAACAACACTAAGATGGTGTCAGCAGACCAGCAGCGAGAGGGGTTTTGCATTGAGTGTCACATGTATGATTATCTCCCAGTTGGTGAGATGTCATATGTGTGTGCCCGATGCAAAGAGCTCCTAGCTCTCAGAGAACATGTCCATTCTCTTGAGGCTAGAGTAGCAGACTTGGTGGAGCTGAGGGAGACAGAGAGGCAGGACTTTTTTTGAGGGGGTACTTTGGGGGAACTGAGTACCGGCACCTTTTCCATTGTCTGCTAATATTGACCAATGGTCCCCAAGTTTTAATGAAAGTGCTCAGGATCTACACTTCAATTCTGCCTTGTCATAGATTCTGTGACTGGTTGCAGGGGGACTGGTTATTGTGGGGTGGGTCCCTCAGTGATCACCTCACTCCTTAAGGGTGGCCTGGCATTTAAGTACAGGCACCTTTTTCGGGAGAAAAAATGCACTGCAGAGAGGTACATACAGGAGACCTACAGGGATGTTGTAGAGAAGTCCTACCTCCAGTCTGGTAGCCCCTGTGCTACCTTGGAGGAGGGAGGTCTTCTAGAAGGAGAGCATCACCCTGGTGAAGTAGGAAGTACTTCTGCAGCCAGGACCTGCCCACCAGGATGTACTATCCTCTCGCACCGAGGATATGTCTCCAAGTGCTGCCCGGGAGGAAAAGGTTAGGACAGCTGTTGTAGTTGGTGATCGATCATTAGGCATATAGATAGCTGGGTGGCTGGTGGACATGAGGATCGCCTGGTGACTTGCCTGCCCGGTGCGAAGGTGGCGGACCTCACACGTCACCTAGATAGGATTTTAGATAGTGCTGGGGAGAAGCTGGCTGTCTTGGTACATTAACAGAATGACATAGGAAAATATGGGAGAGAGGTTCTGGAAGCCAAATTTAGGCTCTTAGATAGAAAGCTCAAATCCAGATATTCTAAGGTAGCATTTTCTGAAATGCTACCCATTCCATGCACAGGGCCCAAGAGACAGGCAGAGCTCCGGAGTCTCAATGCGTGGATGAGACAATGGTGCAGGGAGGAGGGTTTTAGATTTGATAGGAACTGGGCAACATTCTGGGGAAGGGGGAGCCTATTCCGAAAGGATGGGCTCCACCTTAACCAGGGTGGGACCAGGCTGCTGGCATCGGCATTTAAAAAGGAGATAGAGCAGCTTTTAAACTAGAAATGGGGGGAAGGCCGACAGTCGCTCAAAAGTGCATGATTCGGGATAAGGTATCTTTCAAAGATATCACCAAAACAGGGAAGATAGGGTATCCTGATAGTGAGATCAGAAGTGTAGCCAGGTTCAGCCAGCTTGACGGCGCAGGGAGAGCAAGAGCGGATTTTCGCCAGCACTGGCGCACATTTTCAGTGCTACACAATGAAAAAAATAGGCGCCAGCACCAGCAGAACTCCATTTGGGGGAGCGGCCACTCCCCTGGCGCCCCACCTAGTTATGCCACTGAGTGAGGTTGCAAAAGAGACCGTAGTAGATCAGGTGTCCTCAAATAAAAATCAGACAAAAGATTGCAAATTAATACTGTCAAGTACTAAGCATGATGTAAATAGGAACAACAAACACAGTTTGAAATGTCTAAATGCGAATGCCAGGAGTCTAAGAAATAAGATGGAAGAGTTAGAATATATTGCACTAAATGAAAAATTCGATATAATAGGCATCTCTGAGACCTGGTGGAAGGAGGATAACCAGTGGGACAAAGTCATACTGGGGTACAAATTATATCGTAGTGATAGGGTGGATCAAATTGGTGGAGGGGTAGCATTGTATATTAACGAGAACCTTGAATCTAATAGATTGAAAATTCTGCAGGAAACAAAACACATCTTGGAATCACTATGGATTGAAATTCCATGTGTAAAGGGGAAAAGGATAGTGATAGGAGTGTACTACTGTCTGCCTGACCAGGATGAGCAGACAGATGCAGAAAGGTTAAAGGAAATTAAAGATGCAAACAAACTGGGCAACACAATAATAATGGGTGATTTAAATTACCAATAAAATATCTAATTAATTCTACTCTGTTAACCACGAGTATTGGAAGTGTGCAATTGCTAGCATATATGAAAATGTGGAGAAAAAAAGACTTCAGAAATCCTAACGAGTGCTTTTAATGTGGAAAACCACCTTTAAATTCTCTAGCACTCTAGTTCTTCAATCACCAGTCTTCACAAAAAAAACTCCACTCTTCTTCTTCATATAATACATGCCTGAACACCTTTTCACAATACTCGATGTTGAAGGCTCTACATTTTCCACATTTTCATATATGCTAGCAATTGCACACTTCCAATACTCGTGGTTAACAGAGTAGAATTAATTAGATATTTTATTGATTATCATTCTACTATCCCTTTGGAAATTATCAGTGATTTAAATTACCCCAATATTGACTGGGTAAATGTAACATCGGGACACGCTAGGGAGGTAAAATTCCTTGATTAAATCAAGGACAGCTTTAAGGAGCAGCTGGTACAGGAGCTGACAAGAGAAGGAAAAATTCTAGACCTAGTCCTTAGTGGAGCACATGATCTGGTGCGGGAGGTAATGGTGCTGGGGCCACTTGATAACAGTGATCATAATATAATCGGATTTGATATTAGCTTTGAAGTAAGTATACATAGGAAATCAAATACGTTAGCATTTAACTTTAATAAAGGAGACTATGATAAAATGAGAAGAACGGTGAAAAGAAAATTAGAGGAGCGACTGCGAGGGATTTACATCAGGCATGGATGCTGTTCAATAACACCATCCTGGAAGCCCAGGCCAAATATATTCCACGTATTAAAAAAGAAGGATGGAAGACCAAACCACAGCCGTCATGGTTAAAAAGTGAGGTGAAGGAAGCTATTAGAGCTAAAAGGAAATCCTTCAGAAAATGGAAGAAGGAACTGACTGAAAATAATAAGAAACAGCATAAGGAATGTCAAGTCAAATGCAAAGCGCTGATAAGGAAGGCTAAGAGGGACTTCGAAAAAAAGATTGTGTTGGAGGCAAAAACACATAGTAAAATTTTTTTTAGGTATATTAAAAGCAGGAAGCCGGCAAAAGAATCGGTTGAACCGCTAGATGACCGAAGAGTAAAAGGGGCGATCAGGGAAGACAAAGCCATAGTGGAGAGATTAAATGAATTCTTTGCTTCGGTCTTCACCGAGGAAGATTTGGGTGGGATACCGGTGCCGGAAATGGTATTCGTAGCTGACAAATTGGAGAAACTTAATGAATTCTCTGTAAACCTGGAGGTTGTAATGGGGCAGTTCTACAAACTGAAGAGTAGCAAATCTCCTGGACCGGATGTTGTTCATCCAAGAGTACTGATAGAACTGAAAAATGAACTTGCAGAGCTATTGTTAGAAATATGTAATTTATCTTTAAAATCGAGCGTGGTACCGGAAGATTGGAGGGTGGCCAATGCAACACCGATTTTTTTAAAAGGTTCCAGAGGAGATCCAGGAAATTATAGACCAGTGAGTCTGACGTCGGTGCCGGGCAAAATGGTAGAGGCTATTATTAAGAACAAAATTACAGAGCATATTCGAAAGCATGGATTAATGAGACAAGGTCAACATGGATTTAGTGAAAGGAAATCTTGCCTCACCATTCTACTTTGAAGGGGTGAACAAACATGTGGATAAAGGTGAGCCGGTTGATACTGTGTATCTGGATTTTCAGAAAGCATTTGACAAAGTACCTCATGAAGAACTCCAGAGGAAATTAGAGAGTCATGGGATAGGAGGTTGTGTTCTATTGTGGATTAAAAACTGGTTTAAAGATAGAAAAGAGAGAGTAGGGTTAAATGGTCAGTATTCTCAATGGAGAACCTAGATAGTGGGGTTCCCCAGGGGTCTGTGCTGGGACCACTGCTTTTAACATATTTATAAATGACCTAGAGATGGGAGTAACTAGTGAGGTAATTAAATTTACTGACGACACAAAGTTATTCAAAGTTGTTAAATGGCTGGAGGATTGTGAAAAATTACAAGAGGACCTTACGAGACTGGGAGACTGGGCATCTAAATGGTAGATGACGTTTAATGTGAGCAAGTGCAAAGTGATGCATGTGGGAAAGAGGAACCCGAATTATAGCTACGTCATGCAAAGTTCCACGTTAGGAGTCACAGACCAAGAAAGGGATCTAGGTGTCATCAATGATGATACGTTGAAATCTTCTGCTCAGTGTGCTGCTGCAGCTAAGAAAGAAAATAGAATGTTAGGTATTATTAGGAAAGGAATGGAAAACAAAAATGAGGATGTTATAATGCCTGTGTATCGCTCCATGATGCGACCACACCTTGAATATTGTGTTCAATTCTGGTCACCGCATCTCAAAAAAGATACAGTGGAATTAGAAAAGGTGCAGAGAAGGGCGACGAAAATGATAAAGGGGATGGGACAACTTCCCTATGAGGAAAGGCTAAAGTGGCTAGGGCTCTTCAGCTTGGAGAAAAGGCGGCTGAGGGGAGATATGATAGAGGTCTATAAAATAATGAGTGGAGTGGAACGGGTAGATATGAAATGTCTGTTTACGCTTTCCAAAAATACTAGGACTAGGGGGCATGTGATGAAGCTACAATGTAGTAAATTTAAAACGAATCGGAGAAAATGTTTCTTCACTCAACATGTAATTCAGATTGTGTGAACCAGACACAGGTTCCAGAGTTCTGGTCTTTTATGGTACGAGATTAGTGTATTCGATACAGGGTATTAAAATTGTAAAAATGTATTTAGAAATATAAATGTCAGGATTGCAAAATATTTGCTGTAAAAGGCAAAAGATCTTAAAATTCAGCATCTGGAAGGCACCTAAAGTAACACTGGCTTCAATAAACTGCAGAAGCTGTTTGCCTAGTAAAAAAAAAAAAGGTTTGGACGGCTTCCTAAAGGAAAAGTCCATAGATCGTTATTAAATGGACTTGGGGAAAATTCACTAATTCTGGGATAAAATGTTTTGTACTTTTTTGGGATCTTGCCAGGTATTTGTGACCTGGATTGGCCACTGTTGGAAACAGGATGCTGGGCTTGATGGACCTTTGGTCTTTCCCAGTATGGTAATACTTATGTACTTATGTAAGGGTCCCTGGTGGTCCAGTGTCATTCCAACTCCACCCCCCCCCCCCCACCTCCCTACCTTGGGTTGGAGGAGGGAGGTAGCCTGCCTCCCTCCTCTTCCTTCGACGCCGCAAAATGACGGCACCCAGGCCTGCCCAGTGTATCCTGGGATGCTCTGGGCTGGGCGCATTTATATGGTGTGAAGCCCTGCCCAGTGCATCCCAGGATACACTGGGCAGGGCTGGGCGCTGCCATTTTGCGGCGGCGAAGGAAGAGGAGGGAGGCCCGAGTCGACGTCAAGACGTCAAGAGGAGAAGGAAGGAGATTTGATTTTTTTTTTACAAGCAGGGCACGAGGCGCTGCCTGCGACGCTGCTTCGCCGGTTTTAACGGGACTGAGGTGGGGAAGGAGAGGGGCGAAAGGGACTCGGGTGGGGGTGTTCAGAGGGGAGAAGGGGACTGGGGTGGGGGTCTCAGACAGGGGAGGGGAGAAGGGGACTGGGGTGGGGGTGGGGGTGTTCAGAGGGGAGAAGGGGACTGGGGTGGGGGTCTCAGAGGGGAAAAGGGGAGGGGAGAAGGGGACTGGGGTGGGAATCTCAGACAGGGGAGGGGGAGGGGAGAAGGGGACTGGGGTGGGGATCTCAGAGGGGAGAAGGGAAGGGGAGGGGAGAAGGGGACTGGGGTGGGGTCTCAGACAGGGGAGGGGAGAAGGGGACTGGGGTAGGGATCTCAGACAGGGGAGGGGAGAAGGGGACTGGGGTAGGGATCTCAGAGGGGAGAAGGGGAGGGGAGAAGGTGACTGGGGTGGGGGTGTTCAGAGGGGAGAAGGGGACTGGGGTGGGGGTCTCAGAGGGGAAAAGGGGAGGGGAGAAGGGGACTGGGGTTGGGAGAAGGGGACTGGGGTGGGGGTCTCAGACGGGGGGAAGGGAGAAGGGGACTGGGGTGGGGGTGTTCAGAGGGGAGAAGGGGACTGGGGTGGGGGTCTCAGACAGGGGAGGGGAGAAGGGGACTGGGGTGGGGATCTCAGAGGGGAGAAGGGGAGGGGAGAAGGGGACTGGGGTGGGGGTGTTCAGAGGGGAGAAGGGGACTGGGGTGGGGATCTCAGACAGGGGATCTCAGAGGGGAGAAGGGGACTGGGGTGGGGATCTCAGAGGGGAGAAGGGAAGGGGAGGGGAGAAGGGGACTGGGGTGGGGATCTCAGACAGGGGAGGGGGAGGGGAGAAGTGGACTGGGGTGGGGATCTCAGACAGGGGAGGGGGAGGGGAGAAGGGGACTGGGGTGGGGATCTCAGAGGGGAGAAGGGGACTGGGGTGGGGGTCTCAGAGGGGAAAAGGGGAGGGGAGAAGGGGACTGGGGTGGGGATCTCAGAGGGGAGAAGGGAAGGGGAGGGGAGAAGGGGACTGGGGTGGGGGTCTCAGACAGGGGAGGGGAGAAGGGGACTGGGGTAGGGATCTCAGAGGGGAGAAGGGGAGGGGAGAAGGTGACTGGGGTGGGGGTGTTCAGAGGGGAGAAGGGGACTGGGGTGGGGGTCTCAGAGGGGAAAAAGGGGAGGGGAGAAGGGGACTGGGGTGGGGAGAAGGGGACTGGGGTGGGGGTGTTCAGAGGGGAGAAGGGGACTGGGGTGGGGGTCTCAGACAGGGGAGGGGAGAAGGGGACTGGGGTGGGGATCTCAGAGGGGAGAAGGGGAGGGGAGAAGGGGACTGGGGTGGGGGTGTTCAAAGGGGAGAAGGGGACTGGGGTGGGGGTCTCAGAGGGGAAAAGGGAGGGGAGAAGGGGACTGGGGTGGGGATCTCAGACAGGGGAGGGGAGGGGAGAAGGGGACTGGGGTGGGGATCTCAGAGGGGAGAAGGGGAGGGGAGAAGGGGACTGGGGTGGGGGTGTTCAGAGGGGAGAAGGGGACTGGGGTGGGGGTCTCAGAGGGGAAAGGGGAGGAGAGAAGGGGACTGGGGTGGGGATCTCAGAGGGGAGAACGGAAGGGGAGGG
The DNA here is from genome assembly GCF_901765095.1 of Microcaecilia unicolor. NCBI lineage: Eukaryota > Metazoa > Chordata > Amphibia > Gymnophiona > Siphonopidae > Microcaecilia > Microcaecilia unicolor. Next base: position 116,959,655 of record NC_044031.1, on the reverse strand, counting down.
GAGAAGGGGACTGGGATGGGGTGTTCAGAGGAGAGAAGGGGACTGGGGTGGGGGTCTCAGACAGGGGAGGGGAGAAGGGGACTGTGGTGGGGGTCTCAGACAAGAGAAGGGGAGGGGAGAAGGGGACTGGGTGTGTTCAGAGGGGAGAAGGGGGCTGGAACTGGGGGTTGAAAAAAGGGGCAGAGAGAGAGGGGACAGATCCTAGGTGGAAGGGGGAGCGAGAGGGAGGGCAGACCCTGGATGGATGGGAGAGGGAGGGCAAATGGTGGATTGAAGGGGCAGAGAGAAAGGGCAGGCAGTGGATGGAAGGGACGGCAGAGAGGGCAGACACTGGATGGCAGAGAGAGAGAGAGAGTGAAGACAGATGCTGGATGGAAGGAAGATGGTGAAAAGAAGATGAGGAAAGCAGAAACCAGAGACAACAAACTGTAAATAAATATATTTTTTATTTTTTTTGCTTTAGGATAAAGTATTGTAGATGTGTTAAATGTTTATAATAGAACATGTAAATAAGGTAATCTTTTTATTGGACTAATTTTAATACATTTTGACTAACTTTCGGAGAACAAAACCCCCTTCCTCAGGTCAGGATAGGATACTGTAACAGCACTATACTGTACTGACCCGAGGACGGAGGTTTTGGCCTCTGAAAGCTAAATGTATTAGTCCAATAAAATGGTATTATTTTACTTTCTATATTTGTTTTATTTCTATTTGTTAATTTGTAAAGTGGTGATTGGTACTTGTTAGGTTTTTTTTTTTTCAAATTTACATCTGCTGTCTTTATATTTTGCACAGTACTAGGGGACAGTTTCTGTTTCTGTGGTGTTGCATTGTATGCAGAGTCTGGCATTGGGGGTTCAGTTTAATTTTTGTCTAAATAGAAAGTTTATGATTACTTATTCTATAGTGGATTAGGGTGTATCTGTGTTTGTGAAAAAGACATGGCTTTCAGTTGGCATTGACTGTGCAGGATCTACGATCTGTACTATTCTGTCTGGTTTCGTTTTACAATAGGTGAATTGATGTTCTAGTGCTCACTGTAGTGTTTAAGATGCTTTCCTTTTCCTTGTGTGACTCGTAGAAATGGCTGCTTATGGTATGGTAGAATTGCTCTATAGGTCCTGAGTGTTTTGTATTCTCGGCATGCCTAGTACTGGATTTGGGGGGGGGGGGGTTAAAAAATGACCGGCCCCAGGTGTCAACTACCCTAGGTACGCCACTACCTAGTGTGCCTGCATGAGAGGGAGGGAGAAAGAGGAATGGGTTGCCCCTATTCCCCCCCCCTGGGACCCTCCCCCAAATTGCAGGGCTGGCTGCACCTGGAGAGAGAGCTCATTGTTAAACATTTCCCAGCACACCACTGAGTTATTCTCTTCCATTACAACCTCCAGATCCAGAACTGTGTTTGCTATACAAAGGGCATTAGTATGAACAGCTTATTTTTCTATAAGTATCGGAGGGCAATTGTGTAACGGAGCATCTGGTAGGAGCCTATTCTGTAAAGCAATGCAGAGTGTAGGCGCTCACTTTCCTTTACAGAATACTAGACTAACTAGGTATCTATGCACTTAAAAGCTAGACAGAGCTGGTGTATTAGTGCCTAATTGCCATACATATGTGCATAATGTATTGTATCCTATCAGTTATGTGTGTAAATGTGAGCCCTCCCCATGTTCTGCCCATGTGTAAGCCTCCTTGCAAATATGCACTATGTAAGTTAAGCAGGTATTTACAGAATACGGCTTAGGCAGAATTTTGGCTATGTGCGCACACGCACACATTATTGTAAACATTTGCATGCATAATTGGCACATAAATGTTAGTGCCTATGTTGTAGAATTGCCCCCTAAGGGCTAGATTCTATATATGGTGCTTAAAAAAATCAGTGCTGAAAAAAGCACTATTCTGTAAGCTGTGCTTAAAGTTAGGCATGGTTTATAGAAAAGAGCTTACGTCCGGGAGTTGTGCCTAACTTTAGGCAAGGCCATTTGCACCAACTGAAATGTGGTGCAAATGTACGTGCCAACATTAGGCATGTATCCCTGTTATTCTACAACAATGTGCTTTAATTTTAGGAATGCCCCATTACGCCCATGACCCACTCATTTCCATGCCCCCTTTTTCAGATCACAAGCAAATTTTAGGCATGGATCCCACCCCTAAATTTGTATTTTTAAATGCCAATTAAATCTAGTGCCAATAATTGCTCATTAAAACGCCACTTACTGACACTAATTGACTTTTTCAATTAAATTGCATGTGCAAATTGGGTGCATGCCTAAATTTGTTTGTGCGATTTTTGGCAACTTTTATAGCATTGGGGGGGGGGGGGGGTTAATGGTTTTCTTAGCTGAGGGCTTTATCATCCCTGATGATCCTATTTTAAAGCCTTCCTCACAGTGACATATTTAAACTAGGTACGTCAGTGCCGTACACACCCCCTGTCAGTCTTGGCTCCCTGCCCCCACCTTAAAATTCTCTCTAATACAGTCTTCACCCAGGCAGCGACAGTGCCACCAGCACTCATAGGCTGCCCACGGACTGCACCAGGACTTCCTCCCTGAACCGTCCCATCCCAGAGGGGCAGGACTTTCAGGGAGGAAGTCCTGGTGGAGGCTACAGGCAGCCTACGAGTGCCACTGCTGCTGCCCGGGTGAAGACTGCAGCATAGAAGATTTTAAAGGTACTGGGAGGAGATGGGTGGCACGGAGGAGATACACACTATGTAAATATTTTCTGGCTATACAGATTCCTCCTCAGTAGGTGAGCTTATCTGTTCCAGGAGACACTTGGCCCCTTTATTGATAGGTGGATGTCATCTCTGCTCATCCCATGGTCCAGAAAGTAGAAACTCTGTTTTCCCTTACAGCTGTATGTTGCTGTTTTGTGGTCAACAGTTGTGAGGAAATCACAGGCTGTGTGAAGGAGAGTTTCAGAGGGATTGAAACAGAGCCTGACCTCCAGCATCACAGAAGGAAAATGACTGTCTCCCTCCCTGAGTGAGTCTCTCCAAGCTGATTCCTGACTTTCCTTCTTTCTGCAGGAAAACGAAACAAGGGTGACTAACATGATTAAGGGAATGGAAGGACTCTCATTTCAGGAAAGGCTAAAGAGGTTAGGGCTCTTCAGCTTGGAGAAGGGACAGTGGAGGGGAGATATGATAGAGGTCTACAAAATTCAGAATTGGAATGGAATGGGTCAACATGAATATATTGTTTACAGTTTCAAAAAGTACAAAGACTAGGGGACCCTCCATGAAGTTACATAGTGATACCTTTAAAACAAATAGGCAAAAATATTTTTACTCAAACTATAATTAAACTTTAGAACTCATTGCCAGAGCAAATAGTAAAAGCAGTTAATGTAGCTTGGTTAAAAAAAGGGTTTGGACAAATTCCTGGCGGAAAAGTCCATAAACTGTTCAGGTGGACCTGAGGAATGTCACTGCTTATCCTTGATATTAAGTAGCATGGAATCTTGTCACTTTTTGAGACTCTGCCAGATACTTGTAAACTAGACTGGCCACTATTGAAAACAGGATACTAGACTAGATGGACCCTTGGTCTGACCTAGTAGGGCAACTCATATGTCTAAAGTGCACAGGGCAGGACAGAAATGCATTCAGAGAGTATACTCTACTACTCTTGTGCCGAAAGAGAATATCAATGAATTTACGTGCATCTAAGAAGCCCAGGCATGCTTCCTAGCCTTCCTTTATTTAAAGTGTCAGATGTTACAGAAATTTGGATATACTTGAAAGGCGTATTTTCAAAGCATGTAGACTTACAAAGTTCCATAGGTTTCTATGTAACTTTGTAAGTCTAAGTGCTTTGAAAATGAGCCCTCCTTGGTACCTTGGTGTCTCCTGTGTTTGCTACAATTGATGGTGGCTTTTATCTTTGTCTAAAAACTTTACACAAATGTTCAAATATATTTCAAGCAGTACGCTTGAAAAAAAACACAGAACTGATTAAGAAAAATGCAGTTAGGAAAATTAAATCTAAGCAGAAACAGACTCTCGATCTATCCAGCCCTCACAGTGTGCCAGCATTAGCTTTTCCCGTTGTCTGCGCACAGTGCACCAAGGTCTCAGCAGCTGACTTTGAAAGCTTTATCCTTTAAAACGACATGCTCTAATTCTGTCATCTTACAGTACGCTGTTTAGGCCCAGTCACAACTGGATTTGGAGAAAGGACATAGGACTTATTTCTTGGGGATTGTTTTTTTTTTTAATTGCCTGCACTACAAGGATAATGGTTTCTTTGCATTCTGTTCCATAGTTCCATTCATTGTATGCTAGTGCTGTTTTATATTAGAACTAGCCGTTAAGCCCGTAAAAACGGGTGAGATTTCCAGCTACCCTCCTCACCGCCGCTCCCTCCCCCCTCCGTGCCGGGCTCCCTGCACAGACCTGACAGCTCCTCTCACCTCCATGTGAAAGTGCTACAGGCAGCAGCAGATCGCTTTGCTGCTGCCTGCAGTGCTTCCACACAGAGGTGAGAGGCGCTGTCAGGTCAGTGCAGGGGGCCCGATGCGGAGGAGGGCGGGGAGCGGCGGCGAGGATGGGGGGAGGGTGGAGGTTGGTGCGCGCGATGTTCGTTTCCAGGTGGCAGCATCCGACAGTGACTCTGACTCCATTTCCCTCTCTGTTCCGCCCTCTGACGTCATCACGTCTTGACGCGAGGGCGGGACAGAGAGGGAAGTCTCTACTGCGCATTTGCAGGTGAGTCAGTCACTTGCCGTTTATATGTTTGATTAAATTAATTCAGTTGTCTTATTCCAAACATATCACTAATATATACAGGGGTTGATATTCAAAGCGATTTATACAGCGAGGAAAGATTGCTGGCTGTTTAAATCACTTGAATAGAAGATACCACCAGGAGGGTGGAGGTACACTGGTTTCCTACGTGAAAAGATGCAGAGGCACGAAGTAGGAAGGGCAGGCTCTTCTGAAAAACCGGAGGAGACGTCTGTTGCGAAACAATACTTTATTGCAAGAAAAACAAGAAAGATGTGACTGAACACAGCTGTGTTTTGGCGCTATCACGCGCCTTCCTCAGGAGTCTGTGAAACAAAGCGTTTGAAAACAAACAAGAAAATCAATAAAAATCACCAATGCCATAAAAAAACATATCTTTGAAAGGAAAACATGTAAGAATTAAAAACATATATAAAGAATCAATACATATGTAAAGAAAGTAAAGATATAAAATAATTCAACTAATCCAACTATTTATGAGTCCTTGGATGAATGCCAAATAATTGCACATATATATAACAAAAGCACAACTTAAAAATATATACATCAATAGATAGAGACCATATTGAAATATATGAGAACATTATAAATACATAGAAATACATTACAAAAAAAGATATGGGGGGGCTCTTTTACTAAGCCACAGTAATGTTTTTAGCATGTGGTAGAAATCAGTTGGCAGTAAACACCAAGATGCCCATAATGGGTGTCTTGGCGTTTACCTCCAGCTGATTTCTACCTCAAGCTAAAAGTGCTACCATGGCTTAGTAAAAGACCTCCATAATGCTGAAGGCAACCAAAAAAATGCTGACTGCTTCTGTCTGAATATTACCCCCATAGTATTTTCCTGATTGTTGGGCACTTTTACTAAGCTGTGCTGAAAAGTGGCCTGCGATGCAACTAGCACATGGGTTCCCACACGCTGAGGCCACTTTTAGTGCAGCCGTAAAGTGGACACATTTTCCATTTCCTCAATTAATGGTCATGTTCTAATCTCCCAATTGGCACATGGCCATTAGCACAGGAGCCCTTACCAACATCTGCTTTCTAGGTGATAAGGGCTCCCATGCTAACCATGCACTAATCAATTAGCATGTGGCGATGTAGCTGCGCTGATTAGCACCTGGCGTACCTACTCTCCACCCCCCAAACACGCTCCCAGTGCTAAAAAATACAAAGTATTTTTTAGCACATGGGAAGCACACGCAGATCTGAAAACTACTACAGCATGTCTGAGGGCACCCCAGAGTAGTGGATTACCACAGTTTAGTAAAAGGGCCCCCGTATGCTGTATCTGACTGTCAAGTTTACAGTTTGACTCCATGTTTTGCTGAATAAGGATGTTCATTCATTTTATGACTTTTTATGGTCTGAAATGATAGCCTAAAATTCTGTTGGGTTTGTTTTCCCTTCCTCTGTGTCGTGGTTGTGCACCATCTTTGGAAAGAGTGAGCACTACTTTTGAATAGGCCATAGTCTTGCAGAAGAGTGCGCACTTCCCCAGTAAGGTATATTCTTCACAAACGGTGTGCCTTATTCAAGAGTATCAAGCATTATATTTCTTCTGGAATGAAAATAAACTAACAAACAAAAATTCATATAAACAACACAACAAACAACAAACTAAACTAAAATATTTTGGCTGTATTCTTAGTGGTGAATTTCTGGGTATAGGACTGTGGGGCCTATGACTTTGAGCAGCGGTGGACGAGCTCAGAATCCGGGAAACTCTAGATTTGTGTCTATTTAAAGGAATCAGTGTTTTCATGCTTTACAGTGTTAAGAATCCATTTTATTGTTTTCCTAATTCCACACCCCCCTCCCCGAGCACACACAAGTAGCCTGCACACATCTGGGGAAGAGGGAGGGCTGGGTGAAGAAAAACTAACTTTTTACAGATGATAGTAAGAGCTGCAACAGATTTAAACACACTGAGAGAATGGACACAATGGGAGGAATTCTATATATGGCCGATGGCGCCCTAGAAATTGGTGCTGAAAAACCACGTGGTTAGTGTGATTCTATGAACTACACCTAATGTTACGTGTAGTTTATAGAATTCACTTATGTGCCGTTGTTGCGACTAAAATTTAGGCATACTCATTTAGGCCACCTAAAACCGGGCCTAAATACCTGTGCCTATGCTGGCCACAGATCGGGTGTATTCTATAATAGTGCACATAGGTTTTTGAAACACTCACAGCCTGCCCATTCCATGCCCATAACCACACCCCCTTTTCAGCTGTGCACATTAGAATTTAGGCACACCGCGTAATAGAATACGCCTAGGAAGTTGAGTACATTAATTCTAATTAAAGCCAGCTAGTTCTGCTAATTGGTTGTTACGTAGCAATTATTGGTGCAGATTGGCTTGTTAATTAAGTTGTACACGCAATTTGGCCATGTGGCCAAATTAGCATGCACAACTTAAGGCGCCATATATAGAATTTAGGGGAATATGGAATGATCTAAACCAAAAAATGTTGGAGTTGAGTGCATGACGGCTTTCAATATTAAAAAAACAAAAACAAACAGATCTTCAGTCATGCATTTGGTGTGGAGAAATCCAAGGGAGCACTAAACAATAAAGGGTGAGACAGTGATGTTCATCATGCAGGAGAAATACATCTGGATGATCATATCTGATTATCTCAAGGTATCAAAACAGTGGTACAAGGGCAGAAGAACACTAGCAAAACAGAGTTTTATAACCAGTACAAATTTTTTTTTAAGTATGCTTTCAGAATTTGTAGAAAATTTTAATTTTCAGATGTTTTTATTGGTTTATTGTATGTTTTCATTTTAATGAAAAAAAATGTAAATGTGCAATAGAATGTTTTTGCGTACAAGTCAACTGTGTATCTGTCCATTAATTCATAGGCTAATGCACATTAACCCCTCCCCTTTGACAAAGCCACTCTTGCGGCTGCAACGCAGCAATAGCAACACAGCCGCTATTTTGCACACATTAACCTTCTGGATTCTATAAAGGTTGTCCAGATTTTGGTGTGGATCCCAGATCTATGTGTAAACTAATTAGTTAATGAGTCGTTAACCATCAATTATTGATGCTGATTTGTCACTAATTAGGACTTATGTGTGGACCTGCCTATGTGCTATTCTGTAACACTGCGCACAACTCAAAAGGGGGTGTGGCCAGAGGAGGGGCATGGGCATTCCCAAAAGTTAGATGACGTGTTTAGAATATGGGCATTTACATGCACAACTGACATTAGTTGCGTGCTAGCATTTACACCAGTTTGAGCTGGCATAAGTCCTGGCAGCCAAAGTTGGGCTCAGGAATCCACACTAAGCACTGTTCTATAAACGTTGCTTAGTGTTGAGCAACCTTTATAGAATTGACACTTAGCGTGGATCTTAGCATACATAACTGTGGGCGCCATTTATTGAATCTGGCCCACCCTGCAAATACCTCAAAGATTTCAATAAAACAAATCTTTATCAAGAAAGAAGACATTCTGGAACAAAGAGGTCATGATATAAGATCCAAGGAGAAAGACTCAGGAGTGGTATCAGAAAATATTTTTCCCAGTTAAGATGATGGATGCCAATTTGCACATTTCAAATTCACTATAAAGATCAGGAACCCCCAGAGTCCAAAGGACTTCCTTCTGGAGAAAGTGTACTGGATTCAGCTTCAACACCAACAAGTAAGTTTTGCTCAAGTAAAGTTGTACTTTGTTTAAATGCAACCTCTCAACGGGAAGAATACTTTTTTTTAGACACTGTGAGCCCCATCATTAAAGGCATTGATGGTACAACATCACCACCTGTTGAGGATGATCTACTGAGAGCTATTTTACATTTTTTCAGATCTCGGTAGCCTGTGGAGTAACAGCCCCCCCCCCCCCCCCCCCCATCTATACTGAGAGCATGGGGAAGGAAGTAACAAATGATTCCATTGCCAATGTGATTGAGGTCTATTGCAGAAGACAGTATTCCCTTTCTTAACACCAAAACACCCAAATTATAAAGGCAAACAATGTTAAACTTAAATTTTTATATTTAATCTGAGGTTCTGCATTCTACAATAATCTTATTGTCTAGTTCTCCTAAGTTGCCTTCCTTTAGTGTTCTGTTGAAGCCTTTTTCCTACATCTGATTCAGTGCTTGCAGTGTCTGCTGTTTTTCTTTCCTCTCAGTTTGCTCTGCCTCTAGGCACCTAAACTAGGTATGAAAGACCCCCTTTTACAAAGTGGCGGTACACATGCCGCTGCTTTGCCACGCACCAATCTGGCACTACTGCCGGGCGACTGCTGGAGCCCAGCAGTAGTGCCTGCCCCCAATGCACACCATTTCCGTCGCTAGAAAAATAATTTTATTTTGTTAGCACCAGGGGTTTACCTGGAAGTAGTTGGGCAGCCCCACATGCTGCCCGGTTACCGCTGGGTTAGCACAGGAGTCCTTAACGCCTCCTAAATAGGAGACGGTAAGGACACTCCCCAGAAATGGCCATGCAGCAAGTGTTACACTTACTGCACCACTATTTCCATTTTTTAAAAAAAAGTCCTTTTACCTGCTGTGCTAAAAGGGGGCCTCGGTGAGTGGCAAATCCACACGCCGATTCTGCCACAGGGCCCTTTGTACCACAGCTTTGTAAAAGGGGCCCAAAGTTAAGCCTCATTCCACTCCAACACTCCTTTATTGTATCATTATTTCCATTAATGCCCTTTTGTTCTCACTTCTTGTTCATGTGCTTTCATATTTACAGTCTTTATACCTGTACATGCATTAGTAACCTAGCAAAAAATCGAAACATATAGAGTGGCCTGCTCCACAGAATACACCTCTCTGTAACCACTAATGTATACCATTTTTCTCACAATTCAAGAAAGGCCCTGTTAATGAAGTTTTCCCAACAACTTCATTTTGCATATTGTGTTCAGTTTTAGGACTTAGCTGTTTTCATGGAGAGAAAAGCCTACAAACCACAAGTATTCTGTTATTGAAGTGCAATAAACACATTTTCCGGGGTTTTATTATATGTTATTTTGACCAATTTTAATATATCCCTCATAACTGAGAGTAAAACTATCATAAACGGAGACTATGATGTCTGAGGCAAAGCATAAGGCCCAGAAAAACTAGGCCAAAATATTTTTGGAAAGGCCCTTTCAGGAGTGCAGCTCAATGGTTTCCAAGGTACATTTTTGCCCTGAGAAGTCAACTGATTTAAGAAAGAAAAAGTGTTGTGTGTGTGTTTGTGTCTGTGTGCTGAGGGTTGGGAGTGGGAGTGAGGAGGTGCCCACAATCACTCCTGCCTATTTTGTCTATTCACTTCATCCCCTGTACACTGTACTCCAAAAAGCAGGAAGAGTTGGCGAGCAGTACTTTTTATCTGCTACATCTTCTACTGGTTATCCTCTGCAGCTACACCGGGACCCCTTTTGTGCAAGTTTCAAAATATACTTATATTATGATGAGGTATCCAAAATGCTTGTCTTCTTAGAGCCTAACAAAAGATTAATCCTGCCTTGAGTATTTGAAAGTCTTTATCATGTTTCTCTTGGGTATACATTTATGAAGTGATCATTAAGTCTGATCTCATATGAATTCTAGTGCAGACTTTGTCTACAGACTTGCTAAGTCACATGCATTTGGCATGTAATACATCCATCCGGATCCCTTTTCCAGTTCACATGCATAACTAGAAGAGGTGATATGAGAAATCTTCCAGAGCAGGACAGAACTTCACTGTATTTTTAAGCTACTCTGCTTATTTAACAAATGCAGTTTAAGGAATAGGTTTTTTTTGTTTGCTTGTTTAGTAATGAAAGTTTTTTATTTATTTAGTACATTTATACCCCACATTTTCCCACCAGTTGCAGGCTCAATGTGGCTTACACAAAACCGCAGGGCAGGCTACGAGAGTATAATTAAACATTGTAGTAGTAGGTTATTAGCATATTGGTATCATTTAGAACAACAACTGATAACAAAAGATAGTACTACAGTTTCATAGGTTAGCAGTTAAGGGACTATTGTAGAGTTTACCATAGCATCAATGTAGCGCAGAGCTGATAGTCACAGGAAGCCTTAGTTTAGAGTTTAATTCCCTCTCACCCACCCCTAGCCTGATCTCTGATTTATAGGCCCTTGAACTAATTAGAAGGCTAGAAAATTAATTAGAGCATCTCTGTCAGCCAGTAATTAGCTCTTATCTACTTAGGTCTATAGAGGGGAACCTATAAATAACAATAGAAATAATAAAAACAATAAGGTAGTGAATAGAAATAAATCAAAACAGAGAAAAGGAAACCATACTTTTTTTTATTGGACTAACTTAAAAAAGTATCATCTTATTTTCTTTTCTCTGTTTTGATTTATTTCTATTTATTACCTTTAGAAGTGGACTAACAGAACTACCATACCACTTTACTAAAAATAATAAAAAGCCCTAAAAATTAGCATAGCCTAGAATATAACTAAAAATTGTAGGGGACTTCAGTCTACAAATTCCTGCTCCGTTAGCAACTTAAGAAATTATCAATAATAAGATGCAGGCAGCAATCCAGCAATGAGATGGGGGCTATCCAGTCTTTTGCTCTGAGTGTCGCATGTTTGATTATTTCCCAGTTGGTGAGAGGTCATATGTGTGTACTCAGTGCAAAGAGCTCCTAGCACTCAGAGAATAGGTCTGATCACTGGAGGATAGCAGACTTGGAGGAGCTGAAGCAGACAGAGAGTTATATAGAGGTGGCCTACAGGGATATAGTAGATAAGTCCCACCTCCAGTTTGGCAAACTCTGTGCTGCCATAGAGGAGGAAGGTCACTTGAAGGGAGATCATCACCTTGGAGAGGCATAAAGTGATCCTGCAGCTAGGGGATACAATATCCTTTCACACAGAGGATGTGTCCCCAGGGACTTCTGTCCAGGAGGGAAGGGTTAGGATGGCTGTATTAGTTAGACATTCAATCATTAGGCATGTAAATAGCAGGATGGCTGGTGAACCTGAGGATTGCTTGGCTACTTGCCTGTTTGGTGCGAAGGTGGTGGACCTCATGTGTTGCCTAGATAAGATTTTAGACAGTGCTAGGGAGGAGTTGGCTGTCTTGGTACATATGGGTACCAATGACAGGAAACTGAGAGGGAAGCTCTGGAAGCCATATTTAGGTTCCTAGGTAGAAAGCTAAAATCCAGAACTTCCAGGGTAGCGCCAAGAGGCAGGTAGAGCTCCAAAGTCTCAAAGCATGGATGAGATAATGGTGCAGGGAGGAGAGATTTAGATATTGTAGGAACTGGGCAACATTCTAGGGAAGATGGATCATATTCCGAAAGGATGGAGTCCACCTTAACTGGGATGGAACCAGGCTGCTGACACTAACATTTAAAAACTAGTAAAAAAGGCCCGTTTCCGAAACCAATGAAACGGGCACTAGCATGTGGCTTTTTGTGTGTGTGTGTGTGTGTGTGTATGTGTCACACAGTTATTTTGTGTGTGTGTGTGTGTGTGTGTGTGTGTGTGTGTGTGTGTGTGTGTGAGGGTGCGGTGTGTGTGCAGGTTGTTGATGTGTGTCTTTTTTTGTTTTGTTTTTTGCTTGGGGGTTGGGGGATGTGCTGTGGTGTCCTTGGTCGCTGTTTGCTGCTGGCTGGGTCGCGGGTAATCCTTCCAGCTGGGCCGCAGCTTGTCCTGTTTGCCCACGTTCCAGATGGTGATGGGCACGTTGTTTTCCGGCTCCTCTGACTCCATGTCAAGCGATCCCAAATATAGTCTGTGCTATAGGCCCTCTGGCACTCTTCAGTACTGGCATTATGCATTTAAAAATTCCCCCCCCCCCCCCCCCCCCCGGTCTATTTTTGCACATACCCACAGCAGGAATATTCTTCTCTCGTTCCAACGGTGGTTCTGTGCTCTCCGTGCTGCACAGATAATGAGCCATTCTGCTGGGGAATGCTCCTCCCTTATTGTCACGTAGTTTCCTCTGATTGGTCCGTCTTTCATTGCCTAGTGTTGCCTGGGAACGGTGTTGTGATGGTCCTTTGTGTTTCAGAATGTTGAGGGTGTTTTTTCTGATTGGTCCGTCATGCGAGGGCGGGGCAGAGAGACGTGGTCAGTGTTATGGCTTCACCACCATGAATCCATGAACCCTTCAGGGAGTGACTGAGTGACTTCAGAACGTTGTCTTCAGAACGTTGAGGGTGAGTTTTATTATAGTAGATGAAGTAGAGCAGCTTTTAAATTAGATCGGTGGTGGTGGGTGTGGGGGGGGCATACAGAGTGGTATATAATGGGTAAAAATAAATTGATTTTTCACTCTTTCAAAAAGTGCAAAAACTAGGGGACACTCAAGGAAGTTGCTATTTTTAAAACAAACAGGAGAAAATATTTTTTTTCATGCAACAAATAGTTTAGCTCTGAAACTTCTTGTCAGAGGATGTAGTATCAGTAGTTAGGGTATCTGGGTTTAAGTAAGGTATGGGCAAGTTCCTGGAAGAAATGTCCTTAGTCTGCTATTGAGATAGACATGGGGAAAGCCACTGTTTGTCCCTTGGGTCAGTAGCATGAATCTTGCTACTGTTTGGAATTGTGTCAGGTACTTGTGACCTAAATTGGCCACTGTTGGAAGCAGGATACTGGGCTAGATGGACCATTGGTTTGACCCCACATGTCTATTCTTATGTTTTTACTATGTTTTTACTATGCCTAGGCTCACACATTGCTGATAGCTCTGTCTCCATTTCCTGCCCCTACTCCACCACATCCTCAGGCAAAGAGTTCCTCCTATTTGCAGGGCCGTGCCTAGGGTCTCTGGTGCCCCCCTGCAGACTATTGGTTGGCGCCCCCCCCCCCCCCCCCCCCCCCCCCCGTCCAGCAGAGCAGGAACAGAAGGGAGCAGGCAAGTAAGCCGGACCTCAGGAAAAAATAGCACTGTATGTATCCCTCATTGATAAGTCTCTGACTCTAAAGTTTAGCAATTTCATTAAAGCAAAATGTATTTTCACATATCACATCCTATCCAAGGAGAATGTTTTATATATGTCACCCGTCTGTGGTAAAACTTCACACAGTATCAAAATACCTCTAATATGTAGTCGTGCCAGCCGAGGAAACTAACTGTGCTCAGCTCACAAGAGACAGAGTGAACATAAAATAAAACTTCATCCTTAAAAGATAATATCGGATGAATGCATGAAGGTGAATATGAATTCCTGTGAATGGAATCAATTTGATTTACAATAAATCCAGATACTACTCCCTCATATATATAACAAAAAATTATTTAAGTGGAATGGACTTATTTGACTGTACTGGTAAACAGAAAGAAATACTCTATTGCATTCTAATCTCCTTTGCACCAAAGGATATAATTCAGATCAAACATTTATCTCTGATCAACTATCTCAGATCAAATATTTATTTCAGATCAAATATTAAGGTTTCCTTGCTTACAGTCACTTAAATCTACCTAGCCTTTATATAGCTTATAGGATTTAAACACTCTTAAACTGAAATTCACCCTTTTCTATTCTTCATAAACTTCAAGTAATCCTGAAATATTCAGATCCTTTTCTCACTAGAGAAACTTCAATCGCCACCAATCTCTTTTCACTTATATTTTCTCATTTACCACAATCAGGCACTCTTTTATAACTTCAGTCAACAAACACAGGAAGTCACAGCTGGATGTCTCTCTTGGCAAAGGACAGCTCTCACTCCGTTCACTTCCCGGGCAGATTTCTTATCAGAAGCTGATCATCCAATCAGAGAGCTCTATTTGAATGCAGATTAACATACAGACACTCATGGGAATGTTTAGTGAAAAACACCGGACTAATTTGCATATGATTTAAACAAATCTGAGCATATGACAACCAAGTACAGACTCCCAGCACCTGAATTCTGCAATTAGATTTAAGGCAAATACTTTTAAAACTTATTTTTAGCACTTTTAAAATTTCAGGTTCTCTTTAATTTGAATGCTGTTTCAAGCTCTGAAACTCACCCTGACTGAGGAGCTAGCCCCAAACTGAAGCATAAATAGCAATCTGGTTGTATTCTCACCTAACTTGAAGAGCGTGCCTGCCTCAATTAATACTGCTCCTTTGCATGAAAAGGGGAGGGCAGCAGAGATAGGAGAATCACAAGTTCAGGTGAAAGATTTTGCAAGTGAGCAGAGGCGCCCCTCGAAGGCATGCGGCGCTTACCTCGCTTACTGCATCAGCACGGCCCTGCCTATTTGTTTTAAAACTACTTCACTACTTATCATTTCTAAAGCGCTACTAGACGTACGCAGCGCTATACACTTGAACATGAAGAGACAGTCCCTGCTCGACAGAGCTTACAATCTATATTTCATGTAACTTTCTCACATGTCCCCTAATCTTTGTACTTTTGGAATGAGTAAAAAATCATTTTGCCGCAAGTCCATTTCCTGCCCCCCCCAACCCCCCTTTTTTCCAGACACACTAGAGAAATGGTCCAGTGCGCATCCAACACATGGCTCCCATACTACCGCAGCCCATTTTTTGGCACGCCTTTGTAAAAGGGCCCCTTACAGTGCTAACTGCTAATATGTTGATAAAATTACAGTAGTACACAGTTAATACTACCAAAACTGTCCTAATAACTGCCTTCACTCTGTCTAGAAAGTTTCAGTAAATTGCTTCAAATTTCAAGACTGTTCTCTGCACTCTGACTCCTTCGTGCACCTCTTACATAAGTACATAAGTAGTGCCATACTGGGAAAGACCAAAGGTCCATCTAGCCCAGCATCCTGTCACCGACAGTGGCCAATCCAGGTCAAGGGCACCTGGCACGCTCCCCAAACGTAAAAACATTCCAGACAAGTTGCAGGTACCACTGGTTAAGAAACCCTGGTCCAGGGGTGCTCAATGTCGGTCCTCGAGGGCCGCAACCCAGCTGGGTTTTCAGGATTTCCACAATGAATATGTGCGTGAGATCTATTTGCTTGCAACGGAGGCAGTGAATGCAATTAGATCTCATGCATATTAATTGGGGAAATCCTGAAATCCCAACTGAGTCACAGCCCTCGAAGACCGACATTGAACACCCCTGTCCTAGTCCAAATTCTTCTGGCAGTATGGCCTCCAAGAAAGGCCACAGCAGTCCAGTTAAGGTCTCATGAAAGACCTGGACAATAGCATAGTCTAGTATTTTTAACGTCTGATTTCTTCAAATCCTGCCACTCTGTCACCTGCTGCAGATAGGTATCACTCATGTGAGTCACATGTTCAGGCTGCAGTTCATCAGCCTTTCTAGCATGTGCCAGAAATGACATCACAAAGACAAAACCAAAATAAAAATTAAGGAGGGGGGGGGGGGGGGGGCAATATTCAGCCTATGGTGATTAGCAATTTTAAAGCCTGTGACAGCTGAATTAGAACTAGATATTAAATGCTGGATTATGTCTGAGCACCAGCATTAAACGTTTCAGTCTTCAGCAGACCCAGAAGTTATGTGAATGCTGGCTGATATTCAGTGCCAATACCTGCAGACCTAACTAGGCAAAGATATTGTGAGGTCCTGGTTAGGCATATGAGGACCAATATTCAGACCATGAGAGGCAGCCTGGCTAACTCCCATGGTCAGCGTTGGACCTGGAAATTCAACGCTGGGCCGTATCCAGCAACCAGCATCGAATTTCCTTTTTTTTTTTTTTGCCAGTATGAACATAGCTGGTTAAGCTGATATTCATCAGCTGACCAGCTAAATTATAGCGGCTTAAGATAGACCTGCTATTTATGCAGGCCTATCTGGTCATTAAATTTAGCAGGTCAGCTGATGAATATTGGTGCTAACCGGCTATGTCGTGCGAGCGGGCTAACTCGTAAGCGCTAATATTCAGCCAAGATATCTGTCTATCTCACACTCAATATTAGTGCTTAGCTGGCTTAAGGCTATTTAACCAGCCACAAGCCACTCCTAACTAGTTAAATGACGCTGAATATCAGGGGGATGAACACTGGCAATGAATATTGCCGGTGCTCACATATCTACCAGCTCTGCCCTGCACCACCTCGACACTGCTAATCAGCGGCAATACCTGCTTTAGTGCCACTAAATATTGACAGATGGCTGACTGTGTGCAATTTAGCTAGGCAGGCGCCTCTCCTGCCCTGGTAGACCATTTTCAATAATGACTCCTAGATTTTTAACACAAATCATGAACCTGTCAAACACAGCCCCTACAAATGAAACAAATCAGAACATGTGGGCACTTTGCAGAGAAGGGCAACATAAACTGGATGACTTAATATATATTTAAAAAAATACATAGTTAATTTATGGGTGCTTTTCCAAAGCTGCATTAAGTGCTACCGTGTGCTTAACGCAGCAGATGTAACCCAACATGGGATGCACTAAAGTGTTGTGTGTTAGTTTTGGCATGTGTGCATGCTAAGCGCACAGTAATTATTTTTCTGTAATTTTTTCTTTTTGAGGTAGGGGCAGAGAGTGGGGGTCCTTTCACTAAGGTGCGCTGAAAAATGGCCTGCGGTACTGTAGGCACCTATTTTGGCCACGCAGATCCAGTTTTCAGTTCGCCTGCAAAAAATGCCTTTTTTAACATTTTTGCAGAAAATAGACACGTGGCAAAATGAAAATTGGCACGTGTACATTTTGGGTGTGAGACCTTACTGCCTGCCATTGACCTAGCGGTACAGTCTCACGCGGTAATGACCTATGTATGTCAAATGCCACTTGGCGCATGTAGCAGACATACGCCAGAAAATAAGTTATTTTTCAGACGCGCATATCGGACACGGGCCAAAAATAAAATTATCACAAGAGCCACGTGGTAGCTGGGCGGTAACTCCATTTTGATGCATAATGAGCGCGCGTAGACACTTGAGCAGCTTAGTAAATGGGCCCCTAGGTTACATTACAGTATACTAGCTGCTTAGCGCACACTTAATGTGGGAGCCCATATCACCTCCTAAATGGCAGGCAGTAAGTGCTCGTGTGGTAATTTTTTTTAAGTGGCCACGTGCTAATTAGCACACAGCCATATATGGAAAAAGTAGAAAATAGCCCTTTTTCACAGCCTCAGTGAAAATGACCTTAGCACACCAGAAAGACACACATAAGAATACGCTAAGGCCATTTCTTACTGCATCTTACTAGATGAACACTTTTGTGATTTAGGTATATCTGTTCCTCCAAAATAATGTACTGAGCTTCCTGCTGTCGATCAAAATTGTAATGTTCTCAGCTTCTTTGAGCTTTTTATTCTCTTGATCTAATGTATAGGATTAGCTAATTTTGCATCAAAATGGCTAGATTTTTTTTCCTGTATGTCATTGTGTGACCCACGCATAGTCACTGTACCACACAAAGAAGCTGTGAGAATTGTAAGGCATGGAATTATAGAAGAGAAGATTGAACAGTCAGCTGCTGTGAAGTATTCCTTGAATTTACCTGATAAGAACAGTCTACACCCTTCTCTAGAGGTGGCCAAATACTTTCTTTAAATAATGTACATGTTCTACCTTTAGAAATATATGTGAATGCCGAAGTGAAGCTGTAGATTGGTAGAAGTTAGAACTCCAACAGCTGAAAACAGTGTTTCATTTGAAAAGAAGGGATGGTTTAATTAAGTATGCACTGATTGAAAACGGCTTCTAGGAATATGCATTCATGAACAGTTTGATTTCTTAGCATGTCTTGTAAAATTTGATGCCTGCAAAATTGATTTAACATATGTTAACCTATAAACTAATATATACAGAACTGGTTTGCATGCATTAAACTGTTCTAAGGGATGTTAAAAACTTTTTGTTAAACTAAATGTGTGACACAAACCAAGAAAATATCTAAAAATGAAGAGAAAAGTCCAAAGATTGCCTAAAAATTAAGCAAATATTGTTTTTCCAGGCCTGACCCTATTGTCCTTAAATGGGTTTGTTTTATGAATACCTTGACAAGAATAAATCTCACTCATAAGCCTAGGTGTGTTGGAAAAGATGTCGGTCTCAAATTTCTGCTCGGGCTCTTCTAAATACTTACACTGTGCCAAAGAGAGCCTCCTTCCGGAATTTATATGGTGTAATATCAAGATGTGCTTGAAAATTCTTTTTAGACAGGCTGGTGGCACACAGTGAAATTTGGAATATTTCTGTATATTTCAATCACATTTTCTTGATTTCTGATTTCATTTCTTGGTGCTTGGGGGTTTTCTTTGTCTCCGTATTTTGTACAGAATTGTCAGTTTTATATTCACACTTGCTTCAGCAATGTTGTTCTTGTGTTTTTCTCCTTTTCTACAATGTCTAGTTTTCTTACGTTAAGCTCTTTTATTGAGTGGAATGAAAATGTCTGAGATGATGTTAATGTCTTCATACTTTGCAGTTCAGTCAGGGTCATGAGGCCAGTGTTCATCTGATACAGCAGTGTTGCACAGTTTCAAGTGGATGAGTCATTGGGATATATTCATGCTTATTTTCGAAAGAGAAGGGCGCCCATCTTTTGACACAAATCGGGAGATGAGCGCCCTTCTCACAGGGTCGCCCAAATCAGCATAATTGAAAGCCAATTTTGGACATCCTCAACTGCTTTCCATCGCAGGGATGACCAAAGTTCACGGGGGCTTGTCGGAAGCATAGCGAAAGCGGGACTGGGGCATGCCTAACACATGGACGTCCTCGAGCAATAATGGAAAAAAGAAGGGCATCCCCGACGAGCACTTGGGCGACTTTACTTGGTCCATTTTTTCTTATGACCAAGCCTCAAAAAGGTGCCCGAACTGACCAGATGACCACCCGAGGGAATTGGGGATGACCTCCCCTTACTCCCCCAGTGGTCACTAACCCCCTCCCACCCAAAAAAAACCTTTTTAATTATTTTTTGCCAGCCTCAAATGTCATACCCAGCTCCCTGACAGCAGTATGCAGGTCCCTGGAGCAGTTTTATTGGGTGCAGTGCACTACAGGCAGGCGGACCTAGGCTCATCCCCCCCCCCCCACCTGTTACACTTGTGGTGGTAAATGTGAGCCCTTCAAAACCCACCAGAAACCCACTGTACCCACATGTAGGTGCCCCCCTTCACCCCTTAGGGCTATGGTAGTGTTGTACAGTTGTAGGTAGTGGGTTTTGGGGGGGAGGTTGGGGGGCTCAGCAACCAAGCCTTTAATGGAAGAAGTAACTAATTTGTTAGTCTCACTCACACACACAAGGAGTGACTCAGGCTGCACATACTGCAGTGGGACATGTTTATCCACTCCTACCCTAGCTAATATTTAACCATCTCTCTGACGTCACGTGCGACTTTCTTCAAATCCGTCACCTTACTTTCTAATTCTTCCTACTTTCTTACCCATCTATATGTTACAACTTTGCCTTACCCTTCACTACCAATTATAATGTTCTATTACGTATTGTGTTGACATTGCTAATATACCATGCCATACTTTGTATTGTTTTCGAATATTTTTACTGCTGTAATTGCCTATTGCTCATGTTTGATCTATTCTTACTGTACACCGCCTTGAGTGACCTCCTTCAAAAAGGTGGTAAATAAATCCTAATAATCAATAAATAATAAATAAATAATAAAAAGGTAAGGGAGCTATGCACCTGGGAGCAATTTGTGACGTCCACTGCAGTGTCCCCTAGGGTGCCCGGTTGGTGTCCTGGCATGTCAGGGGGACCAGTGCACTACGAATGCTGGCTCCTCCCACGACCAGATGGGCGTCCTCGGTTTCCATTATCGCTGAAAATCAGGGACGACCATCTCTAAGGTCGACCTAAATTTTGCGATTTGGCCATTCCCAACCGTATTATCGAAATGAAAGATGGACACAGTGGCGTAGCCAGACCTATCATTTTGGGTGGGCTCACAGTTAGGATGGGTGGGCCTCCTAAAACTACCCCCCCTTTTTCCTGCATCTCTCTCCCCTTTCTCCAACCCCGGATCCAGTATTATCCCCCTGCCCATGGCCTGGCAGCCCTGCAGGTGTACCTCAGCATTTTCTCTGGTATGGCAGCAACACGCCTTCATTGTCTGCACCACCACCACGATCCTGCATCTATCTCCCTATGTCTCAGCAGCAGCGGACCAGCGGTAGTGATTCATGCTGCCTCCTGCTTCATTCTAACCCGGAAGCGTCTCCTCTGCCGCATGCCCGCGTGTTGCCCCAGCAGAAACAGGAAGTTGTAATAATGGGGATGGGACGCGGCAGAGGAGATGCTTCCGGGTTAGAAGCAGGAGGCAGCATGAATCGCTACCGCTGGTCCGCTGCTGTTGAGACAGAGGGAGGTAGTGTCTGGGAAGTAGATGCAGAATCGGAGCTCAGCCTGCTCCCTCCACTGCCGTTCTGATGAAGGTGCTTCATGGCTGGGTGGGCCTGAACCCAAACTGGGTGGGCCTAGGCCCAGCCAGGCCCACCCGTGGCTATGCCCCTGGATGGACGCCCATCTTGTTTCAATAATAAGGGTTTCCCCATCCCTTCGCCGGGATGTCCTGCGAGGACGTCCTCAAGAAAACGTGGGCGCCCCTTTCGATTATGCCCCTCATTGTGTCTCTCTGTATACAGACCTTCTGATATCAGCTCTTCACACCTAGGGATCCTTTTACAAAGGCATGCTGAAAAACGGCTTGTGGTAGTGTAGGCGCGGATAATGGGCGCACGCAGGTCCACTTTTCAGCACATCTGCAAAAAATGCCAAAAATGGACGTGTGGCAAAATCAAAATTGCCGCGCGTCCATTTTCGGTCTGAGACCTTACCGCCAGCCATAGACCTAGCGGTAAAGAATTTGGGCTGTAATGACCTATCCGTATCAAATGCTACTTGGCTTGTGTCCCAGAAAATAAAAAATATTTTTCAGACGCGTGTAGCGGATGCGCACCAAACCATGTGGTTACCGGGCAATAACTCAAATTTGGCACGCATTGGGTACACGTAGACACCTACATGGCTTAGTAAAAGGGGCCCCTAGTGATGAGATAGGTAACCATTACCTGTTCTATTTTACAGAGTTTGTATTTCCCGTTCTACCATTTTTCCTTATGCTACCATCTTTAACCACTTGATTTTCCTTGTTTATTGGTCTACCTCTTCAATGGTTTTTAAATTTTATTGTTTTTTTTCCACTTGCATGCTGCTAGATTTTCACTCATTGAAATACTTGTCTGAGCATAAGGATGGAGAACTTTTTTAGATCTGTTGACACTGGACTGGAGACCTATAAAAGTAGCTCTGTGAAGCAAAAGCGTATCCAGGTTTTGATGTCAGGAGGAGCAGACCTTTTGTAAAATAGGCGTCAGTGGATTTAGTGACGGGAAAACAAACATGTGGTTAAAGCTGAGCTGGTCGATATTGTGTATTTGGATTTTCAACAGGCGTTTGACTAAGTGCCTCATGAAAGACTCCAGAGGAAACTAGGGATAGGAGGTAGTGTCCTATTGTAGATTAAAAACTGGTTAGCGCCTACAGCTTAGCAGACAGGGCCCTAAATTTGCTGAGGACACAAAATTATTCAAAGTCGTTAAATCGCAAGAGGATTGTGAAAAATTACAAGAGGACCTTATGAAACTGGGAGACTGGGCATCCAAATGGCAGATGACATTTAATGTGAGCAAGTGCAAAGTGATGCATGTGGGAAAGAGGAACCCGAACTATAGCTACGTAATGCAACGTTCCACATTAGGAGTCAGGAGTCACCAACCAGTAAAGTGATCTAGGTATCATCACTGATGATATGTTGAAAACCTCTGCTCAGTGTGCGGTGGCGGCTAAGAAAGCAAATAGAATGTTAGGTGTTATTAGGAAAGTAATGGAAAACAAAAATGAAGACGTTATAATGCTTTTGCATCGCTCCATGGTGCGACCACACCTCAAATATTGTGTGCAATTCTGGTCACCACTCCTCAAAAAATATATAATGGAATTAGAATAAGTACAGAGAAGTGCAACGAAAATGATCCCGTATGAGGAAAGGCTAAAGCGGCTAGGGCTCTTCTGCTTACAGAAAAGGCGGCTGAGGGGAGATATGATAGAGATCTAATGAATGGAGTGGAACAGGTAGACTTGAATCATTTGTTTACTCTTTCCAAAAATACTAGGACTAGGGGTCATGCAATGAAGCTACAAAGTAGTAAATTTAAAACAAATTGGAGAAAATATTTCTTCACTCAATGTGTAATTAAACTCTGGGATTTGAAGCCAGAGAATGTGGCAGGGTTTAAAAAAGGTTTAGATAGCTTCCTAAAAGAAAAGTCCATAAGCCATTATTAAGATGGACTTTGGGAAAATCCACTGCTTATTTCTAGGATAAGCAGCATAAAATGTATAGTACTCTTTTGGGATCTTGCCAGGTACTAGTAACCTGGATTAGCCACCGTTGGAAACAAAGTGCTGGGCTTGATGGACCTTCAGTCTGTCCCAGTATGGCAATACCTAAGTACTTAATATGTTGATGGATAATTTCACGGAAGGAAGGGGTTACTAACAAATTCTGAAAAGGTGAACGTAGTGTTATTGAATTTGAGTATGGAGTAAGCATTAAGGAAAGATAAGGTGGTTCATTGCACTGAAGGATTTTATAGACTAGTAGTAGAGTTTTATAAATAAAGCGATGTGGTTGTGGGAGCCAGTGAGCTGCCTTCAGAAGCAGGGTGACGTGGTCAAATTTCTTTTTGCCATGGATGAGTTTATTTGCAGTATTTTGGACTACTTGTAAATTCCTGATATCTGATGTTCTGAGGCCTAAATAAAGAGAGTTACAGTAGTCTAATTTACTGATAATGAAAGAATGAATTACTATATTTAGAGTTGGTGGGTCAATGATAGTTAAATGCTGATGTATTGGATTTCCTGTGTGTGTACTTACTCCACTCAGGCTGCTGCCACTGCAGCCCCCCCTCCCCCAACTCTGGCTGCCATTGCCGCAGCTCTCCTCCCCCACTCGGACTGCCACTGTCTCCCTACCCTCCTGCATCTGTTTCTCCCTCGGTCTGTCAATCTCCTGTTCCTTCATACCAGGACCCAGGTTATCATGTTAACGCAATCATGTGGTGAAGGCGGTTAGCTTGGCAGAGTTTAAAAAGGGGTTAGACGGTTTCCTAAAGGACAAGTCCATAAACCGCTACTAAATGGACTTGGGAAAAATCCACAATTCCAGGAATAACATGTATAGAATGTTTGTACATTTGGGAAGCTTGCCAGGTGCCCTTGGCCTGGATTGGCCGCTGTCGTGGATAGGATACTGGGCTCGATGGACCCTTGGTCTTTTCCCAGTGTGGCATTACTTATGTATTTATGTACCCAGGTCCTGACACAAAGGAGCAGGAGAGAGACAGACTGAAGGAGTAAAACCTTCTGCCTGCCTCTGGAGGCCAGGCCCAGAGAATCTTGTCCCTCTGCTCCCCACACCCACCTTCTTGGTGGCCCTGGCTAAGCTTTAGTAAAAGGGACCCTAAGTATTTGGTCAGGTAGTTAAAATCACCTTTGTGCTTACTAGGATGGGTTTTCTTATTCGGAGCGTCTTGACTTTGTATGTGCAGGCCAGCATTTCTAGCTACATTAATTTCTCATTTTAACTTTGAAAAATTATGGGCTGTTAAGTAATGATAACTTACTTATGTGAGGCAAGTGATATTATTTTCATAGATTGCAAAGTTTCCTGGTTTTCTCCTGCATTTTCTAATGGAAATAAATGATTGCATCCTATACATATAAATGCTATTGTAAGAGATATCAAGATTTGTTTAGATCAGGGGTTTGCAACCTGCGGCCTGCCATTGTATTTTATGCAGCCCATGAGACCATGGGAACTATATACAGAAACATCATTAGCCAGAGTTTTGTGATTTTTAGATACTGTATTTCACAAATATTTTCTGAATAGCCACTCTATCAGTTTTCCATCATTTTTAGTTACATTTTTACTTTTTACTTTTTTTTTTAATGTTACCACAGAAGGTCTGTGCATTTCCAGTTCCAACATTATGTGATGTTGAGGCCCACTAGGGATAGTACTGACATTCATGCTGCCTTTTGTGTATAAATACTGTCCACCACTGGTTTAGTTAAAATCATATTTTTCTGTGACTTATGCAAAAGGAAAATGATGGGGCGCTATGCTTGCAACTTGTTGTGACTGCATTGTAATAGTTAATAACTCTTGTCAAAGACCATAATATTCACTTATGGGTTTTTTTTTAATTCTAGAATTACTTTTTCTCTTTTTGTGCCTATGGGGACACAAGCAGCTTTTTATTGAATGCAGTCTAATGAGCTAATGAGCACTTATTCCTAAAAGCAGGAAACAAATGTTGTAGCAGGAACCCATAAACCTATTGGAATTACTTGTAGAAATGATACTAGTGTACAGTACTGTGACATGACTGTGCTAAAGTGATAGACACATTGTTTATGTTTAGACTTTGGCACCTGGGAACAAGGCAAATCAGGCCAATAAACATTGATAAGAGGGTGCTTTAAATTTAAACTATGCACATACTCAACATATCATGCCTCTGTAAAGAGAAAACCATGAATAGTCAGAAGTACATTGTGCTCTGTGCTTTGATGTGAAACAAGGTAGGAAGGAATGTCTGTTTGCTCAGCTTGCAAAACTTCCATTTGCTGCTTTGCTACATACAGTCCAGCCCTTGGGAAGTTTCTGTCTGCCCTGTGAAGGCAACAGCATAACACTTCCCTGGAATGGAAGTGATGTTTCCACTGCAGGACAGAAGCTGCTGCTGGAATTCAGAGGTTGGTACTCCTCAACTGTAACTTTTCATTGACTTCCCAGAAACCTGCCCAGCCATGCAATAGGTGAAGGCCGTATACATTGAATAGTTAATCTGCTTTTTTTCCCCCTTAACTCTCTTTATTCATCAGCCAGGGTCAGCACATAGGTATAACATTAGTGTATACTGCAAAATCAAAACAACTTTCCCAATTCTTTTCTAAATATAACTGTGCCTAGAAACACAGCAGTTTTCAGTTGTGAAAATGGAGAATAGATTCTGCCATAGCAGGTCCCAGGCAGATATAAAACAAAGGCCCTCTTTCATATAGATAAATTCTGTGAATTCCAAGATAATTTGTTTGCATGTATTTGCTACCAAAATTGGTAGGGTTATCTGCAGCCCTGATCTCCCTCTACCCTTTGACAGTGGCGTAGCTATGTGGAGCCACAGGTGCCTGGCCCCCCCCCCCCCAAATTTCATCTGGGCCCCTGATTTTACTGGCAGGGGTCCCCAGCCCCCGCCAGCTGAAGCCTTGTCCAGTGCCAATCTCTGGCGCCGCCGCATTCCCTGCCCTGCTCTCTCTTCCTTCTCACGTCCTGCACGTTCCTTTCAGTGAAATTGAGCACGCTCAGTTTCACTTAAAGGAGCGTGCAGGACGTGAGGAGGAAGAGAGAGCAGGGGGAATGCAGTGGCGCCGGAGACTGGCGCTGAAGAAGACTTCAGCTTGCGGGGGTTGGGGACCCCCGCCAACCAAGGTATTTGCTGCTGTGGGGTACGGTAGGGCGGTGGGGGGAGCAGCGAGGCAGTGGGGGGGGGGGCGGTGGCGGGGCATCAGACTAAAATGTGCCCCCTCACCTCAGGCTCTGGCCCCTCCCCACCACGAAGTGTGGCTACGACCCTTTGACTCGTTGACCTCGCCACCCAGTAGCAGGAGGATTGCTGCTTACCCCCCTCCTTGCTCCTGACAAAACAAACCTAGGAGCCCTTTTACTAAGCTGCGGTAAAAGGGGGCCTGTGCTAGCAACAGCATGTGTTTTTCATGTGCGCTGAGGCCCTGTTTTTCCGCAGTGGGTAAAAAGCTGTCCATTTTTGATGAGAAGAAATGACTGTGCGGTAAGTGAACCACTTACCGCACAGCCATTTCAGTGGGGAGCCCTTACTGCCACCCATTGAGATGGCGGTAGAGGCACTTGCACTAATCCAGTGGTAGCTAGGCAGTGCTGTCCAATTACTACCAGTTAAGTTCCAGCGCTACAAAAATTGAAAAAAAATTACTGTAGCACCAGAAATGGCACACGCTGGGGGTGGGAACTACCGTCAGGCTCCTGCAGTAGCTCCAGATTGGCACTCACCAACACTTTAGTTAAAGGGCCCCCTACTGACACTTAGAAAACCGATCCCCCATAGTACAGGGGTATTCAGGTTCAGTCCTCAAGGATTGCCCACAGGTCGATTTTCAGGCTATCCCTAAGGAATGTGTTCAGAAAAACAACGTATACTCGGCTCACAAAATCATCTAGGAAGCAAATCAACAAATCTGATGTTCTTTATTGTGAACAGGAAGAGGTACCAAACATGGCACCTATGGCTGCTTCAGGTGTTCAAACGCAACTAAAAATACAAAAATATAGACAATAATAAGCCTTGATCACAAACATAATAATGCATTTTAAAAACGTTTCACATATAGACTATAAGGGCAAGATTCTGTAAATGGTGTTCAAAAATCAGTGTGGAAAAAAATCTACACTCAAAGATGAGCACCTTGTATAGAACTGTATTGAGGGCCAATTTCGGCACCCACATTTGGGCATCAAGACTACACCTGCTGAAACCAAGTGTAATTCCTGGTGCCCAATTTGGGTGTGCATCCCCAGTATTCTATAACAATGTTTCCCAGGTCGGGCCTGGAGAACCCCTTGCCAGTCAGGTTTTCAGGATATCCACAATGAATACACATGAACTTGATTTGCATACACTGCCTCTATTAAATGCAGATCTTTTCCATGCATAGTCACTGTGGATATCCTGAAAACCTGACTGACAAGGGGTACTCCAGGAGTGGACTTGGGAAGCACTGTTTTATAACACAGTGCGTAAATTTTAGGGAATGCCCCTGACCCACCCATGCACCTCCCAAGGCCACACCCCCTTTTGGGCTGCATACTTTGGGGTCCTTTTACTAAGCTGTAGGAAAAAGGGCCCTGCGGTAGCAGCAAGGGCTGTTTTTCCCACATGCCAGGGCCTGTTTTACCGCAGGGGGTAAAAAGCCCATTAAAAAAAATAGCCATGCAGTAAGATTACTCTCTTACTGGATGGCTATGCAGGGGGTGCCCTTACCACTGCCCATTGAAGTGGCAGTAACCATGGCATGATGGAAATGGTGCACACTCAAGTCAGAACTACTGCCGGCAGCTATGTTGAGCTGGCAGTAGTTCCAGGTTGGCGTGCAGCAAGCCCGCATTGAGCTTATTGACGCTTTATAAAAGGGCCCTTATGGGATTCGGGTCCACATTGTTATAGAATAGTGCATAGCAAAATGTGCGCCCAATTCCAAATTGGTGCCGATTAGTGGCAATTAACACCCAATTATTGGCACTAATTGGCTCCTTAGCCACTTTAATTGTGCACACATCTTGGATCAGTGTCCAAATATTGGTTCCATTTTTGGCACCATATATAGAATCTATGGTTAAATGTATAAATCGGAATTCACATGTTAGAAGATTTTTAAACATAATACTAATCTATTAAAAATTAATTAAAATATATAAAATATATAATGCTGTTTTTTTCTTTACATATGAAAACACGTGTTCTCAAGCTCCACCTGATAAAATTAAATTTCTCACACGGTGCTTTCTTTACTGAAAATTAAATTGTGGCCAATATCAATAACATAGAACATGGGAATAAAAACAACCAACATATCAAATAATCGTTTTACCACTCCGTCTAATCATTATATATTTTGCAACATAGTAATTAGATGGAATGAGGAACTGGCCCACTAAGCACTGACTGTATTTTAGGGTAGATGGATTTGAATTGAGAAACAAATTTATATAACGATCAAGAAAGAATGTGTACTCTTTCTGAAATTGTACACCCTTTTTCTATATACCCCAAATTTGTGCGTGATCCTGAGATCTGCAGGCAAATAAATTTGTTAATGAGCCATTAACAATCAATAGTTGGCTGCTAACAATCTATTACATTACATTACAGTTCCATTTATATTCCACGTTTACCCATAAGGTTCAATGCGAATCATGATACGATAAGGCAACTCAAGATAGATATTGGGAACATACATACCCAGATATATACATTACCACTTGTAGCTAAAAATGCAATCACTTAAATACCGCTTAAATAGAAATGTTTTCAAGTGTTTCTTAAATATTTCAGTGTTTGTTTCCAGCCTAATTTCTGTTGGCAAAACATACCAAATCTTTGCAGATTGGTAAGCAATCTTTAGAGAATGGACATGTTTGTATCTAATATCATCAACAGATGGGAATTTAGCTTTAAATGATCATTTGAACAAATACTTTTCCTGGAGGAAGAAAATGATAGAATCAATGTAAATGACAAAGGTGCAGAACCATGAATAATACTGAATATTAACATGTACAATTTAAACAGCATTTGTGCTTCTGTAGGAAGCCAATACAGTTGTCCTCACAATAGAGTTACTTTTTCCTATTTGTTTACCTGGCAGACCCATCTAGCTGCAGTATTCTGCAGTGTCCTACATATAACATCCTTGAGCAACCAACATAAATTTTCAAAGCACTTAGCCTTCCAAAGTTCCATAGAAACCTATGATCCAGAAACCTATGGAACTTTGGAAGGCTAAGTGCTTTGAAAATATGCCAAAGTAAATTACAATAATCCAATTTGCTATTTATAAGGTCATGGACTATTAAAATGAACTGGGTAAAAGAGAAGTATTTTCGTATTCTGTGTAATTTCCTCCAGTTTTCAGAAAAAACTTGCTCGGTAAATTGAGCAACATGATACTCAAATTCAACATAGGATCAAAGGAGATATTAATTGGCAGCAATTTGGATTTGTGCATGGATCTGGCGGTGCATGATTCTGTAACTGTGCCCCAATCCTCTCACAAACCCAAAAGGGGGTGTTGCCATGGAAGGGGCATGGGCAGGACAGCGGCATTCCAATTAATTATGTGCAGTGTCAAAGAATTTGAGGGCTGCACACCCAAGTTGCATACTAGGATTTACACCAAGTTTCAGCTGGTGGAAATCTTTGCATCCAAAGTTCCTGAGCAAAGGCAGGATTCCTCTATGGAAATAAACCATTGTCAAGAAAAGTTATTTTGTGTACATTTGCCATGCTTGAAGGGATATAATAATTTTACAGTGTATACAGGTTCTTTCACATAAAGAAAATATCAGTGCTGTATATATTCCTGTAATTTGGAACCATGTTTGTCTTGATACTCTGATTATAAGGCAAAACCAGCAGTGAGTAAGTCTAGAATGTGAGAGCAACTTGACAACTGTTTTATGACTCCATAACCTATGTACTATGCTTGTGTATATGTATGTATATGTGAGTGTTTATCTTGCAGTTGTTCTGAGGGTGCAGGAATGGTGTTGAACAGTGCTAGGTCTAGCTGAGTGGGCAGAGATGGGTAAGTAAAATTGTCAGTACTTTTACAAGTTACATTTATTTTCCAATACTTTTTACTTGTAACTCATTATAAATAAGCTGTACTTTTTTACTTAGCAACAAGGTACATGTTAAGAAAGTATTTCTTTAAAAAAAAAAAAGTATTTTTCCTTACCTCTGCTTCTTCCCCTCAGACGGCTTGCAGCTGATTGGGCCTGAACTTCCTGTCCCAAAAACAGCTGAGCTAAGACTGGCCCAATTAGATGCAAGATGTGTCTGACGTCACATCACTTGCCAGGATCTGCTGCTGCTCGTACTGCTGTACTACTACTACTACTTAACATCAGTGGCATAGCAAGGGGGTGCGGGATGGGCGGTCCGCCCCGGGTGTCAGCTCGGGGGGGGGTGATCCCGCACCCTACCTTTAAAAAGAATATCGGGAGGCGAGGCGCAGCACCTCGCGCCTGCCCTGCACGTAAAAGAAATGTGGACCGTCGGGTCTTCCCTCGCTCTATCTGTCTCGCCCTCCGCTGATGCAACTTCCTATTTCCGCAAGGGCGGGACAGACAGAGCGAGAGAAGGCCCAACGGTCCACATTTCTTTTACGTGCAGGGCAGGCGCGAGGCGCTGCGCCTCGCCTCCCGATATTCTTTTTAAAGGTAGGGTGCGGGAGGGGGTGTCATCGTGCTGCACCCGGGGGGGGGGGGGGTGCAACGGCCAACCGCCCCGCCCCGGGTGGCAGCCCCCCCAGCTACGCCACTGCTTAAAATG
The DNA here is from genome assembly GCF_901765095.1 of Microcaecilia unicolor. Taxonomy (NCBI): domain Eukaryota; kingdom Metazoa; phylum Chordata; class Amphibia; order Gymnophiona; family Siphonopidae; genus Microcaecilia; species Microcaecilia unicolor. Next base: position 116,928,800 of record NC_044031.1, on the reverse strand, counting down.
CTGTAACTCATCTACTCATCCTGCTGGCAGAGGCATAGCTATGGGGGGGGGGGGAGGGAGTGGCACATGGATGGTTAAAAAAACAGTGCCTATGCGTATATATCTTCCCACTTGCACATAAAGTAGCACCAGGATTGTCATCATGGTGCTGTTACCTGTCCTAACCCGACTGCTGAGGTGAGCCAGCCCGAGCTCCCTACTCCCATGCATGGCACTGTAAGGAACTGTGGTAGTAATTCAGCTTCAGCTGCCTGCATACCTGACCTTACCACAAGGAGGTGTGATAAGTATAACTGGTCGATGCCCATCAGGCAACAGTAGGTCCTCAGGCCCATCCCGCTGTTTAGCACCTGCGCTGGCTGGCTGTGGAGTTCGGAGGCACTGTGTGCTGACTATTTGTTGGATATTCCTGGCTTTTCGGGAGAGGGAGAGAGAGTATGGTGTGAGGTGGGTATTCAGTCTTCTTCCTGCCTTCAACTAGGCATTGCAACAGGGGAGGGGATGGGGAAACACACACACACACACACAACCTCTTTTTTTTTCCCAGCCCATAGAATACAAATGTTTTAAAAACGGGTCATGTTGGCTCAGAAAGCAAATGGCAAATTATATAGTAAATGGGGGAGGGACTGGGAGGCACAAACAGAGCCTTCTATTTTATTTCCACCCCATAAAATAAAAAAGCAAATTAAAATAAAATGGTACTCTATCAGGCTCATTTTCAAAGCACTTAGCCTCCCAAAGTTCCATAGAAACCTATGGAACTTAGCCTCCCAAAGTGCTTTGAAAATATGCCTCAATATGTGTGTTTGGTGGGGGGAGGGGCAGAACAAGAGCAAGATGGTCATGACAAGGGGAGGTCCTCAAGGGAAGCAAGAGTGAGATTTCAGACTTGGAGGGGAGCAAGGGAAACAAAGAGGAGATACCAGACCTTGGGAGGGAGGAGGGATGAGGGAAAAGGGAAGAAGGAGGGAAATGCTGGACACATGTTGCTGAGGTGCTTGGCACCATTGGGAGGTGGAGCAGCTTCATTTCAGTTTCAGTCAGAAACAGAATAAAATGTTACAGGTCTGCAATCCATAGACTCCGTATCCTATATAGTTTCTGAGTGGCATATTTGCAGGATTTTGTGATGTTTCACAGTATCTGACAGTGGAGAGATTTTGTGTTGTTATTGCTAAGGTGACATTAGAATTGAATATATATTTGTTTTGTTGTATGTCAAGTAAGAAAACTGGGGCTGATGTGTTACATATAGCTTTCTGATATGAGAGAAGCAAATTCATACTAAACTTACAGTTAAACAATGATTATTGTAATGTTTTGTATTTGGGGCTCGGTTCTAAATATCTAAAGAAATTTCAACTTATACAAAAAACTGCTGTGAGATTAATTTTCAAAGTAAATAGATTTACTAGTGTTTCAAGTTATATGAAGATGTTACACTGCCTTCCAGTCACCAAACGTGTTTTATTTAAAGCCTTTTGTTTATTACATCAGATCATTTATTGTTCCACTTAACATTTATTGATTGGTCTGATTTCTAAATCTCTTTTTGATCAGTCTCCTAGACTGCTTCAACAACTTTTTCTCTGTCCTGTGTTTTATAGTAGATCACGTTTTGTTAGAATACTTACAGGCTCATTTTCGAAAGAGAAGGACTCCCATCTTTTGACACAAATCTGAAGATGGGTGCCCTTCTCACAGGGTCACCCAAATTGGTATAATCGAAAGCCAATTTTGGGTGTCCCCAACTGCTTTCCGTCGCAGGGATGACCAAAGTTCACGGGGGTGTGTCGGAGGCATAGTGAAGGCGGGACTTGGGCGTGCCTAACACGTGGACGTCCTCGACCCAAAATTGAAAAAAAAGGGCGTCCCTGACAAGCACTTGGACGACTTTACCTGGTCCTGTTTTTCTTATGACTAAGGCACAAAAAGGTGCCTGAACTGACCAGATGACCACTGGAGAGAATCGGGGATGACCTCCCCTTACTCAGCCAGTGGTCACTAACCCCCTCCCACCCTCAAAAATATCTTTAAAAATATTTTGTGCCAGCCTCTATGCTACTCTCAAATGTCATACTCAGGTCCATCACAGCAGTATGCAGGTCCCTGAAGCAGTTTTAGTGGGTGCAGTGCACTTCAGACAGGCAGACCCAGGCCCATCCCCCCCTACCTGTTACACTTGTGGTGGTAAATGTGAGTCCTCCAAAACCCACCAGAAACCCACTGTACCCACATCTAGGTGCCCCCTTCACCGTAAGGGCTATGGTGGTGGTATACAGTTGTGGGTAGTGGGTTTGGGGGCTCAGCTCACAAGGTAAGGGAGCTGTGTACCTGGGAGCAATTTCTGAAGTCCACTGCAGTGCCCCCTAGGGTGCCCTGGCATGTCAGGGGGACCAGTTTACTATGAATACTGGCTCTTCCCACAACCTAAGGGCTTGCATTTGGTCATTTCTGAGATGGGTGTCCTTGGTTTCATTGCCAAAAATCAGAAACGACCAAGTCTAGGGACGACCATCTCTAAGGACAACCTAAATTTCAGGATTTGGGCGTCCCCGACCTTTTTATCGAAACGAAAGATGGACATCCATCTTGTTTCGATAATCCGGGTTTCCTTGCCCCTCCATCGGGACATTTTGCGAGGACGTCCTCAGCAAAACTTGGGCGTCCCTTTCGATTATGCCCCTCAATACTATTTTTGCAGTTGTTATAATACAATTTTGGAATTTCCTTTCATCAGTTATTAGAGTCAAAGTGAATTATTTTATATTTCAAAAAACACTGAAGACTTATCTTTTTGAATGTTGTTATTAATTATTATTTTCTTTCTTATATTGCTGAATATACTATGTCCAATTAGGTTCTTCTTATTTGAACATCGCGTTGAACCCTAATTATAAGGGGAAATAGCAATTAATAAGAACAATATTGACATTGACATTTTTAGACATGCTTTGTTCAACTGTGAATTTTAGTGTTCGATGTCTATCAAGTGTGCCACAACAGAAGAAGGGTTGAAAACCACTGGCCTAGATTTATGAGCCTAGTGCTGAAAATCAGTGCTAAGCTCATAACATTTTTTCCCACCATATCAGCATTTATGTATTATATTTTTTTGTATGTTATTTACCAATAAATTTGTTTAACACATGTAATTTTTAACTCATTGTGTTGGTTTTGTATGAAGTAAGGGATCTGTCCATGTTCTCCATGTGTGACTGAGGTGAACGATTCTGCCAGCATATAATATCTGTGTAAAAGTACAGTAGTAAGTATATTGTTGCTCTAGAGCCCTGTGTAATATTTATTTTATGACAATGTTTTTTCATAGGTATTAGGGCTGTTATGGTGTGACAAGTTTGAGTGTCTTATTTTCAGGGTCTTGTGTTATTTTGTAAAGTGTCTGGGCCTTTCTGAAAGCAGGCTATGTGGCAAGGGCCACCAAAGGTGGCTCTCGCCAGCCAAAATTATAAAATTAAAAATGCTCAGGACTAATGGTCTTCACCAGACGCATTGCTGGGTGGGATGCAAGGGGAACGGCTGCTCCCCCAAATGGATTTTGAATGAAATGGCATCTATGTGGATCAGCCCTTCAGCCTCGCACTGTTGCCTGTTTTACAAAAGGTCTGCTTTTCCTGTAGTCAAAACCTGGCTACGCTTCTGGTCTCCACATCCTGTAGAGTCAACGCACAAACAACAACCCAAGTTCCTACAGAAAATCAGCAAGGAGCTCTCTAGGCTCCACCCAGTGGAAGGCAACAAAAAAAGATTGTCAATCCAATCTACAATCTGTTTAGAGTTGCTGGATGGTTGTTTAGTCCCAAAGATTTTCAATCCATTCTACAGTTTGTTTAGTGTTGCTAGACATTTGTTTAGTCCAAAAAGAGGTACTGTTGGGCCTTAACTCAGCATTTGATAAAACATCAAATAAAAAAGGCTAAAATAATGATGTGTTTGACTTGTTCAATAACCTCAACAGGCATCACACTTTGTGGGGGCAGGGGAGGGGGAGATTTTTGCCCAGCTTGTTAAAAGGCTATTAAGCTTTTACTTTCATTTATTATGTTTCTGTTCCATTGTACCCTTAGAGATCTAGACAGATCACAAGTTGATATGTACATATTCACAATACAGTACTGCTGCTTGCAAACATAAGGGCCCTGTTTACTAAGTTGCGCTGTAGGCGTGCTAACCTTTTAGCATCGCTAATGCTACAGACACCCATAGGAATACAGGTGTCTCTAGCATTAGCACGAGTTAAAAAGTTAGCGTGCTTACAGCATGGCTTAGTAAACAAGGCCCTAAATTCTGTGGTCTGACGTATTACTTTTTAAAAAGTAGTTTTAAGAGCTGTACATTTTTACTTGAGTATTTTTTTATAGGACTTTCTACTATTACTTCACAACTTTTGAAGCCAGTACTTTTACTTTTTACTTAGGTTCATCACTTTTTAAAAGTACTTATCTCTGTGAGTGGGGGGGGGGGGGGGGGCGGGAGTGTTATGTCTGAGTGGGAAAAGGTGTGATTTGAGAAGGGTGTGTGGGTTGAAGGAGGATAGCAGGGTTAGTTAGACATAAGAGTGGGGTTATTTGTGGGTGTGGGTGTGGAATGGGGCTAGGGGCACACTTTTCACCCATGCACTCTTCCCTCTCATCTTTTTTCCCTGTATTTTGCTGTCCTTTCCTCTTCCCCTGCTATGCCCGAACATCAAAAATAGCAGAAATGCCTGAATTTTGGCTCACGTTAACTTGAATATTCAGTAAGGGGGCAATTGTATAAAGCGGCTCTCAAATGTGGGCATGACAAAGAAAGGGAAATGGGACTCGATATACCGCCTTTCTGTGGTTTTTGCAACTACATTCAAAGTGGTTTACATAGTATTTACAGGTGCTTATTTATACCTGGGGCAATGGAGGGTTAAGTGACTTGCCCAGAGTCACAAGGAGCTGCTGCAGTGGGAATTGAACTCAGTTCCCCAGGATCAAAGTCCACTGCACTAACTACTAGGCTACTCCTCCTTAGGGACAGATTCTATAAATGGCATTCAAAATTTTGTGCCGAAAAAACTTGGTGCTGAATGGCTTTCTATAAAGGGTGGACTGAGTTGTGCATCTTTTGTGAAATAGGCTCAGAAAGTTGCATAGTGCACTGTTTATAGAATAAGGCTCAGCACCGATGTGTTTGTGCACATATTCCAGAGGCCGTGTAACAACATGCACTATTTCTGCGCCGATGTCAACATGCTGATGTCAGTGTGCCAGTGTGTGATGTTGTCATCTGCATGGTGATAGTGGGCAATATGGGAACAAGAAGGAGGTAGACAAATTTCAGTGAGCCAGACACACTTTCCTCCTGGCAAGGTTCTTGTTTACCAAAGACAACAAATATTTTATCTTGACAGATCACAGGAGGAGGAGCTACAATGAGCAAGCCTCCTTCCCTAGGGAGATAAGTAAAAAATGCAAGCAGGGTACAGTGCCCAGTAAAAAAAAAAAAAAAATGATTGTATTAGTCAGCTGTGACCTCCAGCACAACAAACTGTTATTTGCAGGTCACTGCTGAACCTGTGGTAATGGAGGGTGAAGTGAACAGCTCAAGGTGATAGGTAGCACTGGTGGGGTTTGAACCTTCCCCCCTTTGAATGTCAAACCAGCTGTTCTAACTTCTAGGCTGCAACCTCCACTCCCCAGTTCTGCCTCTTTCAATGAGCAAGCCTCCTTTCCTAGCGAGATCACGCAAATTCAATAGTGCCCCTCACCCATCCCTGGGCAATGAAGGCCACCGACATCTGGGCCCAGTGGACCCCCCCCCCCCCTTCAGCACCTACACATCCTCCAACTCTCTCTCTCATGAGTAGAGGCAGTGGCCAGAGCACCAACAGGCAAGGCCGGGACAGGGGAAGGGGAAGCAGTGATGGGGTCACTTGGGCCCTATCTCTCTTGCCTGGACTTGTGGGACATGTTGCTGCTCAGACTGTTGCTTTCTGGACTTGAATTCCAGGTTTTACCACACACATCCCTCACTTTTTTCTTTCATGTAATCCTCCACATCACGATTGGATGTTGGCAATTGAAGCACTGGCAGATGTGATGCCAGATACCAGTTTTGGGATTGGGCTTGACCTGAGATGCTGCAGCCCCATATAGGATATTGTAGTCTGTAGTGGAGGGGGAGGGGAAAACCTGGGGTCATGTATATTTTGGTTATCGCTGTATTGCAGAATGGTTGGGGGAGGGGAAGAGGAAAACTTGGGGTCATGTATTTTTTGGTTATCACTGTACTGCACAATGGTTGGAGGGGGAGAGAGGGAGGAGGGGAATGGTGGAGGGGGACAATAACATTTATGTACACTTATATAACAATTCTCACCATATTCACAAAAAATGTGTCTGGATTATGTTATTTCGGACTTCCTGCCCTCTGTGACGGCCCTGGTAATGTGGCAGATCCTTCTGGTCTCTCATCCTTGCTGTTGCGCTCCTCCCTGGTCTGTTCCTCATGTTCTGGCATATGTCTAGTAATCGCACACCCTCATCTCATTTCCTTGGATTTCTTGGTGCAACTTAGTCAAATTGCCATCGGCCATAATTACTTCATCTTTAATGAAAAATTTTATTGGCAAGTTTTGGGAGTGGCTGTGGGGGCTTCGTTTGTTATGGCAGCATGTATATATATATATATATATATATATATATATATATATATATATATATATATGTGTGTGTGTGTGTGTGTTTGTGTGTAAATTTTCCCATAAACACTTAATAGTGTAGAGGGGACAAAGAGAGTTCAGTATAGGCTGACCTTTCAGCCAAGCTAACTTTAAGTGAGACTAGCTGCAAAACGGCTCACTTATGAAGCTCTATAAATCATAGTTACTCTCTGTAACTATTCCCCCTTTTTTTAAACATATAAGTGCAATTGTGTATAAATTCTTTATTAATCGAAACTTTGTTTGTTGCAGTGATTCCTCCTACAGTTGGGATGCCTATAGAAATGGTGAAAGATTATTCAATAGGCATCCCAACTGTAGGAGGAATCACTGCAACCAAATCAACAGCCCCTAATTTTTGAAGGGCTGGTGTCATAAAAAAAAATCACATAAAGTTCAAAGCACTGGGATATAGAGCAAGCAACAGCATGCTTATCTTATTTAAAGTTGATGATTCGCTATGTCAGTTCATGCAAATCTATCTAATGTATATTCATTGTGGATATCCTGAAAACCCGATGGGACTAGGTGTGCTCCGAGGACTGGATTGGAAATGGCTGCTCTAGAAATTTAAAGACCCGCCTTATAGAACATTTATCATATCTAAGACTAGAGAAGATGGAGGCTCCCTTCATAGCTCACTGTTTGCAGAGGAAGCATCAGTTTGAAATGCTGCAGTGTACTGTGGTGGAGCAGCTGCGGCAGTCCTCTCGGAGAGGTGATTTTGGAGTAGTGCTACGCTAGAGGGAGTAGAAGTGGATTTATTTCTTCAGTACTGTACAGCCCAAAGGGCTTAATGTTCATATTGAAAGGTGCCTTTTTTTAGGGGTGGTCTCAAGTGAAAAGTTTCTGGGATTGGTAGGGAAAGGGAAAGGCAAATGGGGCTTGATATACTGCCTTTCTGAGGTTTTTTTTTTTTGTAACTACATTCAAAGCCGTTTACATATATTCAGGTACTTATTTTGTACCAGGGGCAATGGGAGGTTTAAGTGACTTACCCAGAGTCACTAGGAGCTGCAGTGGGAATTGAACCCAGTTCCCCAGGATCAAAGTCCACTGCACTAACCACTAGGCTACTCCCGGAGTGTTGCCACTATTTGGGTTTCTGCCAGGTACTTGTGCCTGGATTAGCTGCTGTTGGAAACAGGATACTGGGTTAGATGGACCATTGGTCTGACCCAGTATGGCTATTCTTATGTTCTCTATTTGTGGGTGGAGCTTTGCATATTTAACTCCGTGTTGGCGTGTTTTCCTCAGTTTGCCATTTGGGAAATTGCAGCAGGTATGACATAGGATTTCTCTACCACTGAAGCAGCTTTTGCGAAATGGGGATTCCCTGTCGGGTATTAGGGACAAGCCTCATGTGGATACCTTTATGAAGAGTGGCGATATTATAAAGATAAGTGCCATGAATTTTGGAACTGTGACAATATGAACTGAGTGCTTGTCTTACCTTTCATTGTGCCTGTGCCTCTGCATACAGTTTTCACTCTGTAGGACTGTTGAATTTGCACTTTGGATGGTAGTGGAGTTTTTTTTTTTTTTTAAATTCTTTATTTATACATTTCACATATACAAGAACAAGAACACCTCTTGTACAATCTAGGAGAACTGTAAGAACATCTTTCACAGGAAATCACAACCCACACACACTCACCCGCCTCCCCCATTAGTCCACAATTAGAGCCAAGGAACCAATCATCATCTTGGGCAAATTAAAACCATATAATCCAACACAAAAAATGACTCTGAAGGGAGTAGCGGCAGCATTTATAACCGAGGTGGGGATGCATTCTCCGCCCCTGCCTCCAGAGAAGGCGCTCCCCTATCCCCCCGGGACTCCAGGAATGCTTTCAACTGCAGAGGTTCAAAAAACACATACTTGACAGCGTTCATCTTCACCACACATTTACAGGGATAATTGAGCCAAAAGAGGCCCCCCAACTGAAACACAGTAGGGCGCAACTTAAGAAAAGCTTGTCGCCTCCTCTGCGTTACCTTGGTCACATCAGGATACATCCGTACTTGTACATTCAGAAACTTTTCTTTCCGAAACTTAAAGAATAACTTCAAAATCCTATCTCTATCAAACTGAGAAACAAATGTCACTATAAGAGTAGCTCGCTCCTGCCGCTCCTCTTCACCCTCCAACTCCCGAATAAAGTCCAGCGTGTCAAACTGCCCAGTGATATCCTCACCAGCAGCCCGCTCACCCTGGACCGCTCGCTTAAAGGGCTGAGTGGAGTTTTTTTTCTGACAGGTGATGGTTTGTTGTGCTCTAGCTTTTTGCTCAGTTGTAGAAGCTTGAGTCTTGACTCTGAGGTCTTTTTTCGCCACTTCTTTTAAGTGCTGTCATCGTTCAGAGTGTCACTGCATGCGTAGTTTGAATTGTGTTCTCTGATTTTTGGACATTATTATCTTGCTCATGTGTATTGCTGTCTTGACATATGTCTTGTAATTGCCAGATTTTGCAGCATGCAGCATACAGTGAAGATTTCACAGTCCTTTGCTAGCTTGTACAAAAGCTCACCCTCAGAGCAGTCTTATGCACCAGGAATCTGGTCTTCAGAAGGCCAAATGTCCTCTCAATTACTGCTCAGTTAGCACTCTGGGCCCTGTTGTATCTGGCTTCCTCTGGCCTCTGGGGGTTTACACTGTTCTTTGAGTTCCACAAAGCAAACCACAGCTGCTCCCCAGTATCTCTCCACACTCGTCCTTCCCTACACCCCTTCCCGTGCACTCCGCTCCATGGATAAATCCTTCTTATCTGTTCCCTTCTCCACTACTGCCAACTCTAGACTTCGCGCCTTCTGTCTCGCTGCACCCTACGCCTGGAATAAACTTCCTGAGCCTCTACGTCTTGCCCCATCCTTGGCCACCTTTAAATCTAGACTGAAAGCCCACCTCTTTAACATTGCTTTTGACTCGTAACCACTTGTAACCACTTGCCTCCACCTACCCTCCTCTCCTCCTTCCTGTACACATTAATTGATTTGATTTGCTTACTTTATTTTTTGTCTATTAGATTGTAAGCTCTTTGAGCAGGGACTGTCTTTCTTCTATGTCTGTGCAGCGCTGCGTACGCCTTGTAGCGCTATAGAAATGCTAAATAGTAGTAGTAACTCTGTAGCATTCTTGTAACTTTAGCTTAAGCATCACAAGTAACTGTGCAGTACTCCTGTGGCTTCCATACTCTACCTCATTCTGGAACGCTTCTGTCACCATCAACATATACTACAGATCCCCTATGCACTTGAAGATACAGAGGGGAGCTCCTTCTTCTTCAGCCCCTTCTGAACAAGTGGAACATTCTCTCTCCTTCCTTAATTCTGTTAAACAGTTTTCTTTTCTTTACCTTTGCTGTGTGCACAAACTTTCTTTCCAAGTGGGCCCATAATGAAGCTCAAAAGAAAACTGCAGCCCTGGCTTTTTACCCTTTAACTACCAGGGCTGAGCCACAGGTGTAAATAGGTGTAACTAAATGCAGCAGTGAGGTACCTGATAGTATTCAATAAAGTGGGTGCTGAAATTGAAATGCTCATGACCCACCCATGCCCCTTCCATGTGAACACCCCTTTGCAGTTACACACTAGAACACTTAGAGGGGCATAATCGAAAGGGGCGCCCAAGTTTTCCTGAAGACGTCCTCGCAGGACATAGTAACATAGTAGATGACGGCAGAAAAAGACCTGCACGGTCCACCCAGTCTGCCCAACAAGACAACTCATATTTGCTGCTTTCCGTGTATACCCTACCTTGATTTGTACCTGTGCTCTTCAGGGCACAGACCGCATAAGTCTGCCCCGCACTATCCCCGCCTCCCAACCACCAGCCCCACCTCCAAATCACCGGCTCTGGCACAGGCACAGACCGTATAAGTCTGCCCAGCACTATCCTCACCTCCCCACCACCAGCCCTGCCTCCCAACCACCGGCTCTGGCACAGACCGTACAAGTCTGTCCAGCCCTATCCCCGCCTCCCAACCACCAGCCCCGCCTCCCTATCTTGACTAAGCTCCTGAGGATCCATTCCTTCGGCACAGGATTCCTTTATGCTTATCCCAAGCATGTTTGAATTCCGTTACCGTTTTCATTTCCACCACCTCCCGCGGGAGGGCATTCCAAGCATCCACTACTCTCTCCGTGAAAAAATACTTCCTGACATTTTTCTTGAGTCTGCCCCCCTTCAATCTCATTTCATATCCTTTCGTTCTACCACCTTCCCATCTCCGGAAAAGGTTTGTTTGCGGATTAATACCTTTCAAATATTTGAACGTCTGTATCATATCACCCCTGTTTCTCCTTTCCTCCAGAGTATACATGTTTAGTTCAGCAAGTCTCTCCTCATGCGTCTTGTAACGCAAATCCCATACCATTCTCGTAGCTTTTCTTTGCACCGCTTCAATTCTTTTTACATCCTTAACAAGATACAGCCTCCAAAACTGAACACAATACTCCAGGTGGGGCCTCACCAACGACTTATACAGGGGCATCAACACCCTCTTTCTTCTGCTGGTCACACCTCTCTTCATACAGCCTAACAACCTTCTAGCTACGGCCACCGCCTTGTCACACTGTTTCGTCGCCTTCAAATCCTCAGATACTATCACCCCAAGATCCCTCTCTCTGTCCGTACCTATCAGACTCTCCCCGCCTAACACATACGTCTCCCGTGGATTTCTACTTCCTAAGTGCATCACTTTGCATTTCTTCGCATTGAAGGACGTCCCGGTGAAGGGGCGGGGAAACCCGTATTATCGAAACAAGATGTCCATCTTTCATTTCGATAATACGGTCGGGGACGCCCAAATCGTGAAATTTAGGTCGACCTTAGAGATGGTCGTCCTTAGAGATGGTTGTCCCCAATTTTCGGCGATAATAGAAACCGAGGACGCCCATTTCAGAAACGACCAAATCCAAGCCCTTTGGTCATGGGAGGAGCCAGCATTCGTAGTGCACTGGTCCCCCTGACATGCCAAGACACCAACTGGGCGCCCTAGAGGGCACTGCAGTGGACTTAATAAATTGCTCCCAGGTGCATAGCTCCCTTACCTTGGTGCTGAGCCCCCCAACCCCCCCCCCTCAAAACCCACTCCCCACAACTGTACACCACTACCATAGCCCTTATGGGTGAAGGGGGGCACCTACATGTGGGTACAGTGGGTTTGTGGTGCGTTTTGAAGGGCTCACATTTACCAGCACAAGTGTAAAAGGTAGGGGGGGTGGACCTGGGTCCGCCTGCCTGAAGTGCACTGCACTCACTAAAACTGCTCCAGGGACCTGCATACTGCTGTCATGGAGCTGGGTATGATATTTGAGGCTGGCATAGAGGCTGGCAAAAAAATATATATTTTTTACATTTTTTTTGAGGGTGGGAGGATGTTAGTGACCACTGGGGGAGTAAGGGGAGGTCATCCCCGATTCCCTCCGGTGGTCATCTGGTCATTTAGGGTACATTTTTGTGGCTTGGTCGTAAGAAAAAAAAGGACTAGGTAAAGTCGTTCAAGTGTTCATCAGGGATGCCCTTCTTTTTTCCATTATCGGTCGAGGACGCCCATGTGTTAGGCATGCCTCAGTCCCGCCTTCGCTACTCCTCTGACATGCCCCTGTGAACTTTGGTCATCCGCGTGACGGAAAGCAATTGAGGACGCCCAAAATTGGCTTTTGATTATGCCGATTTCGACGACCCTGTGAGAAGGAAGCCCATCTTACGATTTGTATCGAAAGATGGGCGCCCTTCTCTTTCGAAAATAAGCCTGGTAGGGGCCCTTTTACAAACTGCAGTAAAAAGAGGCCTTAGCGTGTGCATATTCAGGTTATTCCTGTGTGAAGGCCATTTTTACAGCATGAGGAAAATGGCCAAGCTTTCTATTTTTTTTTAACTAATGGCCACACGCTAAATTTTCCATTAGCATGTGGCCATTAGCACATGTGCCCCTACCACAACCTATTTCATAGGCAGTAAGGGCTCACGAGCTAACCACATGCTAATCGGTTAGTATGCAGCGATGTAGCTGCTTTAACTGATTTACACAGTACACACCTACTCTCTGCCCCAACCCACTCTCAGTGCAAATATTTTTTAGCACGTGGGAAGTGCATGCAGATGCCAAAATTACTACGGGATGCCACGCAGTAAGGTATTTTAAACTGCGGTAAGCACATGTTAGTTTTTAATCGCAGCTGAGTAAAAGGACCCCTTAGGTGCCTTTTAAGTGCCCACATTTAGGTGCCTAATTGGTGCCTAATTTTTAACACACATATAGAATTAGGGGGTTAGGAGTAAATTCTATAAATGGCACCTAAAACTCAGTGCTGAAAATTTTACACATTGAATGCTATTCTATAAAGGGTAGCGCTTAGGGTATAAGCAGTGCCCAACTTTAGGTGTCGGCAATTATGCCTGCTAAAAGCAGCTGTAAATGCCGGTGCCTAAATTAGGCACAATTTGGCCAAATTCTTTATTCATATGCGTAAAATTTTGGAATGCCCCATGAAATGCCCCTAAGCCACACCTCCAAAAATGTACATGTTAGGATTTACATGCAGATCATTATAGATTACAATCTGTGCGTTAATTCTAATTAAGGCCAGTTAACACCAATAATTGGTTAGCAGCCAATTATTGGTGCTGATTAACTTGTTAAGCAGCTAAGTTGTGCAAATCAGCTACACCTTCTGATTTGTGCATGCACTTTAGTCACCATTTACAGAATCCAGGTGTCAGTGGATAAAGAGTAGAAAAACACCACTTCCCTGGTAATCTTTCTTCCCCCCCACCCCATGTGTTGTTTTCTGTTCTCTATTTTGTTTTCACAGTTTTCTGTGCTGATGATTTCTTACCAATCATGCATATTTAATTCCATGGGAAAAGTACCCAGCAATAGTATTTGCTGGACAGAAACACTGATATTTGTACCCTGAAAGAACTCCTCATTAGCTTGAAAGTAAACACATAAATTTACAAATTTTAAACACAAATTTTAAGAGTGGACCATAGCTTTAGTTTCTTTGGACAGCAACTGGGAATTGTGTCTTTTCTAATAAAATTTGTTAGCAGATGTTTATAGTCTATTTCTTGCTTAAGGAATAAGGGTAGCCCTAAAAAAAAAAATAATAATAAAACTGGAAAAATAACAACATCAGGGACCAAGCAGCAAAAACTGACCAGTGGAGTTATAGTTGAAGTTCTAGGTGATGTGAGAGCAAATATCTCAAGGCCTAAGCTGGATTGGCAAAAATGTAAAAGATCTTAAATCTTCTACCTCATCTATCTTCCTGAGGCAGTCAAACTCTGGTACTGCTTGACTCCTCTGGGGCCCTCTGCTTGAACCCTTGGGGTCATGGCTGCTCTTAAAATACTTTCTGTTGCCCTGTCTCCTTCTCATTTATCCCTTCTCCTGTGTTGACCCAAGCCAGTTTAGAGACAGTTACTCTCCCAGCTTGATGATCTAGCAGGCCATCAGAGAGGGTGTTCACTGGGTGTGGAGAAATGAGTCTCCTATATTCTAGCAGCCCTTTTCCTTTCATATGAATTCGTGGAAGAAGACCACCCTTGGCCAATAGAGAGAGGGTCTTTTTGTACTTCCTTCCAAAACACAACAGGAGATACTCAGGACCACTGAAGGACAGGCAGGCCTAACCTCCATTACCTCACACTGCAGGGCAAGGTTAGTCTGAGAACAGGGTCTCCAGAATCATCATCTTTGTAGAAAATAGAGAACAATTTGGGATTTTTGTTGCACATTGAAATACTATGATCTACTAGATATATGTGATAGATTATTAAGAGAGTCTAGATACATGATTTATTTCTACAGTGAACTGCTAGTGAACCTTATGTTCTCACAACTGGTACCTTTCCAACTGGCAAAAATCAATAGTGATGTTAATGGGTCATGCTCTTACACCTTCATAACTGCCTTCCAGATTAATGAATGTTGATGTCCTCTCAATGTTTGCCTCCTCCATTCGCTGCCTTTTGTGATCTAAGCACAGATTTTGATGCAGTTCATAGATGTTACAGGTTTAAAAGATGAGGTGGGTATACTGGACTTGAATCTTCCACAGCCCAGACATGCACCAGTAAGGCACCTCCTCCCTTTCCCCTCTCAAACTCCTTCACCACACCCATCAATTTCATCTTAATAATTAAGACTCGTGCATTTCATTTGAAGAAGAAATGTCTTGTAGAAAAAAAAATGTGATGCCAAGTGGCTTACAATACTGGCTTAAAATAGTGACAAGCAAAAAGTACACCTAATACAAATTAATACATAATATAATTTACAGGCCCTCACTATAAAGAGGTCCCAGTGCCCTTTGGCTTATAAATAGCTAATAATTAAACTTAACAAGTTCTGGGGGTTTTCTTCTCTGGGTGGAGTAAAATCAGAAACACAGTCTTCACCCTTTGCGTTGGACTCAAAGGAGGAATTCAGGCAGCTAATGGCAAAATGTGGACTGGATCAGTTTAAATCTTGCCATGGAAGCTGTTTGACTGACTCTGCCCCTGCCAGCAGTGACAGGATAAACTTCCTCATTGCTGTTTGAATTCTGGATGCTTCTGATGCAACTGGTGAAAAAAAGGTTTAGCCAGCAGTTGGGTTTGCAAGTGGGAAGCAGAGAGTTGGGAAAGGAGCCAAGGAAGAGAGTAAAGATCTGGAGGCTGGTCTGCAGCTACTCACTGCTTTGGGCCCTAATTTCCAGGAAGTTCAACAAACAGGAGGATTTCAAAAGGAGAGGAGAATTGTGTTTCCATCAAATTTCATATAGCAAGGAGAAGAAGGGTAATTGCCTGCTGTTGGTGATAAAGGTGCTTCTAGGTTCAAAGTTCAGGTGTACCTTGCTAGGAGAGGCATAGTGGAGCAGACACAAGGACGAGCTCTTTACAACAGACCAGAGGTAAACTGCATAAATATCACTCAGTGCCTAGAGAAGGGAATGAAAAGCATTGGAGGCCAAACAGCCCGGAAAAGGATTGCCATCCAAGCAGAGCTCTGAAAGGGTTTGTTTTCAATGCAGAGACCATATTATTGAGAAGTTTGTTACCTCAAGTTATAGATTTATCCACCTTCAGAGCACTCAAGGAACTAATTTAGAAAACTAAAATCCCTAACATTCATAGTGACCAACATCTTAAGTGTGTGCACATCCTGCAGAGTTTTCTTTTTCTTTTTTAGCCTTTATAGCTGCCAATCATCTCCCCCCCCCCCCCTTTTTTTAAAGTGATTTGGACTGCACTTCATTGCAGTCATACTAGCATTACATGGTCAAGGGTTTCCTTTATGTTTTCCTTTACTTTGAATGCCTTATGTAAATGTCTGTTCATTGTTTGGTCTGCTTGCTTATTCCCTGCATTGTATAGTACAGTTAACAAGTTTATTCCAGTTATCACTGTTTGTTGTTGAACATTATCTGTTCTTTGGTAACTTCTGGGGTGCAAAGGAGTTTGTCAGAGAGCTCAAGGAGCAACTGTCTCTTTTGATACCAGCCATCAACACTTCAGCAGGCATATCTCTAGGAACTCTTATTCCAGGTACTGGAGGGCAGAGCACCAAAACAAACTCCAGAAACCTGAAGAATTAAGGGGTCTGTCTCCTGCAGGGACAAAAGTGGATGCAGGGTGCATAGGGTGGGTCTTGGGTTACAAATAATATAAAATACACAATAAAATGTACATAATCAAAATACACACTAATGCTATCAGTAATAAATTCCAACATAAATTACTATAGATATATTAATGAACAATCCTCCCTCCCCTTCCCCCTTAATGCCCCCCAAAACAAAACAAACAAGTTGATATAACATGGTAGCCATCTTCCCAAAACCACTAAGCTCTTCTTCTTCTTGCCATGGGCCTGAACAGGAAGTAATTCCTTAATGAACAGTTCAGTATTCTTTGATTGTATATGATATTATTATTACTACTACTACTTATCATTTCTATAGTGCTACCAGACATACACAGTGCTGTACAGTGATCATGTAAGAGACGGTCCCTGCTTGACAGAGCTTAAAATATAATCAAGACAGACAAACAGGACAAATAAGGGATAAGGGAATTTCTTAAGGTGGCAATTCTAAAACGGACATTGGTACTGAATGAGTGAATAGGAGTTGGGAGTTAAAAGCAGTCTCAAAAAGGTGGGCTTTTAGCCTAGATTTGAATATGGGCAGAGCTGGAGCTTGACATACTGATTCAGGAAGTCTGTTCCAAGCATGTTTTGTAGCAAGATAAAAGGGACGGAGTCTGGAGTTCGCAGTGAAGGAGAAGTGTACAGATAAGAGAGAATTACCCAATGAATGGAGTTCCCGGGGAGGAGTGTAGGGAGGGATAAGAGTGGAAAGGTACTGAGGAGCTGTAAAGTGAATGCACATAAGAGGAGTTTGAACTGTATGTCGAAAAAGATAGGGAGCCAATGAAGTGACATGAGGAGAGAGTTAATATGAGCATAGCGACACTGGCAGAATATAAGTCATGCAGCAGAGTTTTGAACAGATTGAATGGGAGAGAGAGATGGCTTAGTAGGAGACCTGTGAGAAGCTAGTTGCAGTAGTCTTAAGCGAGAAGTGATAGAAGTGTGGATAAGGGTTTTAGTAGTGTGCTCAGAAAGGAAGGGATGGATTTTGGTGATACAGAGAAAGAAACAACAGTTTTTAGCAGTCTGTTGGATATGTACAGAAAAAGAGAGATAGGAGTCAAAGATGACCCCCAAGGTTATGAGCTGAGGAGATAGGGAGAATGAGCAGGGCCGGTGTAAGCAAGTGCGGGGCCCTGTACAGACCAATTTGGTGGGGCCCCATCCTAGCCCCGCCCCCACCTAGCTCCACCTCACCCTAGCCCTGCCCTACCTAGCTCCACCGCACCTTATCCCCGCCCCCACCCTAGCTCCACTCCATTACCTTACACAAGGTTATGCACATAAACTATGGTGGGAATGGAGAGAGGAAAGGGGTGGAGGGGGAAGGAGGAAAATAAGGTAGAAGGGGAAGAGGGAAAAATGGAAATGAGGGAAAAGAGGACGAGGGAAAAACAGGGGAGGGAAGGGAGGGTAAGTGAACAAGTGTAGTAAACATAATATAAAAAAACAGCATAGAAAGACTTCACTGAAATACATACATAACCAACTCCAACTCAGGCTGGAACTCTCTGCCGCGGCCCTCCCTTGAGGAAGGAAATTACATTGCGGGGGTGGGCGGGCTGCACGCCGTGGCAGACAGATCAAGTTCCGGTGGTAGAGGAGAGACAGCAGACCAGGTGGGCAGGCCAAGCATCAGGAGGACGAGGAGCAACTGTGCCTGCAGTGCTTCTGCTGAGCTTGCCATGCAATATGCAGAGCAGCAGAGTCAAGATTCAAGAAGAAGAAGAGTTTGCATGCTGCATTATGCGCAGCAGGTGGCAGTGCAGCAGTCAGCTATGAGGCGCCGGTAGGTACCACGGGTCCATGGCGGGAGTTGGGGGGGCCCCGTGACCATCACGGCTGGGGTCAGGTGATGTCATGGCGAAGAGACCAGTGACTGGTGTGCGTGGCGCTGGAGCTGTAGAACTGCATATGCACATACAGATAATGTGCAGGGTCAGAGATGATGACCTGCAGCAGCTGCAGGAGAGGTCTGGCTCACTGGCTGGGACTCGGAGCATCCGGAACAGGACTGGGAGGAGGCGGAGTTGAAGTGCATCACGGGGCCCCTTTGAGCGTAAGGCCCTGTGCGATTGCACCGGTTGCCCCTGCCTAAGACTAGCCTTGAGAATGAGAGTGTTATCCAAAGAGATAGAGAATGGGGGAAGAGGAGAGGTGGGTTTAGGGGGAAGGATGAGAAGCTCTGTTTTGGTAATGTTTAGTTTCAGTTGGCGGTGAGACATCCAGGCAGCAATGTCAAGACAGGCAGGCAGGCTGATACTTAGGCCAGGATTCCTGCTGAACTTTCTGGTATGGAGAGGTAGATTTGGGACTTGTCAGTTTAAAGGTGATACTGAAAACCATGGCAGGAGATCAGAGCACTAAGGGAAAAAGTGTAGAGGTTACAAGACAGAGCTTTGAGGTACACCAATTGATAGTGGGATAGAAGCGGAGGAGGATCCACCACAGCATACACTAAAAGTGTGATGGGAGAGTTAAGAAGGAAACCAAGAAAGAACAGAGCCCTGAAATACAAGTGAATACAGCGTATCAAGGAATAGGCGGTGCTCAACAATGTCAAATGCAGCAGATAGATTGAGAAGGATTAGGACAGAATAGAGACCTTTGGATCTGGCCAGGAACAGGTCATTGGAGACTTTAGCAAGGACAGTTTCAGTTGAATGTAGAGGGCAAAAGACAGATTGAAGTGGATCAAGAATAGCTTGAGATGAAAGAAAGTCAAGACAATGGCAGTGAACAGCACATTCAAGTATCTTAGATAGGAAAGGCAGGAGGGTGATGGGGTGATAGTTGGAAGGACAAGTGGGGTCCAGTGAAGGTTTTTTTGAGGAATGGTGTAAATAAGGCATGTTTGAAGGCATCAGGAACAGTTGCAGTGGAAAGTGAAAGACTGAGGATATGATAGATAAAAGGGATGACAGTAGGAGAGATAGTGCTGTGGGTGGGAAGAGGATGGAAGGAACAGTTTGGAGGAGGAAAAAAATGTGCAGTTTCCTCTTCAGTGATTTCAGAACAGGAAGAAAAGGAGGCAGGGATTAAAGGAGGGTTGACAGAATGGACTAGAGGAAGGAGAGGTGGAGGTGACTTGGTTGAGAATTCAAGGTTTGTCTTGTGAACCTTATCAGGAAAGTACTCAGCCATAGTCTGGGGAGAAAGTGAAGGAGGGGTTGGAGGTGAAGGCACTTTAAGGAGAGAGTTCAGTGTAGCAAAGAGACATTGAGGCTTTGAGACATGAGAATTTGTCAACTGGATGTAAAAGTCCTGTTTGGCAAGTAAAAGAGCAGACTGGTACGAGGTCAGCAAGAATTTGAAATGTATGAAGACAGCATGGGTACATGATTTCAGCCAAAGGCATTCAGCATATCTGGCACAGGAACATAGGTAGTAGATTCTAGAGGTCAGCCAAAGCTAGGGTTTGGTACGCCTTACAGAATGGGAGGAGCGAGTGTATCCAGAGCAGAGGAGAGAATAATATTATAGGAGGCAGCCTCATTGACAGACTTGGATAATATAGTGGTTGAGAAGAAGGATGAAGCATTGGTGAGGAGTGCAAACGTAAATAGCCTGAAGATTCAAGATTCCTAAATGTATAGGTGGAGATTAGATGGGACTGGGGGGAGGGTGTTTAAGTGTGAAGGTTATCAGATGATGGTCAGAGAGGGGAAGAACTTAGGTGCAGAAACTGGAGAGTGAGCAGTTGGAAAAGAAGACAAGATCAAGACAGTGGCCATTCTGGTGAGTAGGGGTAGTGGAGCTGAAGATTGAAGGAGGATGTTAAAGCAAGAAGCTGAGAGGCGTAAGAGGGATCATTAGCATGAATCCACAAGAATGAGGGATGGGGAGATGAGGGTTTGATAAAGAAGGAAAGCCAGGAGTCAAAGTCAGTGAGAAAGGAAGAAAGGGACTTATCAGGGGGTGAATAAATGACTGCTACTTGGAGAGGTAGAGGAGTGAATAGACAGATGGAGTGGACTTCGAAGGAAGAAAAGCAGTGAGACTGAGGTGGAAGAAGAGGTTGAAATCTATAAGCGGGTGAGAGTAGTAGCCTGACACCATAAGGAAAACTTGTTGGAGACAGGGCAGTCATCCCATAGGGCACATGAGAAAGGCAGAGAAGAAGGGGAGAGGAGAGGAACAGAAATTAGATTTGAGACATTGCACTGTGACCTGTACATGTAGGGTGAGAGCTGATTTGGAGATCCAGGATTGAGATTGATATCCCCAGCAGAGAGCAGGAGAAGGAGCAAGAGAGTACAGAGAAGAGTAGAAGAGGCATGATGACAGTTACAAATATGAGATGTACTCGGACAGAATGGAGATGGTTGAATGAAAGGAAGAAAATGTTGAAGCTTGAGAGCTGAGAAGAAGGGAGAAGACAAAGGGGATGGTGAGGTGATGAAAGCAGAAGGTGGACAATGTGGTCCTGAGATATACAGTAATTTCAGATGGAGAAAGAGATTGGGAAAGGACAGTATCAAGAAATGAAAATTGTACTGGAGTCATTGGGAATAACAAAGAAAATAAAACCTGTAGAGAGAAAATGTTTTGCATGGTACCTGGAGCAGTGGACCTGGGTGTCACCCCAGAGAAGGCTGGGAGGATATGTAGATGCAAGACCTCCACCCTTGGAAGGCAGCTGGTGGAAGTGCTAGGCACCTGGAGCAGAGGCCCTGGGAGGTTCAGGGTGGACCTGGGAGTTACCCGGAAAAGGCTGGGAGGATATGCATATGGGTTGCAAGCCCTCCACAGCACCTGGAAGGCAACTGGTGGAAGTGCTAAACACCTGAAGTGGAGGACCTTGGTGGTCTGGGGTGGACCTGGAAGTCACCCCAGAGAAGACTGGGAATATATGGTACTTGTTCAAAGAGGGAGATTTTAGGCTATTTCTGGACTTTAGGCAGCCCTCTCCTGATACATTATGGGACCTTCAGCACTAATTTCAATGGTAAAAGCAGGGACTACAAATACCATACTGCTTTCAGATGTAAGTTCAAAACCAGGATTGGCCAGAAGTCTTCCTCTTAGGACTGGGTAACATGGCAGCTCTGCAGTTGTAACTGTGAGACATACATTTTGTATATATTTGAAATTTGGGATAATTATTAGATAATCTTATCATGTAGAAATGTTTTTGTTTTTTTACTAAATTGTTTTAATTTGAGAGAGTGGTCTGGCTTGCTTTCTCTCCTACTTAATTTTCCATTGTAATTTGGTCAGGATCTGCTCTAATCTTACACATCTCAATCTAAAATACTGTGTTCATTTAAAAAACAAAAGTTATAGATGAGTTACAGGTGGTACAGAGGAAGTCGATTTAAATGGTATAGAATCTGCATCAAACACCTAAGAATCTAAATATGTATACTCTATATTACAGAAGAAATGGGGAGGAGGGGAAATAATAGCTTTGCTTCGTTTAGATTTTTTTTTTTGTTACATTTGTACCCCGCGCTTTTCCACTCACGGCAGGCTCAATGCGGCTTACATGGGGCAATGGAGGGTTAAGTGACTTGCCCAGAGTCACAAAGAGCTGCCTGTGCCTGAAGTGGGAATCGAACTCAGTTCCTCAGGACCAAAGTCCACCACCCTAACCACTAGGCCACTCCGCCTTCTTTTTTTTAATTTTTTTATTTTTTTTGGGAAGGAACAGGGCTGGTGCAACCCGGTAAGTGTGATAAGTGTGACAGGGAACACCAGCCTTTAGAGGGTGGTAAAAGCTGCTGTAGGCGAATCATTGTATATTACCTGTTGTGTCTGTTCTGCCACATCAGGGCTCAGGCCAATTTCCCCTCATGCTGCTACCATTGCGATTGCTACCGGTGATCCATTTTGAGCCCACCAGGCGCTGACCTGCAGCAGCAATCGAAGCACAATATGCGCAGGAGAGCCTTGGAGTCCATGTATTCATGAAGGCCGTGCTGCCCTCCTCCCAACAATGTAAAGTACACCTCAGAGGGAGTGGGACTAGCAGTCCCTAGAAAAGGTGCAAGAACGTGGGCTAGAAGGTTCTCCTGTGCATTTTGGTGCTTTGATTGCTGCTGGCAAGCTTGGGGGTATAGTAATTGGTAGCATTTGGTGAAACTTAATTCTTACCTAGTGCTGAGTGGCCACAACCCACATTCTGTTTGTCTGATTGTATGTGTAAACCAGTAGATTCTACTCTATTAGTTTATTGTTGTTTCAGAATGATTGTCACTGTCCTAATTTTCCTCTGTCCTATTATTGGAGTTCTTTTCTGTTTCTGTAACTTATTTTATTGTAAAGCACTATGTTGTATATTATCAGTAGCAGTATATCGAATAAACTTTATCCATAACCTCAATGACAGTGGCAGAAGGAAAGAGAGGTGAGGAGGGTTGAGGGAAAATAAGTGATTTGGGGTGGGAAGAGATGTGGAGAGAGAGGGAGGTGATGCTGGGTGGGTGGATGGGAAGCAAAAGAGTAGGGGCACTGTTGAACAGGGAAGAGGGGGAGGAGAGAAAAGGAGTGATGCTGGAAGGGCAGGTGGGTGGGAGGGGGGAGCAGAGAGAAGAGGTAGTGATTCTGGGCTGATGCAGAGCTGCCAAGTTACCCATTCCAGGAGGGATACTTTTTGGCCAGTCCTAGTTTTACATTTACAACCCAAAGCAGTGTAGTATTTGTAGTCTATGATTCTATCTATTGCAATCAGTGCTACAGGTCCTATAATGCACCAAAGTGAGATTGGCAGAAAAGTCTCCCTCCTGGAATGGGTAACTTGGCAGCGCTGGCTGAGGATATGGGTTAGGTTGAAGTCTGGTAAAAGGCATGGGGAAAAGGAAATTAGTGTAGAGTTGAATATGGGAGTTTGTATGCATATCCATCCAAACTGGACAAATCTACGCTGGGGAAATAGATGAACCTCTTTATCTGCTGTCATATACTATTTTACTGTGTTATTCTTTATGACAGGAGGAGGAGGAGAGGTCAAGGCCTTTCCTTTTCATTGCCTGGATTATTTTTCTTACCACAATTAGTTCCCATCTATCTCCCAGTGCATCTCAGCTCTTGCAGTCCTAATCTGGATAGAGTCCGCAGACCATGGCTCTCTTCAGGACCTGGTGTATTTGTACCCTGGATCCCACCATGAGCCGTGCATTGCTTCCTCATTCCTGCTGGTCAGATGAACAGGAGCCAATTTAAGAAACAGAATCTAGATGTCCTAGTGGCAACACTCACCAAACCAGCTTTTTTTTTCTACATTTTTGATATATCTGTTTCTGCAGGTTACTTAGTTCTGCTCCACTCAGTAGTTACGTAAAATTGAATGCCTTACTTCTGTTACCCAAGGGTTCACTTACTGAAACCAGTCTGCATGATGCTTATGCATTATCAAGAAATTGCTGTACTGAATTACAAGATGCATTTGCAAAACGTTGAATGGAAACTGTTCCTTGAAACTGCTGAAACTACAGTACCATTTAAAAAAATCTTATTGTATGGGTTACCTCATGCATTAGTTGGGGAAAACAGTGTTAAGTAATTGCTGTTTTGACTAATGACTAGGCTGTGCAGTTGTGAAATGTCTAAATATTTTATTTGTGCCCTGATGAATCATCTTTTCTTTATGCTCTGATGAACTATAGTTTATTCTTTATCAGTTGAACATGAGAAATCTCCACAGAACTGAAGGAATAATGTTTTTCATCGCTGTTCTAATATTTTCAGTTTTAAGAGCTCTCATATATAGGGATAGAGTAGTGATTTTAGCATTTTATGTTTTAACAGGTTTATTGATGATAGATTTTAGCATTTTATAAAGGCCATATTGAAAGGGGGAGGGCTTAGGAAGGGAGAAGGTTATGAAGTCTGTTAGTAATGTTCTTTTAGCCATTAGAAGTTTGAACACACATGCTAGAGGTGACATCCTACGGTGAAGGGCTACAAGAACCAGGGCCTGCGGCAGCTTAAGGCACTAGCTGTTGTGTAACCTCAGGCAATAGTCAACAATACGCATAATCTAAGACGCCTCGCAGAACACTTAGTGGACTTTTCACATCTTGGCAAAGTTTTAATGCTCTGCACATATTATTACAGCACAAAGGGAGGTGACAGCAGAGCCTATGGGGTTAAGAGATTGGGGGGTGGGGTAAAAAGTAAAATGTATGATGGTACCTTTGAAAAGATGACTTCATGTGCCTTGTTTGGTTTAATGCTTTGTATAAGTTATGTTATCTACATGTTATAATAAAAAGATTTAAACATAAAGGCCATATTGAAAAGGTACGTTTGTTGTTTTTGTTTGCTACATACTGATGGCCTTTGACACTGTTACCAATTATAAGTGACTTTTTAGAAAGATTTTAGTAAAATCCTGGTTGAGAACAATTTTAATGGCGTCAACTGAGCTATTCAGTGGAGATTTATGGAAGTCTGAGCTGCTTATTTGGCCTTCTGGCTATTTATCCAGTCCCAGCCTTGGTCCAAAATCAATAAATTTGTCTGTGTACCTGGGCTCTAGGTAGTTGCATAGGGGAACACTTGAACTTGGGGTTTCACATAGAAGTCTCTAAAACACCAGAAGAGCACCAGCATTGCACCAAGATAGGCTGGATGGGAACAAAAAACCCACATAGCACCTAGATCAATTGGAAGGCCTTACTATTTATTTATTTTATATATTTATTTTAAACCCTTCTAACCCACTTATACCATAAGTACATAAGTAGTGCCATACTGGGAAAGACCAAAGGTCCATCTAGCCCAGCATCCTGTCACCGACAGTGGCCAATCCAGGTCAAGGGCACCTGGCACGCTCCCCAAACGTAAAAACATTCCAGACAAGTTATACCTAAAAATGCGGAATTTTTCCAAGTCCATTTAATAGCGGTCTATGGACTTGTCCTTTAGGAATCTATCTAACCCCTTTTTAAACTCCGTCAAGCTAACCGCCCGTACCACGTTCTCCGGCAACGAATTCCAGAGTCTAATTACACGTTGGGTGAAGAAAAATTTTCTCCGATTCGTTTTAAATTTACCACACTGTAGCTTCAACTCATGCCCTCTAGTCCTAGTATTTTTGGATAGCGTGAACAGTCGCTTCACATCCACCTGATCCATTCCACTCATTATTTTATACACTTCTATCATATCTCCCCTCAGCCGTCTCTTCTCCAAGCTGAAAAGCCGTAGCCTTCTCAGCCTCTCTTCGTAGGAAAGACGTCCCATCCCCACTATCCCCTAAATGGTTTCCATAAAAACATACATATTAAAAACAACACACATTACAGAACATATTCATCTTTCATCAACATACATAACATCAAAGTACTGCCATTGTAAACTCTCCATCAGTATATTGCCCCTCCAAAAAAAGACCTGAACAAAAAGCTGTGTTTTTTTTTTTTAACGTTGTCTTAAATGGCTGAATACCAGCACTCATTTGCAGCTGATTGGGTAACGCATTCCTCGTACGCGTTCCTGCAAATGAAAATAATCTTAAAGCTAAACGTTTGGTAAAGTTGGATTTCAACATCCTCCCGGAAGAAAAGTGATAACCGTTCCTAAATACCATGGCATTTTGGCACAAATCACCTGATGAATAAGAGTCAAAACTTTATACTGCACTCTGTATTTCACAGGTAACCAATGAAGTTGCCTCAACACTGGTGTGATATGATCAAATTTGGAAATTCCAGCAACCAACCTAGCTGCTTCATTCTGCACAATTTTGTAAGACTTTCAGCCTATACTCAGGAACACCCAAATAAAGAGAGTTGCAGTAATCTGTCTTTGACAGGTCCATAGCCTGAATCACACTAGCTGAATAGCAACACCCCAAGGCATGAGGACTTCAGACATTGAGGAAAAGCCAAGTGCTAAGGCAGTTGTATAGGACCAGGAAAACCAATGTTCATGGTGTGCAACAGTCATCAAGTATAGTAATGGAAATCTAAAAAACTTTGAATAGAGAGTTCAAGGTTCATCAGTGGTGTTAATAGAGTCTCCCTTGCATGCCAAGTTCAGTATTTCTTGTGGTGTTTGGTCGTGCATTCCAAATCCCAAAGCAGTTCATAGAACACCCAGAAAAGACCAATGCAGTAGCAAGGTTGGCTGGAAGACCCTTGCATCTAAATAGAAATACTTGAAGGCACTGAGAACTTCTGTCATTGGTGGGGGGGCTGGTATCTTTTTCATAAGGTACTTTTAAATGATTAGGAAAAGCAATGTTTTAGGACTAGGGCAAAGCTGCACAAATGATGGGAGGAACAACCTGGCCAAGACAAAAGGGTTAAAGCAACAGTAACAGCACAATAAAGACTTTAGGTTTTAAAAAAGCTAAAAAGCAGGAAAAGGAGGAAGACTGCATCAAAACAGTAAAACATCAATCCCAGAACAATTCAGCAAAAAGTGACAACAAAGGCCTGAGGCATAAAATGAGGGTGAACATGGTAGAATGGAATACCCCAAGGCATCCAGAAAGATGCAGAAGGAGAAAGGCTTTTTTTTTTTTGCCTGAGGATGAAGGCCACATAGCACCACAGAAAAAAGGGTGACATGCACTAGAGGGCATAAGTTGAGGTTTCAGGGTGGTAGACCTAGGAGTAACATCAGGAAATTCTTTTTCACAGAAAGGATGGTGGATGCCAGGTATGCCCTCCAGATGGAGTGATAGAATTAAAAAAGTGACAGAATTAAAAAAGAAAAAAAGCATGGCATAAACAGGGGATTACTATACAGAAAGAGAATGTAATCAAAATAAAAATGATGATATGGCTGTTGATGTGTTTTGATGGCAGGAGTGAGGCTTAGATGGCAATTCCAGCAATTGGGAAGTAAGACAGTACCAGGCAGTCTTCTGCAGTTTGTGTCCCAAAAATGATAAGACAAATTAGAATGGGCTAGAATGGGGTTCAACAGCAACTCCAGTAGTTGAAAAGTAAAGCCGTTGCTAGGCAGGTTTCTATGGTCTGTGTCCCATAAATGGTAAAAACAAATCGGGATCAAGTATGGGTTATTTCATATCACATTTCAAATGCAAGGAGTGTAGGTGCAATGTATCTCAGTGGGAGAGGGGAAGACATGTAAAGGTTGAAATGGTTAGATTGGTTAAATTGTGTGTTGATAATGAATGTGATTAAGCTGTAGCCATAATAATAATGTGGTTCTGGCTTCCATGTTGGACAGACTGGATGGACTGTGCAGATCTTTATCTGCCGTTTATTTACTATGTTGCAATGTTAGTGAAATATATGTTTTGGACACATATGTTAAACAGATATAAGGATCCATTTGAGATTTTCACTAGTTAAGTATGCTTCTGGCAATAGGATCATATCATCTTAGTATAGTGAGGAGGTATAAACCATTTTCTACACAGCAGCTCTTGCTCGATACTCGAAGTGGTTCTGTCTAACCCTGTATAAGCCAGGTGAAGGGTGAATATGCTCTGGATTTTGTTGGTTAGAAGCAGGAGTCAATTTTTAAGACCTATCTCTGGGTGGGCCCATGCATTTTCTCTCTATCCCTGTTCCCCACCCACCAAATGATTAAAAATTAATACCTCAGCTGATGAGAATCCATATGTCCCACCAGCTGAAGACCTACTTAGCTAGGATCCCCCTGGCTCTCTGAATACTGGCAGCAGCCGCCAGTGATGTGCGGTGACATTTGTAGTAGGGGATTAGGTAGATGTGCTAAACATTGGTGCAGTGCATACCCTTAACTAAGGTTAATGTACTCACCATTTGTGCTGAACAATGTCATGCTTTGGTCTCTTTCTGAGAGTCACCTATAATAGTTGCCACGTCTCCATTTCACTTCTGTGTTGATTTGAAGTTCTGTATCACCATCACCTTTCCAAAATCTAGCCTTCAGAGTTATACCCAGATTAATGAATAGCACTGTTCCCATTCCTCACAAAAATTAAAAATATTATTACCCCTTTATATCCCACAGGAGTTAGAAATGTTGGGGGCACTGGGCTATATGAACCTAAAGAAGTAGCACAGCAGCAGCAGGAAGAGGTGGCAGGAGACCACTGACAAACTTGGAGGGAGGGGGAGAAGGGACATATAGAGGCATATTTTCAATGCACTTAGACTTACAAAGTACTATAATAATCTATAGAACTTTGTAAGTGTAAGTGCTTTGAAAATGAGCCCTATTGTCTCACAAACTCAGTGTTTCTTGGTTTGTCTCCCTAGGCAAACACATATTTGTGCCCCCCCCCCCCCCCCCCCCCATCATTTCACCTCTCCAGAAACAGCAGCAAAAAATACACAGCCTAACTGCGGGTATAATAACATAGTTTGTGAGTGAGCATGGGGACTATGCAAGCACGTTTTAATGGTTAGAGCTGAAGAGCTACAAAGTTACCCAGTTCCAGGAGGGAAATGTCTGCAACCCTATCCTAGAACATTATGGGACCTGAAGTGCTCATTTCAGTGGTGGTATCGGGGACTACAAATAGAGCACCGAACTAGGATATAAGTTCAAAAATAGGATTGACCAAAAAGTGTCCCTCCTGAGCTGGGTAACTTGGCAGCTCTGCAGCAGTGGGCTGAAAACTGGGGAAGCTGGGCAAGACACATTCACTCTCTATTGCCTCTGATACAAAGTAGAGATTCCCTGCCTGAAAGAGTGAGATTTAAGGATTCTATACAGTGCACCTATGGATAACTTAATTGGCTTCACAAGCTAATCAGCATTGATAAAAGCTCTTAATAAGCAACAATGAGCACTAATTGGCACCAATTCAAATTTACGTGCACAACTTGCTAAACGCATTCTGTAATGCAGTGCGCCTAACTTCTAAAACATGCAAGCAAAAAGGGATGTGGTTATAGGCAGGTAAATGGGTGTTCTGAAATTTGCATGTGTAGTTATAGAATATGGCCCAGTGCGCCTAAATCTACACTCTGGGATTTACACCATGTTTTCATTGGTGTAAATCAGGGGCGTAGCCAGACTTTGGCGGGAGGGGGGTCCAGAGCCCAAGGTGAGGGGCACATTTTAGCCCCCCCTCGGCGCTGCTGACACCCCCCCCCCGCCGCTGCCGCCGCCACCACCACCAGCAACAACTTTGATGACCCCTGCTGATGACCCTCTCGACCCCCCCTCCCGCCGCCAACCCTCCCCTGCCACCGCTGTGGGCTACCTTTGCTGGCGGGGGACCCCAATCCCCACCAGCCAAGGTCCTCTTCTTCCCGCAAAGGCTTCATTCTGTTTCTGATGTCCTGCATGTTGTACGTGCAGGACGTCAGACTCACAGAAACAGAACGAAGCCATCTTGCAAGGCTTCGTTCTGTTTCTGTAAGTCTCATGTCCTGCATGTCCCATCCTGGGGAACTGGGTTCAATTCTCACTGTAGCTCCTTGTGTCTCTGGTCAAGTCACTTAACCCTCCATTGCCCCAGGTATAAATAAGTATTTATTTAGCTTTTGCTCACACCTTTTTCAGTAGTTGCTCAAGGTGAGTTACATTCAGGTAGACTGGATATTTCTGTGTCATAGGAGGGCTCACAATCTAAGTTTGTACCTGAGGCAATGGAGGGTTAAGTGACTTGCCCAAGATCACAAGGAGCAGCAGTGGGATTTGAACCAGTCACCTCTGGATTGCAAGACAGGTACTCTAACCACTAGGCCACTCCTCCACTCCTGTATATACTATCCAGCTTATTTTCGAAAGAGAAAAACGCCTATAGTGCGACCTAAATCGGGAGATAGACGTTTGTCTCGCAAAGGCGCCCAAATCGGTATAATCGAAAGCCGATTTTGGGCGTTTCCAACTGCACTCCGTCGCGGAAATGAATAAAGTTGATGGGGGCGTGTCGGAGGCGTGGTGGAGGCGGAACTGGGGCGTGGTTATCAGCCGAGGAGAGATGGGCGTCTTTAGCTGATAATCGAAAAAAAGGCGTTTTTACCGTGATTTTGGGTCACTTTTTTGGACCCTTTTTTTTCATGAACAAGTCCCAAAAAAGTGTTCCAACTGCCCAGATGACCACTGGAGGGAATCGGGGATGACATCCCCGGACTCCCCCAGTGGTCACTAACTCCCTCCCACCAAAAAAACCCCACTTTAAAAACTTTTTTTCCAGCCTGTATGCCAGCCTCAAATGCCGTACCCACCTCCATGACAGCAGAATGTGTTCGATCCTGTGACAGCCTTTTCCTGGGTCAGATGTGGCTCTCGGGTGCAGTACAGGGTCACATCAGCATTGCATTGTGGTGGGTGTAGGGTATTGGGCTCCGTGATTTCATTAGCTTGTGTTACAGTCTCACGATGTTGGTAGTTGGTAGGCTCTTCTCCCATGGTGCTTTTCCCCCTGCCTACTGGGTCAGAGTGTGCCCTGTTGTGTTTCCTGTTGTAGTCCATGTGGTAGTGGCCATTTTTGTAAGCCAGTTTTCGTTCCCTTTCCTGTGTTAGCCATGTTACAGAACTTAGTTCTTCCCTTGAATGTGGCTGAAAGAGGGCATTGTACAGCATTCTGCCAGCTCTGACCTACTGCTAATCTCAGTACCAGGGAGACTCATTGCCAGTGGGGCACAACCTCTGATCTGCAGTTAACTGCGAGTAAACGCGGTTATTCCAATAAAGGACGTTTTCGGAGAGATTAGTCTTCAGGTGTAAACTGGTGTGCCAATGTTATGTAGCAGCAACCAGTCCTAGAGGCCTGCGTGTATGCAGGTTCCTGGAGCACTTTTAGTGGGTACCGCAGTGCACTTCAGCCAGGTGGCCCCAGGCCCATCCCCCCCCCACCTGTAACACTTGTGCTTGTAAATGGGAGGACTCCAAAACCCACTGTACCCACATGTAGGTGCCCCCTTCACCCCTAAGAGCTATGGTAGTGTTGTACATTTGTGGGTAGTGGGTTTTGGGGGAGGGGGGTTGGGAGCTTAGCACCCGTGGTAAGGGAGCTATGCATGTGGCAGTTTTTTCTGAAGTCCACCGCACTGACCTAGGGTGCCCAGTTGGTGTCCTGGCATATCAGGGGGGCCAGTGTACTACCAATCCTGGCCCCTCCCACGACCAAATGGCTCGGATTAGGACGTTTTTGAGCTGGGTGTTTTTAGTTTCCATTATCGCTAAAAAAAACAAACGCCCAGCTCAAAAATGTCCATTTTTCGAAAATACGGTTTGGCCCACCCCTTCACGGACCCGTTCTCGGAGATTAACGCCCATGGAGATAGGCGTTTCCGTTCGATTAAGCCCCTCCACGTAAACCGCTTTGAATATAGTTGCAAAAACCACTGAAAGGTGGTATATCAAATCCCATTCCCTTTCCAGTCCCAACTACCCTTCCTCAAAGGCATTGGTATAATTCCAGACCTCACATTCTACTGGCCCATTCCAGCCCCTCCCTCCCACCCAGACCATCTGCCCCATTATAGACCCCCCCCCCTCAAACAGCAGCTTCTCATTCTGGGCCCCCAAACAGCAGCTTCCTATTCTGTACCCCCTCATCTAATGTGCATACCCGCCTCCAGAAGTTCCCCCCACACAAACATCTGTAGACTTTCCTCCCCCAGTCCTCTCTTATTATCCATGGTGCTCTAGGGGCTGTTTCATCAGGAAAGATCACCTGCCTGGAAGACCCTCGTCAGACCACCAGGTAAGCTATTTGTATTGGGAGGAGGGGGAGTCTGGAATTGGAAGCTGCTGTTAGAGGGGGTCCAAAATTGGGGGCTGCTATTTGGTGGGTGAGGGTGGGTCCCCAACACTATCTGGGCATATGTCATTTAGAAGTTTATTTAAAGAGCCACTTCTTTAGATCTGTGCTCAGCTAATATGAAAATAATTTTTTTAAATAGTTGTATTCTTGTATTAATATTAATTGTCTTGTAATGCTTCTTCTTAATTTGTTATGTAAACTGCAATGAACGTGAGTTTTCTTAGGAAAATGTGGGGTAGAAATGTCATAATAAATAAATAATTAAATATACCAAGGGTCTCCCTGCTACATATAGTTTAAGACAAATACCCACACTAAAATTATTCATAGAATTACATTCTAGTCCAAGGACCTGTGAAAAGCTTCTCCAGATTGAACACAGTCAGCTTCATATAACCCCAGGCCACCTGAGTTCCTAACAAAGGCTAAAAGATGCTGATAACTATAATGCTGCTAATGCTGAACACAAAATCAGTTTTGATTGTTTTCTCCTCCGTTCCAAGCAATGGAACCTTTCATTTATCTGTAGATGTGACCTGCTAGTATTTAGGATCACGGTATCGTGAATCAGTGTTTACTCTTTCCAAAAATACTAGGACTAGGAGGCATGCGATGAAGCTACAACGTAGTAAATTTAATACAAATCAGAGAAAAGTTTTCTTTACTCAGCATGTAATTAAACTCTGGAATTCGTTGCCAGAGAATGTGGTAAAGGCAGCTTAGTGGGGTTTGAAAAGGGTCTGGACGGCTTCCTAAAGGCAAAGTCCATAGACCATTATTAAAATGGACTTGGGGAATATCCACTGCTTATTTCTAGGATAAGCAGCATAAAATGTTTTGTACTTTTTTGGTATCTTGCCAGGTATTTGTGACCTGGATTGCCCACTGTTGGAAACAGGATGCTGGACTTGATGGACTTTTGATCTGTCCCAGTGTGGCAATACTTATGTGAAATAAGAAAGATGGAGGGACACATTTTTTATGATATGGCATGAAAATATATTCTCCAGAGAAGCAGTAGTCAGCATAATAGTTTTCATCTAGAATATGTGCACTCTCATTTTAGAAAGGATGTAAAGTCAGAAATGATATGTCCAGGTCAAGACATTTCAAGTTTCATCAGTATTTCAGAATAGAACCTGCAGACAAAGAGTCGGTTCTAAAATACAGGAGAAATGGACATTTATGCACTGGGTATATGTGGCATAAACATCTATTTTACAAAAATAAACTTTGAAAATTTCAGTGGGTTGAAAACCAGCACATAAAAATATTTGTGCCAGCACATACACATTTATCTTTGCCAGTTTAGCAATATAAAGTGGAGGAGTGGCCTAGTGGTTAGGGTGGTGGACTTTGGTCCTGGGGAACTGAGGAACTGAGTTCGATTCCCAGCACAGGCAGCTCCTTGTGACTCTGGGCAAGTCACTTAATCCTCCATTGCCTGCCGCATTGAGCCTGCCATGAGTGTGAAAGCCTGGGTTACAAATGTAACTAAAAAAAAAAAATAAAGTGTATTTTCCTTAATACTGTCACAGGGACTGCTATCCCTTACCAGATTGGTTTCTAGGGGGAAGGGAGAGCAAAAACCACTGTGGGATTAAAGTCAGCCTCCCCTAATCCCTCCAGTGCAGTGCTGCTTAGTTGGAACAGTTTGCCAAAACCTAAACAAGTTTAGTTGCAGGAGTAAATCCTGAAGTCGATCCGTTAGGACATTGATACTAATTTTCCTTCTGAAACGATGAATAAATGTGTATATTCTAGACATTCAAACAGCTCTGCTCAAATTTCTGACATATATGTGACCACTATACATCCCCAAATGAAGTGAAAAACTGTAGCACAAATGAGAAAAAAAGATGAAAAAGGCAAGAGTGAAACCTCAAAGCTAAACGCCCCCTCCAAGACAGTCACATCAACAGGGATTAGAGCAGAAGCTGTCACCAGCCCACTCCCTGTCACTATCACAAAATACAGCACAGGTGGAGAAAGAAAAGCCAAACAACATAAACTCCACCCCCAAAATGTGAACAGTCACTCAAAGCCAGTGTGAATATAAAAAACATTGACAGTTGTACTGGAAGGAATGGTGATTGTTTCTGTTGTAGTCCCTGTTGTTGAGACTTTTGGGCTCATTTTCGAAAGAGAAGGACATCCATCTTTCGACATAAATTGGAAGAGGACGTCCTTCTCCCAGGAATGTCCAAATTAGTATAATCAAAACCCGATTTTGGACCTCTCCAACTGCAGTCTGTCACAAGGACGTCCAAATTTCAAGGGGGTCGTGGCAGAGGTGTAGCGAAGGCGGGAATTGGGCATGCCTAACACTAGGACGTCTTTGACCCATAATCGAAAAAAACAAGGTTGTCTCTGATGAACACTTAGACTTTTTCACCCAGACGTGTTTTTATTACAAATAAGGCACAAAAAGGTGCCCAAAGTGACCAGATGACCACTGGAGGGAATTGGGGATGACTTCTCGTTACTCCCCCAGTGGTCACTAACCCCCTCCCACCCTCAAAAAGCCATCTTTAAAAATATGTTGTGCCAGCCTCTATGCCAGACTCAGATTTCATACTCAGGTCCATGACAGTGCATGCAGGTCCCAGGAGCACTTTTAGTGGGTACTGCAGTGCACTTCAGACAGGCGGACCCAGGCCCATACCCAGGGCTGCTGAGAGGGGGGCAGGGGGGACAAAATTCCCCAAGCCTGGGCCTCCAAGGGGGGCTCGGCACTGCAGTCCCCGGTCTCACTCACCCGCCCTCGGCTCCATCGAGAGACCCTCTCCATCCGCCACCAGGCCTCCTGATTTAAATTGATTTGGCAGCGCCTCACCTCCATTTTAAAGCGCAGCAGCAGATCGCCACCCTTTGGGCCTTCCCTCCCTGTGTCCCGCCCTCGCGGAAACAGGAAGTTACATCAGACGAGGGCGGGACACAGGGAGGGAAGAGAGGCAATCTGCCGCTGCGCTTTAACATGGAGGTGAGGTCATGCTGAATCAATTTGAATCCAGGGGGGCTGTCGCCGGGGCTGGGGGTGGACGGGTGGAGACTGGGAACTGCGGTGCTGGCGGCCTGAGTAGCGATTGGGGGGGCGGCGGCGGCCTCGGGGTCATGGCGGCAGGGATCCGGGGGCGGCCTTGCCCCAGGCCCGGCTCAGTCTCTCGGCAGCCCTGCCTATACCCCCCTACCTGTTACATTTGTGGAGGAAACAGCAAGCCCTCCAAAACCCACCACAAACTCACTGTACCCACATCTAGGTGCCTCCCTTCACCCGTAAGGGCTATGGTGGTGGTGTGCTGTTGGGGGTAGTGGGTTTTGGGGGGCTCAGCAAGTAAGGGATCTATGTCCCTGGGAGCATTTTATGAAGTCCACTGCAGTGCCCCCTAGGCTGCTCGGTTGGTGTCCTGGCATGTCAGGGGGACCAGTGCACTACAAATGCTGGCTCCTCCCACGTCCAAATGGCTTGCATTAGGACGTTTTTGACATGGACGTCTTTGGTTTTGAAAATCGCCGAAAGTCAGAACCGCACATGTCTATTGACGTCCAAATTTAAGGATTTGGACGTCTCTGACAATATTTTCGAAGCGAAAGATGGACATCCATCTTTTTCTGAAAATACAGGTTTCCCCACCTCTGGATTTCGCTGTTTTGTAAGGATGTCCAAATCGCAACTTGGACGTTTCTTTCGAAAATGTCCCTCTTTGTCTTGGAGGGGGTGTTTAGCTTTGAGGCGTCACTCCCTGCCTTTTTTTTCTTTTTGTCCCTTTTGTGCTGTTTTTGTGCACTTTATTTGGTTTTGTGGAGTGGTCACATGTATGTCAACAAGCTGAGCAGGGTTTTTTGAATGATTTTGATATTTGCCTTGTTGCCTCTGTGGATATTGTATCTTCTAGGCGTACCATAGACCTACCCAAAACGTACCCAGACCACGCCCTCTCCTATTTGCATGCGCTTGGGTTCTTGACATGCATATCCTGTCTTTGTATAATGGGGCGTAGATGTTTATGCATAATAAACATTTGAGTGCGGATTGTGCACATCTCACTTGTGAATACTTCTGCAAATCATTGAAAACCCATCTCTTTGATAAAATTTACTGAAAGAATCAAAACACATTAAGTCCACACACACTATTAGAAATGCAACAATACATTCTCTTCTGAATTCCCATCCCCCGTAAATTTTTATCACATTTATACCTCTACTCATAGAAAAATGTTATACCGAATTGTTCGTCTACTACTGTTCAGTTGCCCTATTAGTTCCCGTTGTTTCTTTTCCACTGTTCCATTGTTCTTCTCCATTGTTCTACTCCCTTAACGACACCTTAACTTTGTTTTCGCATAACCACTCACAATGTAATCAATAACCGAGTTTTAACAAACTGTATTTCCACCATTCACAATGTATTGTAAGCCACACTGAACCCGCAACTAGGTGGGAAAATGTGGGATACAAATGCAATAAATAAATAAATAAATAGCACCCTTCTAAATAAAATGAGAAAGAGAAAGCATCCCAGCTGTTTGGAAGAAAAAAAGTACAGGATGACAGTAGAATATTCAGCTGATTTGTTTAAAAGTCAGTGTCAAAGTATCTCAGAAGAGAGGACAGAAACTCAAAGTATGAGGAGTGGTTAGTGCAGTGGGCTGAGAAATGGGGGAACTGGGTTCAATTCCCACTGTAGCTCGTTGTGAAGTCACTTAACCCTCCATTGCCCCAGGTACATAGCTTAGATTGTGAGCCCACCAGGGATAAAGTACTTGCATATGAGAAATGTAAATTTCGTTGGTTGTACCACAGAAAAGGAATATAGCAAATCTGTTACTCTCAGCCACTTCATCATACTATTTCACTATTATTGAAATTCAAACTCTGTAATTTTAATCTAAACTGTGAGCCACATTGAACTCGAGCTTGTTTTCGGGATAATGTGGGATATAAATGTCATAAATAAATAATAGTATTTGAAAATGTGAAAATAAGCTCCTCTCATTTTTAAGAGAACAAAGTACCATATTGGGGAAGTTTATAAACATTCTCCTGCATGGAAAGCATGTTTTACATAGAGAGCTCTTATAAAATTGCAAGGGGTATACACATGCATAGGCATCACTGCGGGGGTTGAAGGGGGTGCAAATGCACCCCCCAAATTTTTTATTGCATCCCCAGTGAAAGCCGCACATAAAAAGCCTCAAGTCCCAAGACTTGAACGGTTCAAGTAGGTCTGGGGAATCGGGGCTTTCCTCAGTTCGTTGAGGGGGCTTTGGTGTCAGTGGCGTAGCCAGACAGCCAGTTTGGGGGGGGGGGGGGCCTGAGCCCAAAGTGGGTGGGCACAACATTTTCTTTGCCCCACCCTACCCCCACCTGAAAATATAAATACTTTAGCCAATGAGGATCCCCAGGCTTTATCAGCTGAAGACTTTCTCTGAAAGTGGCCAGAACTCACTTTTACCAAGCTTGACAGGCAGCAGCAATGACCCTAAGCCACTGATGCCGGCACCCCACAAATGCTTAGTTGTCAATGGCTCAAGGATGCTGTTGTTAGAAGGGAGTTCTGGCCACCTTTGGAGGAGGTCCTTAGCTGGGGATGCTTGCTATACAGCAAGGGTCAGGATTGGTATTAAACCTGCTTGGGCCAGGTCAGGAAATAAAGGAGGGCTCCCCTCTCCGATTCCCTCGCCTCTCTGCTTCCCCTCTGATTTCCCACCTGCCATTACTATCACACCAACAGACCCTCACCAAATACAGAACAAAGGATCACAAATCAGAAATAAAAATATTTAGACAAAAATTGAAAGGGAACCCCAAGAAGTTAAACATAGCATTACTTCAACACTGGAGACATAAAACAGAAATGCATTTCCTTTTCTACTGAACACAATACAAAGACATTTGCTATACAAATTTCCAAAAGCTAACATATTCCATTCTGGAATATGTTAGCTTTTGCAAATATGCATAGCAGATATCTTTGCTATGCACATTTCCATTTAAAACATTCAAAATAAAATGCTTTGTTTCTACCTTTGTTGTTTGGACATTTTATTTTTCCATCTTGCTGGTTCTAGTTTCTCTTTTCTGCTTTCCTGTCTGTCGTCTGCTAATTCTTCTTCAAGCAGCTGCAGTCCATTTGTCTTTTCTCCTATTCCTGCCTCTGACATATTGATCATTCCTTTTTAGCTCTTTTCTGCCTCTCTCTCACTCTTCTTCTCCTTCTTTATACTTTTCAACTACTTATCAAATTTCCATCTTCTTCTTTGACCCACTAGCTCTCCCATTCCCAATCTTACTCCTCACCAGCCCTACTTTCTCTTTCATCTTTAATCTACTCCCCATTACCATATTTCTACCCTCTGTAATCACACTCTCTCATTTATTTCCTAGCCACCACCTCCTCCCACTCTTGGCCTCTCCCACAGGAGGCCACCATTCCCATCATCTTCCTCCCTCCACCCTTCTAACCAGCATTCGATCCCTCTTCTTCCCCTCCTAACATTTCTCCCCTTCCCTCCACCCCTATGCCCAACATTTCTCCCTCCCTATGTACCATTTCTCCCTCCCTTCCACATCCTATGCAGCCAAGACTTCTCCCTTTTTCACCCCTCCACCCCTTTTCTGCATCTCTCCCCTCTTCCCTGTGCAGTATCTTTTCACTACCCCCAACGTGCAGCATCTTTCTTTCTTTCATCCCTCCCTCCCCCATGCAGCATCTGTCCTCCATCTTCCTTCCCCCTGTGCAGCATCTTTCCTTCCATTTTCCCTCACCCCCATGCAGCATATGTTCCCCCACTTCCTCCCCCATGCAACATCTTTTCTCCATTATCCCTCTCCCCATGCAGTATGTTCCCCCCCCCCCCACCATCTTCCTTCACCCCTGTGTACCATCTTTCATCCCCTTCCTTTCTCTTTTCTTCTCCGGGTCACCTACAGCACCAGCAATTTCCATAAGCTACCTGCCGCTCAATGATCTCCTTGCAGCCGCTAAGCGCTAACCTGGAAGCTTCTCTGCCACATCTTGACCGGGCAGAAACCAGAAGTTGTGGTTGAGGAGAGGCTTCCGGGTTAGTGCTTAGCAGCTTCAAGGAGATTGTTGAGCGGCAGGCAGTGTGTGGTAATCGCTGTGGGCCTGCGACCGTCACCAGTGAAAGGAAGCTACTTGTGGGAACATCGCTGCTGGGTGTGCCCAGACCCACCCATGGCTACGCCCCTGTTTGGTGTTGATGGGGCAGCAGCGATCCTCCAATTGCTGTTTCCTGTGCTGGCTCTGTGGTTCAAAATGGTGGCCGCAGACTTTCCCGAAACTACTGCGAGAGGTCATTGCTGCCTTTTGATTCTCAGAGCCGACATGAGTAGCAGCACATGGGGATCGCTGCTGCCTGAGGGAGAGGTGCTGCATGATGGGAAGGGAGAGGGGGAAAGGCTGCACTTGAATAGGAGGGCAGGGAGAGGCATAGGCGTAGTTTGACTGTTTCATTTGGGGGGGCAAAGAATGGGCGGAGCATATTAGCATATCATTTGCATATATACATATGCAAATGAATATGCTAATATGGAGGAAGGAAATGAAATTTACAGGTAAAATATCACAGATGCACATTTCAAAAAGCTGACACATTTCAATTAATAAATTATGAATAAAATAAACTTTTATTTACCTTTGTTGTCTGATCATTTAGTTTTTCTATTCGCTTTGATCCCAGTGTCTTCTGTTTTATGCAGTGTCTTCTTTCCAGTAGGCTTCCCTCTGCTCCCCACCCTCCCAGTCCCATCCATCTCTTGCTCCTTCCCTCTGCTCCCCACCCCTCCCAGTCCCAACCATCTCTTGCTCCTTCCCGCTGCTCCCCACCCCTCCCAGTCCCATCCATCTTCTGTTCCTTCCCTCTGCTCACCATCCCTCCGTCCCATCCATCTCTTGCTCCTTCCCTCTGCTGTGCCTGACCTCTCCAAATCCCATCCATCTCCTGGTCCATCCCTCTGCTCCCCACCCCTCGCAGTCCCATCCATCTTCTGTTCCTTCCCTCTGCTCACCATCCCTCCGTCCCATCCATCTCTTGCTCCTTCCCTCTGCTGTGCCTGACCTCTCCAAATCCCATCCATCTCCTGGTCCATCCCTCTGCTCCCCACCCCTCGCAGTCCCATCCATCTTCTGTTCCTTCCCTCTGCTCACCATCCCTCCGTCCCATCCATCTCTTGCTCCTTCCCTCTGCTGTGCCTGACCTCTCCAAATCCCATCCATCTCCTGGTCCATCCCTCTGCTCCCCACCCCTCGCAGTCCCATCCATCTCTTGCTCCTTCTCTCTGCTCACCTCCTTTCCCAGTCCAATCCAATTCCTGGTCCTTCCCTCTGCTCCCCACCCACCCCTCCCAGTCCCATCCATCTCTTACTCCTTCCCTCTGCTCCCCACCCACCCCTCCCAGTCCCATCCATCTCTTGCTCCTTCCCTCTGCTTCCCACCCCTCCCAGTCCCATCCATCTCCTGCTCCTTCCCTCTGACCTCCTTTCCCAGTCCAGTCCAATCCAATTCCTGGTCCTTCCCTCTGCTCCCCACCCACCCCTCCCAGTCCCATCCATCTCTTGCTCCTTCCCTCTGCTTCCCACCCCTCCCAGTCCCATCCAATTCCTGGTCCTTCCCTCTGCTCCCCACCCACCCCTCCCAGTCCCATCCATCTCCTGCTCCTTCCCTCTGCTTCTCACCCTCCCAGTCCCATCCATCTCCTGCTCCTTCCCTCTGCTTCCCACCCTCCCAGTCCCATCCATCTCCTGCTCCTTCCCTCTGCTTCCCACCCTCCCAGTCCCATCCATCTCCTGCTCCTTCCCTCTGCTTCCCACCCTCCCAGTCCCATCCATCTCTTGCTCCTTCCCTCTGCTTCCCACCCCTCCCAGTCCCATCCATCTCCTGCTCCTTCCCTCTGACCTCCTTTCCCAGTCCAGTCCAATCCAATTCCTGGTCCTTCCCTCCGCTCCCCACCCACCCCTCCCAGTCCCATCCATCTCTTGCTCCTTCACTCTGACCTCCTTTCCCAGTCCAGTCCAATCCAATTCCTGGTCCTTCCCTCTGCTTCCCACCCCTCCCAGTCCCATCCATCTCCTGCTCCTTGCCTCTGACCTCCTTTCCCAGTCCAGTCCAATCCAATTCCTGGTCCTTCCCTCTGCTCCCCACCCACCCCTCCCAGTCCCATTCATCTCCTGCTCCTTCCCTCTGACCTCCTTTCCCAGTCCAGTCCAATCCAATTCCTGGTCCTTCCCTCCGCTCCCCACCCACCCCTCCCAGTCCCATCCATCTCTTGCTCCTTCACTCTGACCTCCTTTCCCAGTCCAGTCCAATCCAATTCCTGGTCCTTCCCTCTGCTTCCCACCCCTCCCAGTCCCATCCATCTCCTGCTCCTTCCCTCTGCTTCCCACCCGCCCAGTCCCATCCATCTCTTGCTCCTTCCCTCTGCTTCCCACCCCTCCCAGTCCCATCCATCTCCTGCTCCTTCCCTCTGACCTCCTTTCCCAGTCCAGTCCAATCCAATTCCTGGTCCTTCCCTCCGCTCCCCCCCCACCCCTCCCAGTCCCATCCATCTCTTGCTCCTTCACTCTGACCTCCTTTCCCAGTCCAGTCCAATCCAATTCCTGGTCCTTCCCTCTGCTTCCCACCCCTCCCAGTCCCATCCATCTCCTGCTCCTTCCCTCTGACCTCCTTTCCCAGTCCAGTCCAATCCAATTCCTGGTCCTTCCCTCTGCTCCCCACCCACCCCTCCCAGTCCCATCCATCTCCTGCTCCTTCCCTCTGACCTCCTTTCCCAGTCCAGTCCAATCCAATTCCTGGTCCTTCCCTCCCGCTCCCCACCCACCCCTCCCAGTCCCATCCATCTCTTGCTCCTTCACTCTGACCTCCTTTCCCAGTCCAGTCCAATCCAATTCCTGGTCCTTCCCTCTGCTTCCCACCCCTCCCAGTCCCATCCATCTCCTGCTCCTTCCCTCTGACCTCCTTTCCCAGTCCAGTCCAATCCAATTCCTGGTCCTTCCCTCCGCTTCCCACCCCTCCCAGTCCCATCCATCTCCTGCTCCTTCCCTCTGACCTCCTTTCCCAGTCCACTCCAATCCAATTCCTGGTCCTTCCCTCCGCTCCCCACCCACCCCTCCCAGTCCCATCCATCTCTTGCTCCTTCACTCTGACCTCCTTTCCCAGTCCAATCCAATTCCTGGTCCTTCCCTCTGCTTCCCACCCCTCCCAGTCCCATCCATCTCCTGCTCCTTCCCTCTGACCTCCTTTCCCAGTCCAGTCCAATCCAATTTCTGGTCCTTCCCTCTGCTCCCCACCCACCCCTCCCAGTCCCATCCATCTCTTACTCCTTCCCTCTGCTCTCCACCCTCCCAGTCCCATTCATCTTCCCTCTGCTGCTGCCCCCCCCCCCCCGCGAGGTCCAGGATCGTGACTCCGTTTACCCCCTCTCTTCCTCCCTCCCTCCGGTGCAGGCAGCAGTCTTCTTCAGCCTTTCTGTGTTCCTGGCAGCGGTAGCGACGTACACGCTGCCTTCGGTCTGCCCCGGAAGCCTTCTCTTCAAGTTCCTGTTCCCACCTATGCGGGAACAGGAACTTGAAGAGAAGGCTTCGGGGCAGAGCTGAAGGCAGCGTGTACGTCGCTACCACTGCCAGGAACAAGAAAGGCTTAGAGAAGATTGGTGCTGCCTGCGCCGGAGGGTAGGAAGAGAGGGGGTAGATTATAGACACGCTCGTCTCCGTCTGCTTCGCTGCTTCCCTGCCCTCTCTGTCTGCGTCCCGCCTTCCTCTGATGTCATTTCCTTTCGGGCGGGACGCAGACAGAGAGGGCAGGGAAGCAGCGAAGTGGACGGAGACGAGCGCGTGCCTGCTTGTTTTTTTTTTTTTTTTTCATTCTAGCGCCAGTCCACGTCATCGTCGTTTGGGGGGGCATTGCCCCCCCTCGCCCCCCCCAGTCTACGCCTATGGGGAGAGGGGGAAATGCACATGAATGGAAGGGAATGGATGAAGGCTGCATATGAAGGGAAGAAGAGAGACGTGCTGCACATGAAAGGAAGGGAAGAGGGGAGATGTGCTGCACATGAAAGGAAGGGAAGAGGGAAAGCTAGTTAGATTTGAGAAGGAGGCAGAAAAATTGAAGAAAGCTGAATGTGAAAGATCAGTCCCAAACAGACATAAGGCAGGAAGTGAAGAAGAAAGGAGGTAAGAAAAGAAATAAATGAAATGGAAAGTTGACCCTGGAAATAGAGTTAAGGGCACACATAGAGGAAAGCAGAACCAGAGACTGGGAACCAGAAGATTAGAATAATAACATCACCAGACAACAAAGGTAGGAAAAGATATTTTATTTTCAGTTTAGTGCTTTAAATTATGTTGGTGTTTGAGAGTTTACATCCGACTGCTGTACTTTGCACTGTACAGGAGGGCATGCATTGTTTTTTTGCGATTCCCGATTTTTATCAGTCGAGAGTCATGTTCTGCATCTTCAGCTGACGTGAAGGACTCTGCTGGCATATGCTGTCTTGTGTAGGATTAAAAACAGTCCATCTTGTTCCAGTTTCCCAGTAGCAGGTTATTTTGGTGCTCTAGGGCCTGTCTTCATAGGTGGGTTAGGGCTGCTGTGATTTGGTAAGTTTTCTATATAGGTTTTGAGTGACCAGTTATAAGGGGGTAGCTTCATTGTTGGGGAATATGAGTTTGTGATACAGAACCGGAGCTTCAGAATTTATATTGAGATTCTGACCAGTCCTGTGAAGAATCCAAACTTCATGCTCACATAAAAGAATTTGTTGAATGATGCTATCAATTATATAATGATGGTTTTACCGGATAGTTTAAACAGGCTGGAGATACCACTGTGCACATGTAAAATACAGGTGCCTACTTTATACGGTCGACCAAATCGTACAAAAAATGATCCCAAATTTACTCTAGTAACTGTACATAAACCACCAGGCATAAACTAGAGTTTGTAAATATGGATACTTCTAATAAGGTATCAGCTTGATCTCACCTTTTAATCAAAGAGATGATTTTCTAAATAATTGTTAATTAACAATTATTTAGAAAATCATCTCTTTGATTAAGAGATGAGATCAAGCTGATACCTTATTAGAAGTATCCATATTTACAAACCCTAGTTTATGCCTGGTACTTTAATACGGTCTGCATGTAGGTGTTCCCAAGGATGTAGCTTGGGTGGAGCTCTGATACCATGCATGTTTTATTAAATATGTGAATACATGCATTCAATAAAGGCACAGTTGCTGACACCAGCTGCACATACTACAGCAGGACATGTTTATCCACTCCTACCCTAGCTAAGATAATGTTCAAGCAACTTTGTTTGAACTAGTCCCTTATTTTTTTTTACTCCTGTTATTCTGTCTTATCTATTTGTATGTTCCATCTTTGCTTACACCCTATGCTGTCTATTAAAATGTTTTATTGTGTATTGTGGTGACATTGTGGCTCATTTCCAAAAGAGAAAAATGTCCAAAAAGTGTCATTAATCAGC
This sequence comes from Microcaecilia unicolor, assembly GCF_901765095.1. Classification (NCBI taxonomy): domain Eukaryota; kingdom Metazoa; phylum Chordata; class Amphibia; order Gymnophiona; family Siphonopidae; genus Microcaecilia; species Microcaecilia unicolor. The sequence continues at coordinate 116,884,299 of NC_044031.1, read as the reverse complement.
ATTTGGACTTTTTCTCACAAAAAGACGTCCAAATTTGTATTTTGTAAACCAATTTTTAGACATTTTTCTATAAAGTCCATCAGAAGTGCATTAAAATCACAAGGGGCATGTCAGAGGTGTGTTAAGGGCGGAATATGGGCATTCCTAACATTTGGACGTTTTTCTCACATAATGGAAGACAAAAACATCCAGGGCTATAAGTTGGACGTTTTGGTCTAGACCTGTTTTATTAATGAATAAACCACAAAGAAAGTGCCCTAAATGACTTGATGACCACCGGAGGGAATCAGGGATGACCTCTCTTTTCTCCCTTAGTGGTCACTAACCCCCACCCATTCCCCCAAAATATGATTAAAAATATTACTTAATAGCCTGTATGCCAGCCTCAGATGTTATACACAGGTCCATTAGTGCAGCATTCAGGTCCCAGGAATAGCCTAGTGGAGGGTGCAGTGCACTGTAGACAGGGGGACCCAGTCCCATACCTCCTCCTACCTGTTACACTTGTGGAAGCTGTCAGCCTTCCAAAACTCACCAGAAACCCACTGTGCCCCCTTTACCCATAAGCATATTGTAGTGGTGTACAGTTGGGTAGTTGGTTTTGGAGGAACCAGCAGACAAGGGAGAAATGGTGAGATGTGTACCTGGGAGCATTTATTTGAAGTCCACTGCTGTGCTCCCTAGGGTGCCCCATAGCTCTCCTGGGATGTCTTTGTGGCCAGTCTACTGAGAATGCTGACTCCTCCTACATCTCAATGGCTTGATTTTGTGTGCTTTTCACTTGGATGTTTGGTTTTCGAAAATGGACCAAAAAGACAAACGTATGGAGCCCAAAAACATCTAGCAAGTAGCAATTTTCGAAAAAAAAAAAAAAAGACGTTTTTCTGTTTTGAAAATGACTATAGTTCCCATTTGAATTTTGGATGTTTTTAGAAAAACTTCCAAAGTTGGACTTAGACGTCATTTTGAAAATGCCCCTCATTGTAATGTAACATACTATGCCATATTTTGTATTGTTTGAATATTTTTACTGCTTTAATTGTCTGTTACTTATCTTTGACTTATTCTTGCTGTACACCGCCTTGAGTGAATTCTTTCAAAATGGCAGAAAATAAATCCTAATAAATAAATACACATAAGTACTACTACTACTACTACTTATCATTTCTATAGCGCTACTAGACATACGCAGCGCTGTACACTTGAACATGAAGAGACAGTCCCTGCTCGACAGAGCTTACAATCTAATTAGGACAGACAAACAGGACAAACAAGAGATAAGGGAATATTAAGGTGAGGATGATAAAATAAGGGTTAGGAGATAAAAGCAGCATCAAAAAGGTGGGCTTTTAGCTTAGATTTACCTATGTTACCTCTGTAAAATATACTCAAAATAGGCGCCTTTTTGGAATTTTCACACTCATCCTGTCATAGAAGTTGTTATAGCAACAGACTGAGAACTAGTGGAGGCCAGGTATTTTTCTTGTGATAAAATCTTCTCAAAATCATAGTCTTTTTCACAGCAAAATGGAACTACCCCACCTGGAGGTTTAATTATTTTTTGCACAGAATTTAACTTTTGCAGAAATCTGAACTGAGTTGTGTGTGTGTGTTTAACCTTACTAAGGGGGTCATTTACTAATGGATCACAAATGCTATTTGTGATCCATTAGTAAATAAGTGTTATTTGTCACAAGAACCATTTTAGTAGTTGTAAACCGCTCTGACATCAGAGGAATAAGAGCAGTATTGCAAATGCATGATTAAACTAAACTAGATGTAGATGGTGGACCCTGCAGCAAATAATATGCATGAATGGCATTAACTGTTAGTAAATGATCCTCCCCCCAACCTCAAAAGCAATTTTTGCATTAGGTTTGTGAACAGTTTCACAAATGCAAAATTGAAACTATTAAAAAAGTAAAGAATGCCATTATGAGGGTAATTCTATAACGTGGATGTTAACATTTGTGTGACGATTACATGCTCAAATGCCCAAATTCCACCTACGTGTTATTCTGTAAATACATATGTAGTGCTCCCTTCAGGGTCTCCTGAGGGTAGTCTCCGTCAGACCCTTACACAGTAGCAGGTTTCCCACTAGAGGGCTATCTCTGCTCTTCTTAGCTTAGGTACCGATAGTGCCTCCACAGGCTGTTTTCTTCTGCCCTGAGTGCTGCTCTCAAGGGTTGCTGCTCTTATCTTCAGGAGAGTCTCTAGGAATACTCGCCTTCTGAGGTTCAGAATTACCAGTCTGCAACCATTCGTAACAGAGATTTTCCACTAGAGGGCTGTCTCCCATTTTAGCTAGAGACTAAGACCACATCTCGTCATCTATTACAGATGGCTCCACAAGAGACAAACTGTTCACCCAAGATGAACTCAAATCCACCCCAGAGCTCTCCTTTCTCCCCCCTCCTCTGAACTCATGGGGAGCAGATTTTCTAATTCACTTTATTCTGATCTACTCTCTCCACTCAGGTCATGCACTTCATTTACCCCACATGCTTTATTTCCCTTTACTGAATTAACTACCTCAACATGTGTAAAGTGCTCCCATCAGTCTGCCTGTCTACTCCCACTTGCATGCAGGCAGAGCTGTGGAGCCCATCCCCCTCATTTACACCACACACTTTATTCCCTTTACTGAATTAATTCCCTCAACATGTGTGAAAGTGCTTCCATCATCCTGCCTGTCTACTTCTATTTGCATGCAGGCAGAGCTGTTGAGCCCATCCCCCTCCTGCAGTATAACAGTGTTCAATCAGCTACATTCCTGTGCAGTTCTACCAAGGCAAGCCAAACTGGCAGTTATGAACTCCCCAGTCCACCTCACAAAGAATAGACCCGTTTGTGTTTACCAAAATTTCTTCTCTTTCCTTATTCTCAATAAACCCACCCACCAAAGGGAGTTTCATGCATATATCTTACATAGCCTATATCTGACAGATTGACACACACATAGGCAGAAACTGGGTGGAGCATGGGCGGGACTCACATTTGAGCATTTAACTTATAGAATATTATAGGGTATTCAGCCGGGCGGCGGTGAGGGCTTTTTTTAGCCACCACTGGCATTCCGGATATTCATTGCCAAGCTGTGTCGGGCACCAGCATTGACTATCTGGGTTTATGTAGCCAGCTTTCTCTCTCTCTCTCATATGGTTAAGTGTGATATTCAGCACTTAATCACCTAAGCGACACCACATATAGACAGGACTGACTTTTATGTGATCTGCTTTGGCCTCTTAACTTAGGCAGTTAAATGCTGAATATCAGCAGTTAATTGCATATGTGATGACTATGCTCCCGGACCACCCAGAAAATATCTGGCTTTCAGTTTAGCGGTCTGTGATACTCAGTGGCACTAACCAGTTAAGTACTGTTGGAGGCGCTGAATATCAGTAGATAGCCCTGCACAAGCGATTTACCTGGCCATGAGCTATTTCTGGTTAGTTAAATCACTTTGAATATTGACCCCTATAAGTTTATTGTGGACAAAGGAGAAAGTTAGCAATGTACCACCAAGACGATTATTTAACCACAAATTGTGCTATTTTAGCAAAGGGTCGTATTGAAATTTCTATTCTTGACATGTTGTTGTCTGGGGATTTTGTTTCTCTATACAAGAGTTGTCTTGTCAAGTTGCTGTAAAATTGATATATAAAAAGTTATGCTATAGCTGGCATAAGTTCTTGTGTTTAAATTATAAGCATGTGTTTCGTCTGTTACTCTAGTAGTCTATAAAATAAAGTGGGTGTCTACTTTTCTTTATAGGACAAGCACCCTGTTTTAGAATTGCCCTCTATTGCATGGTTAGCTGTTTTAATACATGACATCCCATTGTAAAATGTTCTTTCGTATATTGGCCTCTGTAAAGAATTGAAATGTTTCTGCACGATTAGCATAGTTGCTGGGAAAGTTAAGCTTACCAGTATTAAATGTTCATGGTTACAAATTTCTAACTTTAATTCAAAGAGCAGTTTAAAAATTACCGTGAATGGTACAGTAGATACAGTATTTGAAAAGATGTAAAACTATCATGAGTTCCTATTATGCCAGCTGTTTGAAATAATTATAGCATGCTTGCAGTACTATAATTTTACCTTTCATAAAACTGCTTCCTGGTTTAAATGCATGCATTAGTCTAATGTGACAATGCTTGTGCTTGTGAGTGGTATGAAGTGAATAGACCCCCTGACCCTTGCTGTTGTTTTGTAAATAAATGGGACACATTGATAATTACTGCTTCCAGGATACAATCATGGGTACTTTTAACTACTAGCTTATGCATTTTAAATGTGGATAGAAAGCTTTCTTCTCACCATCTCAAAGGCACTGCTGTGCACTGCCATTTGGAGGGCTCTGGATTTAGTCCTCAGCTATGGTCCTCTGCTCCCCAAAGATGACTAGGGCTAGGAAGTGTAACAGTTCCTGTGATGGCGTGAGTCACAGAGGGGCATTTTCGATATGACATCCAAGTTGGACTTGTTTTGCACTACACGTCCAGAATAGAAAGCATGACCGTTTTCAAAATTGCAAATATATATATATATTTATTCTTATTTTTATTTTTTAAATACCATTTGTAACAAGTTTTTGTGCCCTGTGCGTTCATCTATTCAGGTTATATTAAAAAAAAAAAAGTACAAGTGACAAATGTAGAAAATCAAGCCATTGAGATGTAGGAGGGGGCCAGCATTTTTAGTAGACTAGTCCCCCAGACATCCCAGGAGAGCAGTGGGGCCACCTAGGGGACATTGCAGTGGACTTTGTCGATAATACACTGAAACCTTCTGCTCAGTGTGCTGCTGTGGCTAGGAAAGCGAATAGAATGTTGGGTATTATTAGGAAAGGTATGGAAAACAGGTGTGAGGATGTTATAATGCCGTTGTATCGCTCCATGGTGCGACCTCACCTTGAGTATTATGTTCAATTCTGGTCGCCACATCTCAAGAAAGATATAGTAGAACTGGAAAAGGTAGAGCAAAGGGCGACTAAAATGATAGCGGGGGTGGGTTGACTTCCTTATGAAGAAAGACTAAGGAGGCTAGGGCTTTTCAGCTTGGAGAAGAGACGGTTGAGGGGAGACATGATAGAGGTATATAAAATAATGAGTGGAGTGGAACAGGTGGATGTGAAGCGTCTGTTCACGCTTTCCAAAAATACTAGGACTAGGGGGCATGCGATGAAACTACATTATGTAGTAATTTAAAACAATCGGAGAAAATGTTTCTTCACCCAACGCATAATTAAACTCTGGAATTTGTTGCCGGAGAACATGGTGAAGGCGGTTAGCTTAGCAGAGTTTAAAAAGGGGTTAGATGGTTTCCTAAAGAACAAGTCCATAAACCACTACTAAATGGACTTGGGAAAAATCTACAATTCCAGGAATAACATGTATAGAATGTTTGTACGTTTGGGAAGCTTGCCAGGTGCCCTTGGCCTGGATTGACCGCTGTCGTGGACAGGATGCTGGGCTCGATGGACCCTTGGTCTTTTCCCAGTGTGGCATTACTTATGTACTTATGTAATGCTCCCAGGTACACATCTTACTGTTGCTCCCTTATATTGTTTGCTGAGCCCTCCAAAACAAACTACCCAAAACTGTGCACCACTACAGTAGACCTTATGGGTGAATCAGGTACCTATATGTGGGTACAATGGGTTTTCTGGTGAGTTTTGGAGGGCTGACAGTTTTCTACCACAAGTGTAACTGGTAGGGGGAGGTATGGGCCTGAGTCCACTTGTCTACAGTGTACTGCATCAACCACTAGACTATTTCAGGGACCTGTATGCTGCTCTAATACACCTGAGTATAACATCTGAGGCTGTCATAGAGGTTGATAAGTAATATTTTTATTCATATTTTGAGGAGTGGGAGGGGGTCAGTGACCACTAGGGGGAGTAAGGGAGGGTCATCCCTGATTCCCTCCAATGGTTATCTGGTCATTTAAGGCACTTTTTTTAATGCCTTATTCACTCAAAAAGCAAGTCTAGACGAAAACATTTTCGAAAGAGAAAAAATGTTTAAAAAGTGTCTTAAAGCAGCATGATTACAGGGTTCACGAAGGAGCCCTGGTTCATTTCCTTTGGCTGAGGAATTTTCTTAAGATAATTGAGCAAAAGTAAATTTGGGAGGGAAGGAATCCCCAGGTAGTTGTGAATTTAGGGATATGAAACAGATTCCAGGCCTGGTTCTAGTTGAGTTGGCAGCCCAAACTTAGTAGAAAGAAATTTGCCAGGTCAAAAAAACATGGGATCCAGTTTTTAGGTAGGAGCAGCATCTATCAAGATAAATCTCGCTCACTGGGTCATACCCAGATTTTCAGAGGCACTTACCTGAATAGTGCCACTGAAAATCCAGTGAGACCGCCTCAGCACACCTCAGCACTATCAGGTAGTGCCAGGGCAGTCTGAGAGAGGAGTTTGGGCAGAGCTGGGAATTAACCAGTTAAAAGCAATATTCAGTCCGCTAATTGGATAGTGTGACAGAACAGTGTGTTTTAAGCCTGTAAAACTGCCTTATTTCCTGAAGTGTATTTCTCTAGGGCCCTTTACTAAGCTGCGTAGGCGCATACACGCGCCCAATGAGCATCAATTTTGAGTTATCGCCCAGCTACCGCATGGCCCTTGTGGTAATTCATTTTTGATGCGTCTGCTAGGCGCACTGGAAAATATTTTACTTTTTGACACGTGGGCGGTGATTGTCATTCTATGCATGTAGACTATTACCACCCAGTTACCATGTGAGACCTACCACTAGGTCAGTGGCTGGCGGTAAGGTCTCAGACCCAAAATGGACGGGCAACAATTTTCATTTTGCCTCTCATTCATTTTCTGCAAAAATTTTAAAAAGGCGTTTTTTACAGGTACGCTAAAAAATGATTCTGTGTGCGCCCAAACATGCGTCTAGACTACCGCAGACCATTTTTAGCATGCCTTGTAAAAGGGCCCCTAAGGCTGTTATCTTTGTTTAAGCCTTTTGGAAAAGCAGCCTGAGGTATACTTTCAAAGATAGTTGTTCTGGGCTCTGATTGGCCTGGCCCCTGAGCTCATTTCATTTGGATTGTACAGGCTTTTGCCCCAGTTTCAGTCTGGGAGAAAGATAGAGAAAGCTCTTTGCTGAAACCCTGTAAAACAATTATATTTGATAGCTCGTGAACAGTTATATTTCCTGATCTCTCCAGGTACTTTTTAGAAAGTAATTGAATGTTTAGATAGTTTTATAATTGACCCATATTTCTGTTACCTGTTATTGTTTGCTGATTGTACTTTTTTTTTTTTTAATTGTTCAATATGTTTAAGACAATAAACACTATTCAGTTTATTGCCTCTGCTGTCTGGACTGATAAAGAATCCTGGTGGTTTGTGTATTGGGTCTGTGAGTGCTTTCTGGGAACCTAGAAATCACTGGGGATAATTTGAGAGCGAGAGACTCGCCCAGAGGTGGTTGTGACTCAGTCGGTGGGAGGAGGGTACTAGTATACAGCACAAGCGACAGGTGCAGGGGACCTAGCTGTGCTGGGGATAGACCTCTAAGTGGCCGCGGGGTAACCCAAGCAGAGGTGTAAGCCAGGTTTGACGTCAGGGGGAGCAGACTTTTCTAAAATAGGCGCCAGTCAGTGTTAGCCAGGTGGCGGGCTGATGTTTTTGCTCAGGTGCGGTGGCTGTGGCCATCAATGATTAACACAGGTTGCCTCTGCTGCATCCTGCCTATGAGGAAACAGGAAGTTACATCAGGAGGTGGGATCCAGCAGAAGTCTTGTGACTGGTTGGAGCAGGCAGCCTGTCTTCTTAACTGCAATTAAAAATATTCAGATTGTGGACCATCACCTCAGAAACAGTATATACTCCTTCCATTTGCTAGACACTGTAAATCAGATGGGCATTTGTTTGTGTGGTGACTACAGGATGTGGAGACCACTAGTCCTGAGCATTTTTAATCTGGGTGACAAGGGATGCCAAAGGCCCAGAGCTTATTTTCAAATAGGGCCAGACACTGTGAAATAACACAAAACCCTTCAAAAAGACACTTAAAGCATTTACAGAAAACTTACCACACTGCAACAGCCCTAAACCCACCTATGAAAAACAGTGCTTTATAAATATTACACTGAGTCCTAGAGCACCAAACTTACCAAACCATAACAGCTCTAACCCATCTATGAAAAGACAGTGCTGTAAATATTACACTGGACCCTAGAATACCATATGTCTGCTACTGGGAACTGGAACAAGCTGGAATGTCTAGATTCCTAGACAGACACTACATGCTAACAGAATCCTTCACCTCAGTTGAGGACATGGACAGATGCGCATCTGATACAGAATAGGGAACATAAAAAAACCCCATGCAGACATGGACACGTCAGGGGGAAAGCTGAAATGGAGACCATCCTTCTTCACACCTGGCCCAAGAAAGCCAGACACTATAAGCAGTACAATACTAGTAAAAGAGAAACAGAAATATATTTTCTCCTATACTTTGCAAAATAAAAATAGAAAAATATATACATTCACAAAGCAGGCACATCTCAGTCCTTAAAAAGTATTAAATAATATAGTTGTTTTCTTTTCTACATTTGTTGTCTGGGCATTTTATTTCTACAATTAGGTTGGTCCCAGTCTCTTTCCTCTTTTCATGTGTCAGTCATCTAAATTCTTTTCTGGGTTGGCCTTTCCATTTCTTCTCTCTCCTCTTGTCTTCCTTTCACTCTCTACATCTGTTTGGCACTGATCTTTCGTTTTATGGGTTTTTTTTTTCTTCCCCTGCTTTTCTGTTCTCTGCATTTGTCCACCCATTTGATTTTACTCTCATTATCCTTTTCTCTCACCTTCGTCCTTAGTCATAAGTACATACATAAGTACATAAGTATTGCCATACTGGGAAAGACCAAAGGTCCATCAAGCCCAGCATCCTGTTTCCAACAGTGGCCAATCCAGATCACAAATACCTGGCAAGATCCCAAAAAAGTACAAAACATTTTATACTGCTTATCCCAGAAATAGTGGATTTTCCCCAAGTCCATTTAATAACCGTCTATGGACTTTTCCTTTAGGAAGCCGTCCAAACCTTTTTTTAAAACTCCGCTAAGCTAACCTCCTTTACCACATTCTCTGGCAACGAATTCCAGAGTTTAATTACACGTTGAGTGAAGAAAATGTTTTTCCAATTCATTTAAAATTTACTACATTGTAGCTTCATCGCATGCCCCCTAGTCCTAGTATTTTTGGAAAGCGTGAACAGACGCTTCACATCTACCCGTTCAACTCCACTCATTATTTTATAGACCTCTATCATATCTCCCCTCAGCCGCCTTTTCTCCAAGCTGAACAGCCCCAGCCGCTTTAGCCTTTCCTCATAGGGAAGTCGTCCCATCCCCTTTATCATTTTCGTCGCCCTTCTCTGCACCTTTTCTAATTCCACTATATCTTTTTTGAGATACGGTGACTAGAATTGAATACAATATTCGAGGTGCAGTCGCACCATGGAGCAATACAAAGGAATTATAACATCCTCATTTTTGTTTTCCATTCCTTTCCTAATAATACCTAACATTCTATTTGCTTTCTTAGCTGCAGCAGCACACTGAGCAGAAGGTTTCAACGTATCATCAACGACGACACCTAGATCCCTTTCTTGGTCCGTGACTCCTAACGTGGAACCTTGCATGATATAGCTATAATTCAGGTTCCTCTTTCCCACATTCATCACTTTGCACTTGCTCACATTAAACGTAATCAGCCATTTAGACGCCCAGTCTCCCAGTCTCGTAAGGTCCTCTTGTAATTTTTCACAATCCTCCTACTATTTAACGACTTTGAATAACTTTGTGTCATCAGCAAATTTAATTACCTCACTAGTTACTCCCATCTCTAGGTCATTTATAAATATGTTAAAAAGCAGCGGTCCCAGCACAGACCCCTGGGGAATCCACTAACTACCCTTCTCCATTGAGAATACTGACCATTTAACCCTACCATTTAACCCTAGTCTCCTTTTCACTTTTCATCTACCTACTGGCTTTCCCCATCTCTCTCTCATTGCCCCCTCTATCCCTGTCCTTTTCCAGTCTCCTATCCCTCTCTTCATCTTTCACCCACTTCCTTACTCTCCCATTCCCATCCTCTGTACTCATTCTCTTAGCCCTCAGCTACCCTCCACTGCCTCTCATTCCCTCATCAGCACCACCTCCATCTCCATCCCTGTTTCTCATTTCTTCCCTTGCCTCCAGGCCATTCTTATCTTTTACCCTATACCCCATGTCCTACTGCCTTCTTCCACCATCTTTTTAACACCATTTCCACCCTCACACAATCCCTTCAAAGACCCATTCCCTTCCTGCCATACCCCTCTCCACTACCCCATCCATTTTCAGTGCCTCTCATCCTCTCCAGTCTTCCAGGTCATTCACATTATATCTGAAACTCCCTACAAACCTCATCCCCCTTTTTTTGCCCCTCATATCCATTTCACACCTTCACTCATTTCCTCAACCCATCAACATACCCCCACTCATACCTACCAATGCCAAGATGAGCGTCCCTCAAAATTCCTATGCCATCTCTTAATGCCTATCCAATTGGAACAGCTTTAGACATTTTATAGATGGACCACACGTTTATTTTTAATAATCTTTTGCTATTGCTTTAGCATTTGCTATTGTTTTGGGTAAACCAAAATCTATATAATGGACTAGATAGGAACAAGTTAACCCATCACCTGTTTTCTTCAACTTTCCTGTCCAACATCTGCCCTTGCTTCCCTGCCCCCCTCCTCTCTGGGTCTCCCACCATACAGTGAATTTTATTTCCAGCATGTCCCCTTTTTAAAATTTATTTTATGGGCTGAAAAAAAAAGAGTGCGTATGTCTGTAATCCCCACCCCCTCCCCTAACACAACATGCATGATTAGCTCTGCTTGCTGGAGAGAACCAGGGGAGAGCCATCTCTGAAATCTGCCCAGGTGGCCATTCAAAAAGGAACTGAAAAGATTAAAAAAAAAAAAAAACCAAACATAAACCAAGCCCCTGTGCCAGCAGATTGGAATAAGCCAGTGGAACTGTTGGGTTGTTTGCTCAGCAGTGGGTGGTTCTGGGCTCCCTATCTGCTTCCTTCCTCCCTGTCTTTCTTCTGCTGCCTGCAGATCTGTGAGCAATGCTGGGGGGGGGGGGGGGGGGGAGAGGATTGTTTGATAGCTTCTGCAAATAGCCAGTGCCGCGGAGGTTGAACTCTTTCATCCCTAGCCTCACACACATAGTCAGCGAGCTAGCCAGAAGAGACAGAGCACACAGCACGCACCACAGAACAGTCCCTTACCCCACTCAGAGAAGAAGAAGAACAGCTCTCACAGCTGAGAGGCCAAGCGCCAAACAGTTGGGCTGCAGCCTGCACCACACACTGTCCGGGCCATGCCTGAGCTGAGGAGTACTGAGGACCCTGGACTTGGGCCCCGCCCCCACAGTGCTGTGCTTGAAGCCAGGAGGAGAACGTCGAGAAGTGGAGAGAGCTCAGTTGCAGCTGCTGTTATTCTAGACCAGCCACCAGCTCCATTCCTATTGGTAAAGTAGGACGGTCGGGGCTCAGGAGTGTGCAGGTGCCAGGTGGCTCAGCAGTTAGCACAGCAGCAGTCTAACGATCCAGCACATTCTCTAAGTTGTGTATGTTGCACCCATGGACCACTCATGCTCCATCCAATATATACACCTCCTCGCAAGTACACATTTATTTATTTATTTATTTATTGCATTTGTATCCCACATTTTCCCACCTATTTGCAGGCTCAATGTGACCTACAGTGTTCCATCATAGCATTCGTCGTTCCAGAGTGAAAGATACAATGGGTGTTACATAGAGAGCATGGATAACATAATTAATTAAGCAAGCAGTTATAGTTAGTGAACATACAGAATGTAAGGTTACAGTTTCAGCTATTGATCATTGTGGTATGCCTTGTTGAAGAGATAGGTCTTCAGGGATTTTCGAAAGTTAATTCATTCGTAAATTGTTTTTAAGTTAAGTGGCAGTGCATTCCACAACTGCGTACTCATGTAGGAAAAGCTGGACGCATGTGTTAATTTGTATTTTAGTCCTCTACAGTTGGGGAAGTGAAGGTTAAGGAATGTGCGCGCTGATCTTTTAGCATTCCTGGGTGGCAGGTCGATAAGGTCTGACATATAGGCTGGGGCGTCTCCGTGAATGATTTTATGAACTAGGGTGCAAACCTTGAACGTGATGCGTTCTTTAAGAGGCAGCCAGTGCAGTTTTTCTCTTAGGGGTTTTACACATTAAGGGCCTCTTTTACTAACTGTGCTAGCGATTCCTGTGCAGCAAATGAGAGGAAGTCCATAGAAATTGAATGGGTTTCCTCTCATTTGCCACAGCAGGAATCACTAGTGCGGTTGAGTAAAAGAGACCCTAAGATGCTTATTTTCAAAAGAGAAAGACGCCCATATTCAGAACCAAATCGGGAGATAGGCGACTTTCTCCCGTGGGTACCCAAATCAGTATAATCGAAAGCCGATTTTGGGCAGCTTCAACTGCAATCTGTCGCGGAAACGACCAAAGTTGACGGGGGCGTGTTGGAGGCGTGGTGAAGGTGGGACTGGGGCGTGGTTATTGGCCGAGGAGAGATGGGCATCTTTAGCTGATAATCGAAACAAGAAGGGTGTTTTTGACGAGAATTTGGTCCGCTTTATTTGGACCCTTTTTTTCAGGTCCAAGTCCCAAAAAAGTGCCCCAGCTGACCAGATGACCACCGGAGGGAATCGGGGATCACCTCCCCTGACTCCCCCAGTGGTCACTAACCCCCTCCCACCAAAAAAAAAACACTTTACAAACTTTTTTTCCCAGCCTGTATGCCAGCCTCAAATGCTGTACCCACCTCCATGACAGTAGAATGTGTTCTACCCCTGTGACAGCCTTTCCCTGGTTCTGCTGTGGCTCAAGGGTGTTTGTGACACCTTTTCTGTTATGCACTGCAGAGTCACATCAGCAATGCATTGTGGTGGGTGTAGGGTATTGGGCTCCGTGATTCCATTAGCTTGTGTTACATGCTCACAGTGTTGGTAGTTGGTAGGCTGTACTCCCATGGTGCTTTTACCTCTGCTTACTGGGTCAGAGTGTGCCCTGTTTTGTTTCCGGTAGTCCATGAGGTAGTGGCCATTTTTGTAAGCCAGTTTTAGATCCCATTCATGTCTTAGCCACGTTACAGCACTTAGTTCTTACCTTGAATGTTGCTGAAAGAGGGCATTGTACAGCATTCTGCCAAATCTGACCTACTGCTAATCTCAGTACCAGGGAGACTCTTTGCCAGTGGGGCACAACCTCTGATCTGCAGTTAACTGTGAGTAAACGTGCTTCTTCAAATAAAGGACGTTTTTAGCGAGATTAGTCTTCATGTGTGAACTGCTGTGCAGCAATAAGTCCTGTCCCTAGAGCACTTTTAGTGGGTACCGCAGTGCACTTAAGGCAGGCGGACCCAGGCCCATCCCCCCTACCTGTACCACTTGTGCTGGTAAATGTAGGTGCCCCCTTCACTCCTAAGAGCTATGGTAGTGTTGTACATTTGTGGGTAGTGGGTTTTGGGAGAGGGGGGTTGGGGGCTCAGAACCCGTGGTAAGGGACCTATGCATGTGGGAGCGTTGTCTGAAGTCCACCGCACTGACCTCTAGGGTGTCCAGTTGGTGTCCAGGCATGTCAGGGGGGGCGAGTGTACTACGAATCCTGGCCCCTCCCACAACCAAATGGCTTGGATTGGGACGTTTTTGAGCTGGGCGTTTTTAGTTTCCATTATCGCTAAGAAAAACAAACGCCCAGCTCACAAACGACTAAATCCATGGCACATCTGGTCCGTACAAACCGTATTTTCGAACCGAAAGATGGATGCCCATTTTTTTTCGATAATACGGTCTGGTCCGCCCCTTCACGTACCCGTTCTCAGAAATAGTCGCCCATGGAGATGGGCGTTCGCGTTCGATTATGCCCCTCTAAGTGAATTTGGCACATGCTTTATATAATAACTTCTAACACTTGTGTGTGTAAATGGAATTATTGGCACCAATGACACACATGACGTATTAGTATTCCATAACTGTTTGTGAATATGGCTCCTAACTTTAGGCACCAGCATATAGTCTTATAATATCTGCTTGCTATATTACTATCATGTTTTATCATTATCATGTTACCCAAGATTCTTCTGTAACACTAAATGTCTATTTCCTAATTATATTTCCACCATTCATGATGTATTGTAAGCCACATTGAGCCTGCAAAAAGTTGGGATAATGTGGGATACAAATGCAATAAATAAATAAATAAATAGAATTGCTTTTAATCCCCATCTTTCTATAACAGATCACCTATAGCTAAATTACAGAATACTAACTCTTCTGCACTATGAAATAGACTTCCTTCTGCTTTTCATGCAGAGAACTCTACAAAAAAGATTTTAAGCACTGTTTAAAGCCTATTGTTTCATCTTCCTCTGGACTGTTGACCCAGGGGAGTAGCCTTCCTTTTTCATGAGTGTATCTATGTGCACATATCGTTTCGGTGCCGCCTGGGAGTATCCAGCTGCAGCTTTGCGGCACAGTGCTCCAGGGATAGAAAATTACTGGCAAATTTTTGTTGGTGGTATTTTTTGAGGAACAGTGCAGCTCCATCCTAAATCTGCCCCTGTTGCCACCTTCTTTTTATCAGTGCGTTTTTTCTAGCGAAAAAGGTGCCGGTACTCAAATGCCAGGTCACCCTTCAGGGGTGGGGTGATCACTGAGAGACCCACCCCACAATAGCTAGGCCCCCTGCAATCAGTCACAGAATCTATAACAAGGCAGAATTGGTATGTAGAGCCTGAGAGTTTTCATTAAAACTTGGGAACCAGAGGTCAATTTTAGCAGACAATGGAAAAGGTGCCGGTACTCAGTACCCCCAAGTACCCCCTCAAAAAAAGCACTGCTTTTTATGCTCCTAAGGAGTTGAGTGAAATTATGCACAAAGCCATAATAAATTATCAGAGGCCAATTTAAGCATAAATCACTTGCATATTGTTAAAAAAAAAATAAAAAAAATAATGAGGGTCCTGTATTTTGTAATAAGGCTAATAACGCATTCCAAGGCTCAGAGCCGGGTGGTCCCCAAAAGTTTCATTATTACCAAACTCCTTACTATTTGGCCTCCCTTACAAACTCTGCTTAATTGTTTTGTTTTATTTCCCTTGGCCTGCTCTAAAACTTCAGATTAGATGAACTGACCTTGACATAACTGAACTATATTACTAGTTTATGTATCCCAGAAAGTTTCTTCTTAGTCTGCAAAAATAGCAAAAGCTATTTTAAAGGTAAATAAAATCCTAGCAGACTTTTTTTTTTTTTTTTGCAATACGATGACAAAAGAAAGCTTTGGTTGTCTTTGACAGATAGCATGCTGGCTCAAATCAAACGTTCCTTGGAGGCGTTCATTTTTTTGGCCCACAGATTATTGTACAGTGTGTTGATATACCAACAAAAAGTCAGATATTACTCATCCTCTGGTACAGTGTAGAACATGGCTCTTTGCTGAGGAGAGATGCATTTTATCTAGTCGACATAAATATCAAAGGTCAAAGTAGGTTTAACGATTTGTTCTAGTAATAAAATATACACATTCAAGTTCTCATGATATTATATCAGTTCGTAAAACAGCATTTCTGGAAAGTCATTTCATGGGTATCAGCGTAAAACAGACAGGTGGTATTGGACAGGACGGTTTTTTTGCTTGGATCCTAACCATGTTGGGAAAAAAAAAAGATATGTCAAAGCTTCTAACATTCTGCAATAAAAGTATGCCAAGTTGTTCTATGAAGCATGATAATCTGTTAAAGTCCAATTATAACTTCTATGACTTTTACTATACCATCTGAACAATAAGGCAAAAAAAAAAAAAAAAGAAGCTGCTTATATGGGATGTTTCTCTTCTGCTTTTGATTACTTTTCCTTGGAATGTCTTTTGCATATTTCACTGAAGAATGTGTTGAAAGAGAAATAATGACTAAATAGCTATGGCATATTACCTTGAGACCAATGCCCTGCTGCTCAGATATGATGCCCCCATGTTTAGGCTGTCTTGAACACTTTGGTTAGTGTTCAAAGAGAGAAAGTTTTTTTGTGGAGAGATACCCATGTGTGGTTTGAGGAACTGTTGCAAATGCACATAATATTCCAGCTTGGAGTAAAGGAGCAATTTATTCCAGAGAGCACTTAATAATGACATATATTCCTGACTTACAATCTGATAACAACATACAAGGGGGGAAGGGGGGACTGAAAGAGAATAAGTGAGAAATATGTGAGGATTTGGGCCATGGTGAAAAGTGAAACTAGGAGGCAATCATCTTAGGTGCTGCTACTGGGGATGCTCCAGCTTCTGTTAGCATTGTGCACTGAAACATTAAAAGTTTTATTTTACTAAACTCCCTTTTCTCTGAGGAAATTAGGCCCTAGAAGAGCTGTGACAGACCTTCATGGGGAATTCTTCTCCTGATCTACAAGTGTGGTGGGGACAATATGGTGAGGGGAGTTGAGAAAGGTGAGTTCCTGGCCCTTTTTTCAGCTGGTTCCTAGATTCAAAGAAAAATTTGTCAAGGACTGGTCTACTTGAGTAGAACGTGTCCATGCTGAAACAGAAACAAGATTGTTAGTTACAAGCATTGTATGGGGTCCTCAGTGGCTCCAACCCCCCCCCCCTTGCATAAACATCCCTCATATATTATACCATCACACCACAGTTCTACTTAAAAATTTAATTGAAAGCTCTGCCTCTGGAGGCCAACAATCATGCTGGCCTTGCAACAATATGTGCTTTTTCCATAGTGCAGAGGGAATCCTAGACCAACAACATTAAATCCAGCTTGATAGAGTCCACAAATTCCAATTTCTTCCCACTTGTCATCTTCAACTCTTCATCTGCAAGATCTCAGAATGAATCTACACTGATAAATCTTTTCTGATACTCTCCTGGTTGGGTTTGAACCCAGAGTAGCAGCAGCAGTCACTGGATAGGGACTACTAGATACTCAATTCACTGCATTTTCATCTGGGACTGATTCGCTTGGGATAAAGTCCCCACTAGTGGCATCCTGGTTTATGGCTGCTTACAGATAGTAGCTTTTTAAAAATCTTTCTTTAGAAAAAGGCACTCCTTTGACATAGGGCATTTGGTTGCATCTTGGCAGGGGGCATAATAGCCCACCAAACAGTGGCGTACCCACAGGTGGGCCTGGGTGGGCCAGGGCCCACCCACTTAGGGCACAGGCCCACCCAATAGTAGCACAAGTTTAGTGGTAGCTGGTGGGGATCCTAAGTTCCACTAGCTGAAGTCTTCCCCCTAATGCTATTGAAAACGCTACTCTCCATGATACCGGCATCTGTGCATGCTCAGTTTTCAGCGCATGCATGCTGCAGACTGCCAAGTTGGAAAGAAGCATTTTTTCTGCCTGCTCAGATATTTCTTTGGTGGGGGGGGGGGGGGGGGGGGGAGGGAGAACACTTCATGCCCACCCACTTCTTGCCTAGGCCCACCCAAAATCTGTTGTCTGGCTACGCCCCTGCCACCAAACTTCCACAGGATTTCTTTAGTCGTCCTTCCAGAATTTTTAAAAACTCTGCCTTGAAACCATCCTCGTGGTACTCCAAGTCTTTTTTGATGTGCAACTCTGCTTCAGTGGCATAGGAAATAAGGTTCTGGATCTAGAGACTGTGATGGAAGAGGCTGAGTTGAATTTAGTGGTGGTCAGAGACCTGATTTATGGAGAGCCATGACTGGAGTATTGTTATATCAGGCTATATTCTATATTGCAGACTAGCCCTGCCTAGTGCATCCCAGGATGCATCACGTGGGGCAGGGTACCACCATTTTGAAGATAATAGTGCTCGAGGCAGGAGTGAGTGTTCATTGCTTCATTCTCATTTAAGGTATGGGGGTCTTTGGGGCCAAGGGGTTGTGGGGTGGGGGGTGAGTGCCACTAGATACTAAGGAGGGCTTTTTCAGGTTACATTGGGTTGGGGATTGGGGGTACGGCTGGGTGCCACTAGATACCAGGAACCTTTTTGGAAGAGGTAGAGAAGGAGGAAGGGAGCCACTAGGGCAAGCTTTTATTAATATTGGGGGGGGGGGGGGGGGAGAGGGATCGGCTCAGGAGGTAGGTCACTAGACTACCAGGTCACTTTTTTTAATATTGGGGGGAAGAGGGTTTTGTCAGGAGGGGGGGCTTTACAGAAAGCAATCCGGGTCTGGGTGGTTGGGTTGGAATGAGAGAAGGGGTGCCACTAGATGGCCATGCCTCTGAACCAACCTTTCTATGCAGCCTCAGACCTGGAATAGCTTTCCATACACAACATGCGGGAAAACCTTTTTTTTTTTATTGCATGGTTGCAGAATCTATAATATCTGCATTACTATGCAGTTTAATATAGTCTGCTTTAAGGGTTTCTGTGTGAATCTATCCCTTCCTGTATTGCTCTGCCAGTAAAACCCACAATTTAAACATGGCCGCTGAGTTAGAAACTAATTGAATGGGAGGTGACAAAGGATAATGATAAATGGAGTTCACTCTGAAGATTAGGGCGTGGAAAGGTTATGAAGTAAGGACTGTGTTTTCCTCCTTGCAGATGATGCCAAAATCTGCTTATAGGGTAGACACCCCAAGATGTGGACATATGAAAACCTGAAGAATAGTCCAGAATTTGGTAGCTAAGATTCAGTGCTGATAAATACAGTCATAGATTTGGGCTGCAAAAATCCAAGGGAGTGATACATCGTATGGGATGAAGGACTTATGTGCATGAAAAAAAGAGCAGGACCTGAGGGTGATCATATCTGATTATCTTAAGGTTGCACGGTAATAGTGCTTCTGTATAAGACTCTGGTTTGACCTCATTTGGAGTACTGTGTACAATTCTGGAATCTGCACCATCAAAAAGATAAAAAGAAGATTAAGTCCAGGGAGGCTACAAAAGTGGTCAGTGGTCTTTATCATAAAGCATATGGGGACAGATTATGTCTAATTTGGAAAAAAGATGGGATGGGGAGATAGAGATGTTTAAATACTTATATCAGTCGAAAGGATGCTCTGGATCAAGGGGACATAAGATGAAGGTGAAAGAGAATAGACTGTGGAGTAACCTAAGGAAATACACTTTTACAGAAAGGATGGGTTAATGTATTGAACCAGCCTCCTAGCAGAGCTGGTAAAGATGAGGACTGTAAATTCAAGAAAGTATGGGACAAGCATACGGGATTTCTAAGGGGGAGGAAAGAACTCTAGAACTTAATTTAGATAGGCAGTATATCTGCTGTCATTTTCTGTGTGTCATCAAATCTGGACATCATGGGTATAACCATTGGACCAATATTCAGACTCAGAGTTGAGCAGATTTTCAGCCAACTTATCTGGTTAAGTTGAACTGCTGAATCGTTGGTGCTTAATTAAATGGTTATGTTAGTAGAGCCATTTATGTGGCTCTACTTATCCAAATAATGTTAGCATTGATATTCAGCACTGTCTGGCTATTGACTTGACTTTTTTTTTTTTTATTAGGTTTTAATTTATAACCTATCCTACAAAGGACATCAAAAAGAAGTAAAATTACATTGATAAAGACGTATTATGATAAAGGAAAACCCACTAGCCTACACCAAGAGGACCGAAGATACTTATTATAAGCCACAACTAATCAAGAAAATCATTAGGATAAACATAATACATTTACCCCGTGGACTCTATAAACGGTGACTAAATTTCCACATGCAAATCAGCATGCGTAGCTGATTTGTTCGTGGAACTCAATTGGTTAACAAGTCAATCAGCGCTGATGATTGGATATTAAGCAATTATCGACACTAATTGGCACTGATTAGGATTTATGTGCATAGCTTGCTAAGGGCCCCTTAAACAAAGGCGCGCTAGCGTTTTTAGCTTGTGCTAAACATTAGAGATGCCCATATATTACTATATGCGTCTCTAGTGTTTAGTGCGCACTAATCATTTGCGTGCACTAAAAATGTCAGCATGCCTTTGTAAAAGACCCCCTAAGTGTATTCTATAAAGTGATGTGCGTAAATTGGACCGTGCGGATCTCAAAAGGCGGTGTGACCATGGGAGGGGCATGGGGCCGGGTTATGGACGTTCCTAAAAATTATGTGCAGTGTTATAGAATATGCCTGATTGATGCCTAAATACGATGTGGGCATTTACACCAGGTTTTATTTGGCATTAATGTCTGCACCTAAATTGTAGTTGCAGGGTAGGCCACTATGCACCTAACGCACCTAACGTTAGGCGAGGTTTATAGAATAGTGCTCAGCGCATTTTTTTTAGGCACTATATAAAGAATTTGGCCCTTGACGTCATAATTACTATGTTCTCCTTTGCAAATACTTATCTCTCATTACCCTTAAGAAACTGTTCTAATTAAATTGGATCCCAAAAAACACAATCCTTATTCTGAAAGGAAAGCAAACACTTGCATGGAAATTTAAGACAAAAAGTGTCTCCCAGGGCCACAACTCTAGATTTCAATGCCAAAAAGGCTTTCCATCTGAGTTGTGTAGCCCTGACCCCATCAGGAAAAATCATAATTTTAGCTCCACAAAACTTTTCATCCTCCTTCTTAAAGTAACTTATCCATAATACATGATTTATCACTCTCATTCACAAAAGTCTCTAGTAAAGTAGATTGCGTCTGCATCACATCCTGTGAATCTTCTAAAAATGCTGTCAAATTAACCTCTGGTATTACTAGCTGATCTACTCCCTGAACTGAGACAACTTTCTTAGTGGGCCAGTATTGACTTAAACTTTTAGCCTTTCTCCTAGAATGCCTCTTGATCCACCCAAACTTATATAAATGATTTTTAACTGGAAAACACATTTAGGGGCATAATCGAAAGGGGCGCCCAAGTTTTCCTGAGGACGTCCTCGCAGGATGCCCCCAGACAGGGGCGGGGAAACCCATATTATCGAAACAAGATGAGCGTACATCTTTCATTTCGATAATACGTTTCATTTCGATAATACGGTCGGGGCCGCCCAAATCTTGACATTTAGGTCATCCCTAGAGATGGTCGTCCTTAGACTTGGTCATTTCTGATTTTCGGCGATAATGGAAACTAAGGACGCCCATCTCAGAAACAACCAAATCCAAGCCATTTGGTCGTGGGAGGAGCCAGCATTCGTAGTGCACTGGTCCCCCTGACATGCCAGGACACCAACTGGGCACCCCAGGGGGCACTGCAGTGGACTTTACAAATTGCTCCCAGGTACATAACTCCCTTACCTTGTGTCAGGGGCGTAGCCAGACAACAGATTCTGGGTGGGCCTAGGCAAGAAGTGGGTGGGCACCAAGTGTTCTTCACCACCACAAAAATATCTCAGCTGGCGAGAAAACGCTTTTTTCCACCTTGGCTTACCATGAAAGGGAAGTCTTCAGCTGATAGAGCTTGGGATCTCCACCAGCTACCACTAAACGTATGCTACTGTTGGGTGGGCCTGAACCCTAAGTGGGCGGGCCCCGGCCCACCCAGGCCCACCTGTGGCTACGCCACTGCCTTGTGTGCTGAGCCCCCCAAAACCCACTCCCCACAAGTGTACACTACTACCATAGCCCTTATGGGTGAAGGGGGGCACCTACACGTGGGTACAGTGGGTTTCTGGTGGGTTTTGAAGGGCTCACATTTACCACCACAAGTGTAACAGGTGGGGAGGGAGTGGGGGGGCCTAGGTCCGCTGCCTGACGTGCACTGCACCCACTAAAACTGCTCCAGGGACCTGCATACTGCTGTCATGGAGCTGAGTATGACATATGAGGCTGGCAAAAAATATTTTTTAAAGTTTTTTTTTTGAGGGTGGGAGGTGGTTATTGACCACTGGGGGAGTAAGGGGAGGTCATCCCCAATTCCCTCCAGTAGTCATCTGGTCAGTTCGGGCACCTTTTCACGGCTTGGTCGTAACAAAACAAGGACCAAGTATAGTACCCCAGTGCTCGTCAGGGATGCCCTTTTTTTCCATTATGGGTCGAGGATGCCCACGTGTTAGGCACGCTCAAGTCCCGCCTTCGCTATGCCTCTGACACGCCTCCGGGAAGTTTGGTCATCCCCGCGATGGAAAGCAGTTGGGGATGCCCAAAATCGGCTTTCGTTTATGCCGATTTGGGCAAACCTGGGAGTGGAGGAGTGGCCTAGTGGTTAGGGTGGTGGACTTTGGTCCTGGGGAACTGAGAAACTGAGTTCAATTCCCACTTCAGGCACAGGCAGCTCCTTGTGACTCTGGGAAAGTCACTTAACCCTCCATTGCCCTATGTAAGCCACATTGAGCCTGCCATGAGTGGGAAAGCGTGGGGTACAAATGTAACAAAAAAAAAATCTCCCGATTTGTGTCGAAAGATGGACGTCCTTCTCTTTCGAAAATAAGCCTGACTGCATGTTTAAAATTTAGCCACTAGCCAGCTCCAAAATTTCATTGGCAATGATTTGTATAGTTAACTCTGAAGTTAACCACATAAATCATTGAATGTCTACCTCATTCTGTGCAGGTTAGAGACGATGGGTTTTTGCCATCTTGTTCTTCCTGTATGGTGTTTTTTTTCCTCTCTTTTTATTCCTGCACTTTGAGATTGTTCACTTCCTGGGCCCTGGCTTCCTCTGCCTGGATTGTGGATGTGATTCAGTTTGCCCTGTCTTTCTTGTTGAGACAGCTAGCTTCATGTGCCACTGAAGACCAGGTCACCCTAGTCAGGGTGATACAGCATACTGGATTTCCTCCTTTGTTGGGGGCACCTAGCCACACCATACTCACAGCTAGCACAGTACAGGCACTGGTTTCACTGCTTCCTACATTCACTTTCTATTCACTGTTGATAAGAGTGAAGGGCCTGTATTTGTATTGGTAAAAGTGAGTTGGTCTCAGAGATGATAGGTCTATCAGTGCTCCCTTTATTCTGCATCATGTTCCCTAGCAAAGTATCTATACCAAAACTGTTATCAATTAGGGTTTCCAGGTGACTGTACACTTCATCTCATCCAGGAGACACTAATGCCACAGGACTGGAAGGTGCCACTACCTGTGTCCATTGATGAGTTTTCTGGAATCAAGTTCTGGTTCATACATCTTGTGTGTAATCTACCTCAATCCCTGGAGGAGGCTGTTGCTGTGTGAGCCTAGTATAGGTCCAAGAAAATCCAGTTATGTTGAACTAAGTTTTGCAAGCATATATCACTGAATTGATCTATCATAAGTACATAAGTACATAAGTAGTGCCATACTGGGAAAGACCAAAGGTCCATCTAGCCCAGCATCCTGTCACCGACAGTGGCCAATCCAGGTCAAGGGCACCTGGCACGCTCCCCAAACGTAAAAACATTCCAGACAAGTTATACCTAAAAATGCGGAATTTTTCCAAGTCCATTTAATAGCGGTCTATGGACTTGTCCTTTAGGAATCTATCTAACCCCTTTTTAAACTCCGTCAAGCTAACCGCCCGTACCACGTTCTCCGGCAACGAATTCCAGAGTCTAATTACACGTTGGGTGAAGAAAAATTTTCTCCGATTCGTTTTAAATTTACCACACTGTAGCTTCAACTCATGCCCTCTAGTCCTAGTATTTTTGGATAGCGTGAACAGTCGCTTCACATCCACCCGATCCATTCCACTCATTATTTTATACACTTCTATCATATCTCCCCTCAGCCGTCTCTTCTCCAAGCTGAAAAGCCCTAGCCTTCTCAGCCTCTCTTCATAGGAAAGTCGTCCCATCCCCACTATCATTTTCGTCGCCCTTCGCTGTACCTTTTCCAATTCTACTATATCTTTTTGAGATACGGAGACCAGTACTGAACACAATACTCCAGGTGCGGTCGCACCATGGAGCGATACAACGGCATTATAACATCCGCACACCTGGACTCCATACCCTTCCTAATAACACCCAACATTCTATTCGCTTTCCTAGCCGCAGCAGCACACTGAGCAGAAGGTTTCAGCGTATCATCGACGACGACACCCAGATCCCTTTCTTGATCCGTAACTCCTAACGCGGAACCTTGCAAGACGTAGCTATAATTCGGGTTCCTCTTACCCACATGCATCACTTTGCACTTGTCAACATTGAACTTCATCTGCCACTTGCACGCCCATTCTCCCAGTCTCGCAAGGTCCTCCTGTAATCGTTCACATTCCTCCTGCGACTTGACGACCCTGAATAATTTTGTGTCATCGGCGAATTTAATTACCTCACTAGTTATTCCCATCTCTAGGTCATTTATAAATACATTAAAAAGCAACGGACCCAGCACAGACCCCTGCGGGACCCCACTAACTACCCTCCTCCACTGAGAATACTGGCCACGCAATCCTACTCTCTGCTTCCTATCTTTCAACCAGTTCTTAATCCATAATAATACCCTACCTCCGATTCCATGACTCTGCAATTTCTTCAGGAGTCTTTCGTGCGGCACTTTGTCAAACGCCTTCTGAAAATCCAGATATACAATATCAACCGGCTCCCCATTGTCCACATGTTTGCTTACCCCCTCAAAAAAATGCATTAGATTGGTGAGGCAAGACTTCCCTTCACTAAATCCGTGCTGACTTTGTCTCATCAGTCCATGTTTTTGTATATGCTCTGCAATTTTATTCTTAATAATAGCCTCCACCATCTTGCCCGGCAACGACGTCAGACTCACCGGTCTATAATTTCCCGGATCTCCTCTGGAACCCTTCTTAAAAATCGGAGTAACATTGGCTACCCTCCAGTCTTCCGGTACTACACTCGATTTTAGGGACAGATTGCATATTTCTAACAGTAGCTCCGCAAGTTCATTTTTTAGTTCTATTAATACTCTGGGATGAATACCATCAGGTCCCGGTGATTTACTACTCTTCAGCTTGCTGAACTGACCCATTACATCCTCCAAGGTTACAGAGAATTCGTTTAGTTTCTCCGACTCCCCCGCTTCAAATATTCTTTCCGGCACCGGTGTCCCCCCCAAATCCTCCTCGGTTGCCCATTTCAAAGCTCCACCTGTGAGCAAGTTGATGACTCATTAGACTTTAATTCTTTCCTCCCAGGAATAGTATACGTCTTGAGGAGAAGGATATATTCATGGATGGAGCCCTCATAGCACACTCTTATTACCCTCAAATCACTTTTGGCGCAGTGGGCTATGAGTAGGGTAATTTATTTTGATCATATGTTCCAGGAGTTGTGTTAACTCCTGTATGTTCATCAGCTGACTGGGGATTTGGCAATGGTGACTCTTTCCATTTCTGTTCTTGTATTTATTGTGATAGTAGATCTGTTGGTAAAGTTCTAGATAGGCAGTATATATAAGAACATCAGAATATTGTTAGAAAGAGGATTTCAGTGGCACACTGCAACAGGCTTTATTGGTGATTCCTTCCAATGTCCACTTGAAAACTATGGCCTCCAAGGTGTTTATGATTATGGGACCCAAACTATGGAATGAGCTTTCTTTGGAGTTACATTGTCAACCTTCTTTCTCAATATTTAAAAGGAAATTGGAAGGTTGCGGGAGGGGGGAGGGATAAGGGTGGGTGCATGTATTGTGGGAAGGGGAGTTCTGCCAGGCTGGATGATTACTTTTTTGTATATGCATTTTTTTTAATTGTTTGCTGTCAGTGATTGTGTTTCTTGTTGGTTGTTGTGAGTTCATCTATTTGCCCCAGTGTCAATAAAAAAATATTTTGCCATAAAAGGAAATTAGAGACATGGCTGTTCAAGAAAGCATTTGGACCCCCTTTGATCAAGCCGCACTAGTGGCTGCTGGTGCGGTATTGCCGACAAAGTCCATTCACTTTGATTGGACTTTGTCGGTATTAGCCGCTAGCGTTGCTAGATAAAAGGGGGCCAAAATTCCCAATGATTATTTTACTTTTGTAGGGATTATAGAGGAGGGACTGTATGGGGGGAATTTGATTTATTTTTCTTTTTTCTTTGTACACTTTGAGCTTTTTGGTGAAGTGTAGCATAAATAAAATAAAGTACAGACTATGACTAAACTTAAAATGGGTGCCCATGATCCCTGGAGGGGAGGGTGATGTCCCTTCTCCTAAAATTTAAGAAAGGCTTGTAAGCCATTGAACTATCACATCTTAGAGGGCCTCTCCTAGATATTTTAACCCTAGGTACATACCTAGTTTGCCTATGACTTAATCCTGCCCTGACCATCTGCAAGTTATTAGTGCTGCTAGTGCTCTTCCTGCAGCTGGCCAGGGGGGCATTCGATGAAGCTACAAAGTAGTAAATTTAAAACAAATCTGAGAAATTTTTCTTCACTCAACATGTAATTAAACCCTGGAATTTGTTGCCAGATAATGTGGTAAAGGCGGTTAGCTTAGCGGGGTTTAAAAAAGGTTTGGATGGCTTCCTAAAGGAAAAGTCCATAGACCATTATTAAAATGACTTGGGAAAAATCCACCGCTTATTTCCGGGATAAGCAGCATAAAATGTATTGAACTTTTTTGGGATCTTGTCAGGTATTTGTGACCTGGACTGGCCACTGTTGGAAACAAGATGCAGGCTTAATGAACCTTTGGTGTGTCCCAGTGTGGCAATACTTATGTACTTAAGACAACATAGACATGCCTACAGGCCCAGATAGTATCATAAGAACAGTAGCAGTACTCTGATGCCTATGCCTAAATTCAGTTCAGGCAGAGAATGAGAAAAGATTTCATGAAGCGGTGAACCAGGTTTACTCTCAGATTTTGATTCACTGGTTTTACAGGGCATCTGCAGCTGTGAATCTGTAGCTGCAATTGCTCTCAGACCTGTGAACATTTCCTGTCCTCAGCACTACATCACAAAACCACAAAGAAGAGCTTTGCTGTTGTTAACTTTCTCTATCTACTCTGGCAAATCTGACTTTTAAGCAGTACAAAAAATGTCTTCTGCTGACCTTTTGCTGATAAGTCACACTGTAGCTCAATGTACCTTTCCTCAGAACAGGTACACTGATACAAGCACTCATGGTTTTTTTCTGTGTCTACACAGCTCAACCCTCTAGTCATCTTTGCTGGGAAAAATATCATGTTTCATGCAATCTCTTTTGGCACCCCTGAGGGCCAGTCCAAATCCTCTGGAGAACTGCAAGTTCTCGTTTGAGATGGCAGCAAGCCTTTTATGGATTGTTTAGCCTGTGCTAACCAGAGCCACTCAGTGGCTCAGAGACAAACCTCTAGCCCAACCCAAATGGTGCCTGGTTCAAAGCCAGCCAAAGACTTTTTTTCTTTTCTTTCCTTTCTTTTTCTTTCTTTCTTTCTTTTTTTTCTTTACTCCAACACCCTGTAAATCTTACTGTATTTGTGTGATTTTTCGGGTCTAGGGGGGAAAAAAGTGAATAGGGCTGTCAGGGAAACTTGTGTGGGTAATTGTGAATTTTACACTCTGCATTGATGTCTCCTTACTTTTCCTAAAATCTTCAGTATGCAAATAGTCAACAATGTATTTGTGCTTCATTTGTGACTGTCCTGTAAAGCCCAGTTGTTTATAAAGGAGCAAAATACAGAATATTAACTTTTTTTAACCACACTACTCAAAATGTTGTCAATACCAATGGTAACTGGATTTTGAGGTACTTTAGGGTGTGTGTGTGTGTATATATATATATATATATATATATATATATATATATATATATATATATATAGTATAGACACATTTAAAATAGTAAGGTGATACTTAAGTTTATGAATGATAAACTCCAGCTTGTGCTAATGGACAAATAGGCCTGTGCCAAAATATCCATTTTGCTTCCCTTCTTATGAATTCCACTTGATTACAGATGGTCTGTGTGATAGTTACTATAGAAACCAGACCAGGCTCTTCCTGTTGCCATGGTGCCTTTAAGGCTGCTGTGTATTAACTCATTTGAAATGTCAATTAGATTGTGCATGAGAGCAACTGTGTGACAAAGTGTATTGACTAGGTTATTCAGCAGGATGTCACTACAGGTTGTGCTCTAATTAGTGCTCTTTTTTTTTTTTTCCTCAATTGGTACATGTAACAGGTTGGTAGAAAATAATTGCCAAAGTAAGCTTGAGTTGAGCTTTAGGGTTTAAAAAATTTTTTGTTTGTAGGAGGAGTCACGTGATGCGGTGAGAGAGGAAGACGTGTGTCTTTGCTCTCCGAGGCCCCGCTGCCAGATCTCACCTTAAAAATCACAAAAAGCCCACGCTAATCGCCGCAACAACAGCGGAAGATCAACAACACAGCTGATGGATAAATTTGTGGAAACTGGAACAAAAGCGATGCCGGCACGCGGCGCAAAAGCGGCGAAGGACAGGGCTAAGGCGGCGGACCACGCCGAAGAGAAGGCCCCGCCACAAGGCGAACAGAACTTCACCGCATCTCAGCTAGCACAATTGACTGCCGCGGTGACACAAGCGCTGGAACCGCGTCTAGCAAAAATCTCGGCGCAGCTAGAACAGTATGATTCCCGCCTGGAGGACGCAACGAAGCGCATTGGAGAACTCGAGCGGCGAGTGTCAGACATAGAAGACGCGCAGGCCCCCCTACATAGCCAACAGCAAATCACTAAAGCGACGGTGGAAACGCTGCAGCAGAAAGTAGACGACCTAGAAAACAGGGGCAGACGGAGCAACCTACGCTTGATCGGCATCCCAGAATCAGTAAAAGACTCAGTGCTAGCAACAGTGGTTGAAAAATGGCTGACGGATGAATTTGCGTTGTCCGATCACGCTGGAGCGTTATGTCTAGAAAGAGTGCACCGAATAGGCCGTTTTCAAGATGGCCGCCAGACTCCACGTGCAGTTATCTTAAAAGTTCATAACTACCTGCACAAGCTGGAGATTTTGAGGGGATATCGCTTGAAACGAGACGATACCAAATTTGAAGGGAAAATTGTAAGAATCTTCCAAGACTATTCAGTGTCCCTACAAGATCGCAGAAAGAAATTCACACCACTATGTCGACGGCTACAGGAGCTACAGATCCAATTCATGCTGATATACCCTGCGGTATTAAAGATTCGACAAAATGGAAAATGGAAATCATTTGATTCGGAGGCGGCTGCCAAAGATCATATATACAATCTAGAACAGAACAGACAACAGTTGGAGGAAGGACAATCAGGAGAATGACTGGAGATTTCAGCTGGTGAGATATGATAAGAAAGCTGCTGTTGGGCACATAACACATAACATAGACTAGGGCGCAAACACATCAGGTCTGGTGGGGGGGTCTCGGGCATAGCAGGGGCTCCTACAGATTTGCTGTCAAGAAGTTGGGGAAAGTGGATAGTTTGGGCAGAATACGGGGGGAGGGCAAGGTGGGTAGGAGGGATTCAATAATAGTTAAAACTAACGCTGCAAGGTATTCTCAGGGGAGGAAAGAATCTATACAACGCAGTCTCAAGAAACAACAGAAGAGCTTTAAAGGTAGGGTGGAACACACACAGAAATGGAAGAGAAAGGTCTTCGGGGCCAGGCTGGGAGCCCGGGAGCCACAGGTCAACATGTTTGCATCGGCAATAGCGGAAACTCACGGGTGGGGTGGATAAGACAAGGCTAGTATCTTGGAATGTGGGTGGCATTACATCTCCCACCAAACGAACCAAGATACTATCGGCTCTTAAAAGACACGGGGCGGGTATAGCTTGCCTACAGGAGACTAGGCTCTCAAAAGAAGAGTGCGAAAAATTGAAAAGAGGATGGGTGGGAGAGGTATTCTATTCCCCGGCAACAGGAAGAAGGGGTGGGACGGCTATCCTATTACACAAAACTTTGAAAGGAACTGCGAAAATGCTATTCAAAGATGGGGAGGGAAGAATAGTGGGAATACAGCTTAACCTGCAAGGGAAACAAATGCTTCTGATCTCAGCATATGGCCCCAACACATCTGCCAAACGTTTCTATGCGCAGCTACTAACACATTGCCACACACATGCAGGCCTCCCTGTGGTGGTTGCCGGGGACATGAACCAAGTGCTAGACCCCCTTCTAGACAGGACGAGGAAACCGAGTGCTGGAGCCACACTAGACACTTCCCTTTTAGATTCGTTCTGTCAGAAAACAGGCTTGCTAGATCCATGGAGGATATTACACGGTGAGGAGAAAGACTACACTCATACCTCCCGGGCACACCGCACCCAGTCTCGCCTGGATTATATACTAACATCCCCCGACATATTTCAGAAAGTAACAGAGGCGGTCATAGGCCCCGAAGAAATCTCTGACCATGCCTTGATATGGGTTGACTTGGAAGGAGAGGCATATTTTCGGCAGTCCCCGGGGTGGAGATTCCCGGCATACTTATACGCATCGAAAGAATTTGCAGAACATTTACATCAGCAATGGGAAGAATTTCACACACATAATCAGGCACATGTAGAAGATCCCATTTTGTATTGGTCTGCAGCCAAGGCGGTTTTGCGGGGACAGGTCATAGCGTATGTGAGCAAACGAAATAAGCGAATGGCCCAAGGCATAGTAGCTCTGGAGAGGCAGCTAAGGGAAACAAGAAAGCAGTATGCCAGACACCCCTCGCAAAACACCTATGAGCTCCTTACATCTACGAGGGTGGCATTAAACAGCTTACTCCAGGAACGAACGGCACGCTCAATGCTGTTCAGAAAATATAGATTGTTTAAATATGGAGATAAGGCAGGGGGGATGCTTGCGAGACTAGTTAAGGGCACACGAAAGACCCACTACATCGCAGCGGTACGTGGACAAAGGGGAGAGATCATCACTAAACCAGATGAGATAGCCCAAATTTTCCAACAGCATTTTGCTACTTTATATAAGGGGGAGAAAGAGACGGGAGGCATTCAAGAAGCCATCAGAACATACCTCGATAACGCTAACATGGGGAAAATATCTCCAGAACACCTCGATCAACTTAACAAACCGATTGGAGCAAAAGAGCTCCAGAAGGCTATAGGAGCATTAAAAACGCACTCAGCACCAGGGCCCGATGGACTATCTAGTGAATTCTATAAGATGCTTAAACAAAAAATACTGGGGCCCCTGACGGAATATCTTAACGAAGTAGTGGATAATGGGCGATTCCCCTTGCATGCTAATACGGCCCTGATAAGCTTAATTCCAAAAAAAGGGAGAGACTCATTACAACCTAGCTCATATAGACCAATCTCCCTGATCAATGTGGAAGCCAAACTATTGTCAAGGATATTAGCAGACCGGCTGGCACCTCTTCTTCCACAATTGGTTAAAGAAGATCAGGCTGGATTCGTTAGGGGGCGCCAATCAGTTCTGAATGTGCGAAAATTCATATTAGCCACACTAGTAGCTCCTAACACACATTCTCAAAACTTGGCGGTGAGCCTTGATGCAGAGCGGGCATTCGACCGGGTGTTATGGCCCTTTCTGTTTGAGACATTAAAATGGATAGGCATCACGGGATGGCTACTACAGGCCGTAACAACACTATACACTGACCCCCGGGCCATGCTACTAGTTAATGGAATCCGAACAGAGGGATTTGACATTGAGAAAGGAACACGTCAAGGTTGCCCGCTATCCCCGTTACTTTTCCTGTTGACCCTAGAACCTTTGCTGAACAAGATCCGACTACATGAGGGTATACAGGGGGTCAAAATAGGACAGTATGAGATAAAGGTGTTGGCATACGCGGATGACCTGCTGTTGCTGTTGAGCACTCCCCGAACATCATTAAAACACCTCCTAGACACTGTACACAGTTATGGCAGGCTCTCGGGCTTCCGGCTGAATCTGACAAAATCTTTGGCACTGCCCCTAGAGCAGAAACTGAGGCATGAATGGGGAGAAACGTTTCCTCTGCAATGGGCAGAGGATCAGATTAAGTATCTGGGGGTAATAGTACCTGCTGATATGGGGCTCCTATACGATAAGAATGTGCTTCCAGTCCTACAAGAGACCAGACGTATGTTAAACCTGTGGAATACATGCCCACTTTCCTTATCAGGACGCATAGGATTAGTTAACATGATGATAGCCCCTAAATGGTTATACCTCTTTCAGATGCTCCCATTATATTTAAGACAGAGAGAGGAAAAGGCCCTTAATAAATCGATTCAGACATTTTTATGGAGAGGGCGGAAGCCTCGGCTCCCGTTGAGTGTCATTCAGAAGCCGAGACTGCATGGGGGGATGGGCCTACTCAACATAAGATACTTGACCATAGCATGCTCGATGAGACACATTAGAGATTGGCTAACAGGACATGGAGAGTTTTCAAGCACACAAATAGAACAGGCCCTCTCACCCACAATACATTTAGGGTGGTGGCTACATGCAACGGGCAGCAGCAGAGTCAAACCCAACTTAAGAAACAATCCATTCGTCCAATCAGCAAGGGCGGCATGGAGATGGCTGTGCAGGAGACACTGGTTCGAGTGGTCTGCGACCCCCTTTTTGCCTCTGCTTCATAACCCAGATTTTACAGAGGGCACAACCTCAGCGATGTTTGCCAGATGGAGGAAAAAGGGAATTCAGTATCTGTACCAGCTGTTGACAGAGGAGGGCAGAGCGCGACCATTCCGGGAACTGCAAACAGAATTCAACTTACCAGAGACTGATCAGTTTGCGCATTTGCAGATACAACACTATTTATCTGAACTGGGCTGGACCAACTTAAGCGAGGATGTACAGGACACTTTAAACACAGCATTGACACTGGGGGCCCAAAACAAAGTGCCCCTGCGATTCCATCACAGATATCTACAGGACTCCACGGAGGACATTGACTACAGAGGCAGAGCACAGAAATGGGCAATAGATCTGAACGCGGACGTGTCGGAAGAGGTATTGCAGAACTTTTTACAATTGGCATTACGCACCTCAATATATGCCAGATATTGGGAAATACAATATAAATTTGCATTACGACTTTATATCCCACCAGCTAGGGCATTTAAGGCCGGATATGGTGGCACAGGTGCATGCCCTCATTGTGCCCAGGCATTGGTGGGACTAGGACATATGTTCTGGTCTTGCCCTCGGGTGGTGCGTTTTTGGTCCCAGCTGTTAGCGGCCGTCAAACAATACTGGAGATGCAACACAATACAGAGGCAGCCTTTATTACTCTTTGGAAAATACTGCTACACGGGACAGGCCCCACCAGGACTTACCTCCTTTCTGCACAGGGCAGTGCTAATCGGCAAGAAGATAATCCTGCTCAATTGGAGAGCGAAGGAGGGGCCCACGCTGGGAGCTTGGAGGACAAATATGATTGAACTGCTAAAACTAGAACGATGTGGAATTACAGACATTTCCTCGGTGGAGGGCAAAAAGCTGGAAACCACCTGGGCGGAATTTTGGAATACCCTACAACCAAGTGCAAAGAGCAAAATTCTAAATTGAGAGACTGTGTAGATGCAAAAATGAGAGACCCTGAATACCTGTAGACTGATAGTAGATCATTGAGGAACTTGGGGGGGGGGGGGGGAGGGAGGGGAAGGTGGGGGGGAGTTTTGAAGGGGGGGAAGCTGGGAAGAGATAGAAGAACTGTTAGATAGATACATTGGAGTGCATCGTTGTAATAGTGTTGATTTAGCTGTTAATCCTGCAAAGATCATTGCACACCTGTACACTGTTTATTGAAATTTGCAATAAAAACGATTGAAACATAAAAAATTTTTTGTTTAATTCTTTGATGCCGGAAAGTAGGCTCTAAAGTTGTGCTGAGTAAGTTAAACACAACATTGTTACAATTAGCTTGCTTAGATGTCTTGGATAGGTGGGATATAAATTTGATAAATATTTATTTATTTTATCTAATTTCTAAACCTACTTTATCAGTCTTGGAGATCCCAAAACTTTGACCCTTGGCCCAATCTAATTCTACAAGGGGCAGCCTATACTTTTTCGTGTTTGACACACACATAAACTGGATTTTAAAAAATAATAATTTAGCAATGACCTGCATTACTGGGTCATTGGAATTCTGTCTTGTTTCCTTTCCTTTGTGTTACTGTTTGAAATGAATAGTGTAGCAGATACATAAAAGGGATGTTATGTAAACCTACATGGGGCTGCTCTGGCCTTCAGAAGGAGGGTTCTGGAGAAGCCGTTGAAGGGCAGTAGCAGAGGTTTGAGTGGTATCATAACATAGCAACATAGTAGATGATGGCAGAAAAAGACCTGCATGATCCATCCAGTCTGCCCAACAAGATAAATTCATATGTGTATACCTTACCTTGATTTGTCCCTGTCTTTTTCAGGGCACAGACCGTATAAGTCTGCCCAGCAGGTAATCAGTGTGAGTGTCCTGGTGCTGCAGTGTGTGCAGGAATATACAGCTGCATTATGGGAGGGGTCTGGGCTGCAATAGGAGGAACCATGGCAGGAGGGGGAAGAGGATTACATTGAACATATGTGCCCCCAAAGAGGAGGCCATGATGTGAGAGGGTCTGCAGAACTGAGGCAAACAGCAGCATGGGGACACGGTGTGGCATATGGGGACTAGAGCATAATAGGAAACAGAGCTGAAATCTCTTAATCCTCTGGACCATAGAGGACTGATATGCAATGAACTTGTTTGGGTTCATGGGGCCACAGCAGGAAGTGAGTTGCGGATCCAAATAAGGAGACTGACTTGCAGCATAAAAAGGAAGACTGGGAATGTTTCTGCTCCTGGGAAAAGTGCAGAGAGGGACCGTGATTAAGTTTTTAGAAGTCATGAAAGCAGTGGGCCACTGCATATGTAGGTGAGAAATCTCAGGTCATGTAGCAAGAGATGTTTAATGACAAAAACCTGGAGGAAGCGCCCAGTGTACCAAGAGCACTGGAGGTGTCTTTTGTGGTCACCAGGGGTCCAGCTGTCTGAGCTAGTACAAACTGAGAGGGCTATATTATTAGGTTATATACAACAGGCTCAAGTCCTGCATCAGAAATGTTGCCCCAGATGGTTTGGGGATCCAAGATAGTGGCACGTATCTGATACATCATGTCTTGCTTTACAGTTTGCTTGAACTTTTGACTTAGGAATGCTGCAGTAGAGGGGTAAGACTGCTGTGTGTTCTTCTCAATAGCCCCCCCCCCCCCCCCCCCCAATCCACTGCTGGCCCATTGGATTCCTTTGCGAGACTGGCCAGGATGCCTTCCGGGTCGGACATGAGAACATAAGAATAGCCATACTGGGTCAGACCAATGGTCCGTCTAGCCCAGTATCCTGTTTTCCAAACAGTGGCCAAGCCAGGTCACACTTTTTTAAACCCAGATACGCTAACCGCTGTTACTACATCCTCTGGCAAAGAGTTCAAGAGCTTAACTATTCTATTTGTTTTAAATGTATTTCCACATAACTTCCTCAAGTGTCCCCTAGTCTTTGTACTTTTGGAACAAGTAAAAAATTGATTTACTTCTACTCATTCTACACCACTCAAGATTTTACAGACCTCAATCATATCTCCTTTCATCTGTCTCTTTTCCAAGCTGAAGAGCCCTAACCTCTTTAGCCTTGCCTCATATGAGGAGTGCCATCTCCTTTAGCATTTTGGTCACTCTTTGAACCATTTCTAATTCTGCTATATCTTTTTTGAGATATGTTGACCAGAGCTGAATGCAATAAAGGTACGGTCGCACCATGGAGTGATACAAAGGCATTATAGTATTTTCGGTCTTATTCACCATCCCTTTCCTAATAATTCCTAGCATCCTGTTTGCTTTTTAGGCCACCGCCGCATACTGAGCAGAAGATTTCAACATATTATCTACAACAACACCTAGATCTATTTCTTGAGTGCTGACCCCCAAGGTGGACCCTAGCATCGGGTAACTGATTCGGATTATTCTTTCCAATGTGCATCACTTTGCATTTCCACATTAAATTTCATCTGCCATTTGAATGCCCAGTCTTCCAATTTCCAAAGGTCTACCTGCAATATTTCACAGTCCACTGATGTGTTAAAAGCCTTGAATAGTTTTGTATCATCTGCAAATCTAATCACCTTATTCATTGTTTCGATTTCCATATCATTTATAAATATGTTAAATAACACCGGTCCCAATACAGATCCCTGTAGCACTCCACTGTTCACCCTTCTCTGTTGAGAGAAATGACCATTTAACCCTACCCTCTGTTTTCTGTCCAATAACGAATTCCTAATCCACACAAGAACTTTGCTTCCTATCCCATGACTCTTCAATTTTCTTAGGAGTCTGTCATGAGGAACTTTATCAAAAGCTTTCTGAAAATTTAGATACACTACATCAACTGGCTCACCTTTATATAGATGTTTATTCACACCTTCAAAGAAATGAAGCAAATTGATGATGCAAGACTTCCCTTGGCTGAACCCATGCTGACTCTGTCCCATTAAACCATGTTTGTCTATGTGTTCTGTAATTTTGTTCCTTATAATAATTACCACTATTTTGCCCGGCACCGACATCAGGCTCGCCAGTCTGTAACTTCCTAGATCATCCCTAGAACCCTTTTTAAAAATTGGTGTCACGTTGGCCACCCTCCAATCTTCAGGTACTATGGACGATTTCAACAACAGGTTACATAGTATTAAAAGCAGATCAGCAGTTTCATGCTTGAGTTCTTCCCACCTTTGCAAATACGTGGAATACATCTAGACTGGGCTTCCAAAATGGTATTTTTGAATAACGTCCATGCCTGATTTAGTGACCTAACCTTAGCAACCAATCCTTTTAGTTTAATTTTAACCAATTTCCTCATTTTATTATAGTTGCCTTTTCGAAAATTAAATGCTACTACAGTAGATTTCCTTTACAGGTTCATCCCAGATAGTACCTAAAACTTGATCATGTTATGATCATTGTTTTACCAGGGGACCCAACACCACCACCTTTTGCACTATGCCCTGCATGCCATTGCCACCAAGGACCAGTTCCAAAATGGCTCCCCCCCTTGTCGGTTCCTAGACCAGTTGCTCCAAGAAGCAGTCGATTATTACATCTAGAAATTTTATCTCCCTGGCACTCCCTGATGTAACATTTATTCAGTCAATATTGGGGTAATTGAAATCACTAATGTACGGAATCTGTAGAACCCAACAGCTTAAACCAAAAACAAACTTCTACATAAATATATTCTGTATCCCAAGGTATGTCATATAATATTCTATAAATGTATACAGTAGAAAAAAAAGACCAGTAGAACCAAGAGACACCCCTGTTTGAAAGGTAAACCTTCGTAAACATAGGAGGCTCCTTATAATCACTGAGAACACACAAAGAAAGTTCAAGAAACAAGGGGCCCTGTTTACAAAGGTGCACTAGCATTTTTAGCATGTGCTAAAAATTAGCATGCGCTAACCATGTAGATATCCATAGGAATATGAGCATCTACACAGCGCGTGCTAATTTTTAGCACACACTAAAAATGCTAGTGCACCTTTGTAAACAAGGCTTTTCATTTCTTGAACTTTCCTCATGTGTTCTCAGTGACACCCAGGGATATGTTAAAAAGTTATTTACTGGAGATATTGAATGTTCCTGAGGCAAAATTACCACCTTTCTCATTAGTTTACTATTTACCATCTAAACCCTTAGAGGGGCATTGAAATGCTGATCATAATTAATCTATTTTAGATGTTTCTGCATTATTGTAGTTTACAGATTCTGAGTCAGCCATAGCAGTCAGTTTAGGCCTCTTTTACTAAACTGCACTAGTGATTCCCAGCATGGCAAATGCACCGCAGCCCATTCTAGGTTTCTTCTCATTTGCTGTACGGGAATCGCTCTGTTTCAATCGCTCAGTGAAATGTTATTTGCTACCCCGTCTGTCTCTGTAATTCTATGTACTTCCTTTTCTATTTTTCCTGTATTTCTATTTCCTCCTCTTTGTAATCTTGGATTTCAATATGTGGACTTGAAATGACAGTTTTCTTTTGTATAATGTGATTTACTTGGATTTTTTCCTTATATTATTATTACTTTTCTATATAAGTAGTGTTTTGCTTGGTTGTATATTTGAAACCTTATAAATAAAGAAAAGGTAAAAAATAATAATAATAAAAAGAAACGTTGCACAAAATAATCTTGACACCATAGATTTGTGGAGGGGCATTTTCAATATGACATTCGAATGGCGAAATAAACGTTTCCTGGAAAACATTTAAGAATTCAAGTCCATAATGGAAGAAATAAATAAATGTGTTCTGATATTTAAAAATAAACAACAACAAAAAAACCTTTAGAGTACGCCAATTGAAAATACATTACGCAAAACGTGCAATGGTGGTACAGGTCTCCACACTTAGCAAACATCCATGGCAATAGCAGCACATTCTCTCTCTGTACAAAACGTGCATAGATACCTCCTGCATGGGCACCCCACGCCTGGAATAGACTTCCAGAGCCTGTGCGTCTCGCCCCATCTTTGGCCGTTTTCAAGTCCAAACTTAAAGCCCACCTCTTTACCACTGCTTTTGACTCCTAACCCCTACTCACTTGCCCTGTCCTTTAACCTCACCTATTATTCCCTTACCCTTAATTGTTCTGTCTGTTTACCTGTCTTATCTAGATTGTAAGCTCTTTCAGCAGGGACTGTCATTTTAGTGTATGGTGTACAGCACTGCGTATGCCTTGTAGCGCTATAGAAGTGATAAATAGTAGTAGTAGTACTGCCAGCTGATTTTTACCGCGAGCTAAAAATGCTAGCAAGGCTTTGTAAAAGGCCCCCATAATAATAATAATAATAATAATAATAATAATAATAATAATAAAATGAGTTTGCTCTTTTACCACTCTTCTGGTTCCTTTGATTCAGTGGCGTACCGAGGGCTGAGCGGTGGGAGCAGTCCGCCCCGGGTGCATGCTGCTGGAGGGGTGCTGTAAGCAGCTGTGGGATCTGCTGGTTCCCTGCTCCCTTTGCCCCGGAACAGTCTGCAGAGGGAGCAGGGAACCAGAAGAAACGACAACCGCACGGCTGCTCCCAGCAGGTAAGAATGCATCCGGGGAGGGGGGAGGGCTTGGGTGATACACAGGGGGGGGTGTTGATGCCCCACGGAGGGGGTGTCATGCTGCACCAGGGGAGGGGGAACGCCGCTGCACCTGGTGGGGGGTGGGGTGGTGCGCAGTGGCTGTTGAACTTAAAAGTGGACAATTGTTCAAAATTGCACACCACTGGTTGAGCCCTCATTTCTGGGCCAGGCTGGCAGTATTGGAGGAAGCAAGATGCAGCATTTCCAGCCCAGATTGGTGGAAGCACAAGTAAATGTAGGATATAGTGGCATTGGTTGCTGGCAGAAAAGAGGGAGTAATCAGACCTGCCACATTTCCAGCTTAGAATGGTGGAAACAATGACATTGGACCGGGGGGGGGGGGGGGGGGGGGGACAGAAAGAGTAGTGATGGGGGATTTCAATATCTGGTTTCTTACATTGTCCTCTCCCCAGCTGCAGGCACATGTGGTTGTAAAGGAAAGCATGGGCTTGCTGTCTGTGTCAAATGTTGGTAGCACATCAGTGTGTCCTGACACACTAGTTGAGAACCACTGCTCAAGTGCATTTATGGAGGCCCATTAGACACTGCATTCTGAAGCTGATCAACCATTTTCTTTTAGGCTTCTGGGTTTCTGTCAGTGAACTAGCAGATAAATCGGTTCTTTGTTTTAATACTGGTAAATGAATGCTACAGACAGCGTGTGCATTTCCTGAATGTTTGCAACAGATGATGTTGACAGGTTGCTTAGTGATGAGGGATTTCAGCTCAGGTGTCCATGTTACAGCAGATTAAGGCCTGCTTCAAAGTGTTTGGATTTTTTTCTAGGGTCAAAGCAATTTTAAAATATTGCTAATTCCCGATGTAGAACTGAGTTATGTATTAATAAAGTGCTCTCTTTCAATAGAACATAGTAGCATTGATGCCTTCAGAAGTTGTGGAAAGTCCTGCTACTCTTAATATCATGTATGAATGTTGCTATAGCAGAGTAGTTTTGTTTTGATGTATGTATTGCAGTATGAGGAGTTGAAAGAAGACTGGTTATTTTGTGACCCGTTTTCTCATGAGGAGAAAGCAGTTGTCATATTTGGAAACAACTTATTTGTTGCATCACAACTTATGAAGATTTTATAGAAGAATTCCTGTAATGTTGATGATCATTTTTCTTTGAGCAGATGGAAGGATTTTGGTGCAGAGCTGTCTGTTTTTTGAGAAAATGAGGACCTATCTGTGGACCCAATAAAGGTCCAGTGAAAGTTAAAGTTTTTGGGCAGTGAAAAAAAATATGAATTCAAATTTTTTTTTTTTAATTTGGAAGACTGTATTTATATTCTGTCATTCAGAATTCACCCAAAGCAGTGTAGCGCCCTCTCTGGTGCCACAATAGAACTGCCACCAGGAGAGGGAGGAAACTACTGCAGATAGAAAACACATTTTATTCCTTGGTTTAACGCTGTAGGCCAGCGGTTCCCAAACCTGGTTCTGAAGGCACCCCAGCCTGTCAAGTTTTCGGGATATCCACAATTAATATTCATGAGAGAGATTTGCATGCACTACCTCAACTGCATGCAAACCTCTGTCATGAATATTCACTGTAGATATCCTGAAAACCTGACTGCCTGTGGTGCCTACTGGACCAGGTTTGGGAACCACTGCTGTTGGCAATAGAAATTGCTGTGAGTATTTGGATAACAGGGACAGGCAAACTGACACTATCATTTATTACCCACAGGGATCTTCTGTAATCTTTACTCTTTATCTCCCAAACAAATGGGTACAGAAAAATCACACTTACTACAAAACAGAACCTTGTGTTGAACAGTTAGTAAATAAAACAGCAGTGAGGGTTAAAGGACTGAATATAAACAAAAAGGTTGACCTAACAAATTGAATAGCTAAACGGATAGCAGCTGGATATCATTATCTGTACAGCCAGTAGCAGTCATGCATATTCAGACCTGTTCCCTTCCACTCATTATTTTATATACCTTGGTAGCTTGGTAGCTCCCTCACAAAAGCATCTCCTCCCAGTCACCTTTCCACCAAGTAGCCCTCCCTCCCTCACCCTCCCAAACACACATACAGTTAGCATCCTTTATCCACTACTTTCTTGCACCTTCTGGTACTCAGAGGAATTATGGAAGTTAGCATGAGCATGCAAATGTTAAAAAAATTATATGCAGAATTCTACATGTGCATAATTGCATAATCCCTTGGGATATATATTGTCTGCACTTACGTTTAATCAAAATTCACAACATATTTCATTTCAGATTAGTGAGAAATGCTCATCACGCAATCCTTGTCTCCCATGAAGACATTATGCTCCCCCCTCACCCTCTGCTTCTGAAACTGTGCTCCTCATCTGAAGAGTGCAGGGCACATTTCCCTCATGTCAACTGATCTCATCCCACCCACCTCACCTTTATTGCAAAGCAAACAGATATTTTCAAGGGCAGAATCATGGCACACATGATCCTGCCCTGTCAGCTGGGACCATAGTGTGTATAACCCACTTGAAATTAAGAAGCACTGTTTCCTTCCAATGTGTGCCCAGACCATGGAGTAAACAGACAAATATGACAGACACAAACCAGCTGTCAGCAATCTATGGCAACTGTGTTATACATGAAGGGCGATTTCTGCCTTGATTTAAAGTGATTTCTCAAACAACTAATATTGAAGGAAGGTAGGATACAGATGTCGCATCTGTGGGAACAGTAAATATATTTTGTAAGTATACAGTACATATACCACTGTTGCTTGAAACTCTTTCAAAGCTGTCTACATCAGATTTCAGGAGATATACCTTCTATTAGAGGAAGGGTAGTTCAGTCAACCACTAGATTGGTAAAAGTAAACATGCAGGGATGCTAACTTAGCATGGGTCATCTAAGTAGCAAAATGGATGTTTAGATTTCTCATGTACAACTGGGCCAATGTTTTGATGAGTTTGAGTGTTGGGTCTTCTATTTAAATAAATATCTATATATTATTTATTCATTTATTGGAATTTATTAACCACCTTTATGAACAGATTCATGAGGCGGTATACAGCAGGTACAGTTTAACATAAAACTTAGAATTTTGTTAACAGCATAACAATAGTAAAATAACCAATAAACATAAATACAATAAATGAGGTAAACTTCTCTACTAAACAAATATAGTTTTGGTCACCCAGAGCAGGACCAGGTCAATCCTTGCACTTAATTATCTCCTGGAAGTACTCTGGTATTATTTCAATGGACTTAATAGAAAAACATGTAAAAATTGGTTTTGAAAATACCTATTTCGACACGGATTTATGCCACTTTTTGGACATTTTTCTCTTTTGAAAATGAGCTCAATAGTGTCATAGAAGATAGACATACTATAGAAATGGCACCATATATAATATTTTGGAAATGCACCTATTCAAAAAAATAATGGCATGATAGAGAGGATATAACCACATAATGGCTGCATATAGACATACATATGGTGAGTTTACTAGATATGTATGTATATGCCATGATTTATATGTCTATTTGGCACATTTTGAAAACCTGTATGTACAAGAGCAGCATATTAGGTAGCTGCCCTTTGAAAGTCAAACTCTGTCCTATGAGGGTTAGTTCTGAATGTCAGAAGTAAGCATAATTCTCAACTCCTCCAAGCCCCAGGTCTAAAAGAGAACTAGCCAGGGCTTATGCCAATAGGTAAAACTTCTAGGGTATATATGCATTGCCTTTCTAAAATACAGAAAACACATAGTGCTAGAATACCTACCCGAAGCAGAGCTCCTTTAAATCTGTGTGTTATCATGTATCTATACACTAAATCCCTTCTTTCATGTTTATGCTGATTTATACGTAGAATTATCCTTTTTACATATGTAAACATGCCTATGGTTTCTAAAATACACTCCTAAATCCCTCTTGT
The DNA here is from genome assembly GCF_901765095.1 of Microcaecilia unicolor. Taxonomy (NCBI): domain Eukaryota; kingdom Metazoa; phylum Chordata; class Amphibia; order Gymnophiona; family Siphonopidae; genus Microcaecilia; species Microcaecilia unicolor. The sequence continues at coordinate 116,841,440 of NC_044031.1, read as the reverse complement.
GTGGAAATGAGGAGTAATGTGGGGGGCTTACTTTAGAGTTTGTGGTCCCTTTAGCCACCCTAGAAATATCTGCATGCACCAGGCATCTGGCTGAAAGCAGTCAGAGCTATTATACCAAGCCCTCCACATCCTGCCCATTGGCATCGTGTATGGTGGGCATGGGGGATGATGCCTTCAAAATGCTAATGCTGAATTGGTACACCTCCACCCACAGCCAATATGACTTCCTTATCATTTAACCACCCCAATCATAATCAGGCACATTCCCCCAGGTTCTATGTATAGTGCCCAAATTTGTACATGGATCAAAGATACATGTGCAAATTAATTAATTAGCACACATACAATTAATTGTACATGTATGAATTAATTAGCTAACAAGCTACTAACTAGCATTTCATTGATAACTATTATTGCAGTTAATTGGCATTAATTTGATTTTGAGCATGCATCTTCCTGTGCACTATTCTATAACCCGCCCACCTAAATTCCCTAGCATTCAACTCAAAAGGGGGTGTGGACAGGGAGGTTGTAGGGGGATTCACAAAATTTATGCACAGAGTTATAGAATACGGCCATTCCCACACCCAAATTCTAAGAGTTGGGCGCTGACGTTTATAGCAGGTTTCAATTGGCGTAAGTACCATTGTCCAAATTGGCACTATTCTATAAAGCGCATTCAGCTCAGAGCACTCTTTATGGAATAGTGCTCTGCGCCCTTTTTTTTCTGGTGCCCAAATTTGGGTAGAAACAAACAGGAGATAGTCTACTGCAAAAGTAGAACATACAACCAAACAGCAGCAGTAATCCAAGGAAGGATAAACACAGCAAGAGTATATCCAAATGTTAACTTTAATGGAAACAGGATCCAACCTGGCCAAGTTTCGGAAAAACCTTCATCAGGGGTCACGTGGAGGGGCATAATCGAACAGGGATGACCATCTCTAAGGGCGCCCATCTGTAAGGATGGTGCCGCGAAGGGGTGGGGAAACCCGTATTATCGAAACAAGATGGGCAGCCATTTTTCGTTTCGATAATACAGTCGGGGACACCCAAATCTCAACATTTAGGTCGACTTTAGAGATGGTCGACCTAAATGTTGAGGTGAGCGAACTTAGAGATGGTCATCCCCGGTTTTCACCCATAATGGAAACTGAGGACACCTATCTCAAAAGCGACCAAATCCAAGTCATTTGGTCTTGGGAGGAGCCAGCATTCGTAGTGCACTGGTCCCCCTCACATGCCAGGACACCAACCGGGCACCCTAGGGTGCACTGCAGTGGACTTCACAAATTGGTCCCAAGTGCACAGCTCCCTTACCTTGTGTGCTGAGCCCCCCAAAACCAACTCCCCACAACTGTACACCACTACCATAGCTCTTATGGGTGAAGGGGGGCACCTAGATGTGGATACAGTGGGTTTGTGGTAGATTTTGGAGGGTTCAACATTTACCACCACAAGTGTAACAGGTAGGGGGGATAGGCCTGGGTCCACCTGCCTGAGGTGCACTGCACCCACTAAAACTGCTCCAGGGACCTGCATACTGCTGCGATGGACCTGAGGATGACATTTGAGGCTGGCAAAAAAAAGGTTTATAGTTGTTTTTTTTGAGGGTGGGAGGGGGTTAGTGACCACTGGGGGAGTCAGGGGAGGTCATCCCCGATTCCCTCCGGTGGTCATCTGGTCAGTTCGGGCACTTTTTTGAGGCTTGGTCGTGAAAAAAAAACGGACCAAGTAAAGTCAACCAAGTGCTCATCAGGGACACCTTCTTTTTTCCATTATCGGCCGAGGATGCCCATCTCTTAATTACACCCCAGTCCCGCCTTCGCCATGGTGCCTACACGCCCCCATGAACTTTGGTCGTCCCTGCGACGGAAAGCAGTTGGAAATGCCCAAAATCGGCTTTCGATTATGCCGATTTGGACGACCCTGAGAGAAGGACGCCCATCTCCTGATTTGTGTCGAAAGATGGGCATCCTTCTCTTTCGATTATGCCCCTGATAGTTTTCCATAATACTTTCACAGATTCAAAGCATATACTGCATTACCCTGTACACGTTGTATTTAAACCAAAAATGAGGTCCAATGTCAAAAAATAAAAGAATGCAGCCAACAGCATCTGCATAGAAAAAGCTGTGGTCCAGTTTCAAAGGTCAGTAACTACCAAGTTAAGACTAGGCCAGGTTGGGTCCTGTTTCTATTAAAGTTGACATTTGAATACACTCTTGCTGTGTTTGGTCTTCCTTGGATCGCTGCTGCTGCTGCTGCTGTTTGGTTGTCTGCCCAAATTTGGGCACCATTTACTGAATCTAGGCCACTATACTTATCATTCTGACATAACCAGGGCCGTAGCCAGACCTTACGGTGGGAGGGGGCCAGAGCCCGAGGTTGGGGGCACATTTTGAGTGCTGCCCCGCCGCCCCCCCCCCCCCCCCCGCCACCGCCTTGCACCTCCTCACTCCCCCCTCACCTCGCAAACAAATACCTTTGCTGGCATGGGTCCCCAACCCTCGCCAACCGAAGACTTCTTCAGCGCCGGTCTCCAGCACAGCTGCGTTCCTCTCCTGCTCTTCTTTCTTCTTGCTCCTTCTGTCCTGTGCACGCTGACCCTCCTTCTCAGTTTCACGTAAAGGAGTGTCAGCATGCACAGGACAGGAGGAGCAAGAGAAAGAAGAGCAGAGCAGGAACATGGCTGCACTGGAGACGGGCGCTGAAGAAGGCTTCGGCTGGCAGGGGTTGGGGACCCCCGTCAGCTAAACCAGGGGCCCGGATGAAATTTGTGGGGGCCCAGGCCCCCGTGGCCCTCTGTAGCTATGCCCCTGGATGTAACCTCTTTCAAACCTGTACACCCCTCTTCAGGTTAAATTTTCCTAGAACAGTACAGCATTTAATCTGCTACAGGTTCCTAAAAGCTTAACAGCTCACTGGCTTGAAATTCAGCTGCTTTGCAGGAATTTATATTGCAATAAAGCTCTTATGTGCAACCTCATTGTACCTAATTTTTGGTCTTGCAAATAATGAGAGAAAGTTTGCAAATTTTGTACACGTTTCCAACTAGTGCTAGATAACTTATTGTTAAATGCCTGGTGAACATCGAAATTACCATTTAAGGAATGCAAATTATCACAACTTTGTAAATGGATCTTTAGAGGAATTAGTGGCTAGGCCAATGCTGTTGAAAGAGTAGGGCTGAGTGCTTAAATTCAGAAAACCTATAATAATAAATAGAGGGCAGCTGTTTAAGTGGATATAGAGTAGACTAAACTATTAAGCAACTAGCACTGATCCTCTTAGGGAGGAAGTTATTAATTTGGCTACTGCTAAGATGCATTATTTTACCAGAAGTTGTTCTGTTGTAGCACAGGGTCTCATTGCATAAAATGGGACCCTGTGCTAAAATAGCATGACTTGTGTTAAAAGAACCCATCTTAATAGTAGCCCACGTTGATACTTCTACACCCCCCCCCCCCAAATATAGGTTGAATGAATTGCAGACTTGATTATAGACATCAAGGGGCCCTTTTACTAAGGCGGCTGAAAAATGGTCTACTCTGGTGTAGGTGCGTGTATTGGATGCACGCAGGTCCATTTTTCAGTGTGCCTGCAAAAAAGGCCTTTTTTGGCCGAATATGGATGTGCAGCAAAATAAAAATTGGCGCGTGTCCGTCTTGGGCCTGAGACCTTACTGCCACCCATTGACTTAGCGGTAAGGTCTCACACGTTAACTGGGCAGTAATTGTCACGCGATAGAAAATAAAAAATATTTTCTGCCGCAAGTAAAAAAAAATGGAATCATTGCCCGGGGCACGTGGTAGCCAGGTGGTAGTTCTAATTTGATGCACGTTGTACATACGTAGGCATCTACGTGCCTTTGTAAAAGGGCCCCCAAGTTTGGGGATCCTATATTTAGGATAATTCTTCAGCCTAATACTTAGGGCCCTGTTTACTAAATGGCGCTAGCATTTTTAGCGTGCACTAAACACTGGATTCACCCATATATTCTTATGGGTGACTTAGTCTTGACATCCATAGGTAACCGGTTCAAATCCAACTGCTGGGTCCTTGTGATCTTGGGCAAATCACTTAGCTTTCCATTTCCTCGGGTACAGACTTAGATTGTGAGCCCTCCAGAGACAGGGAAATACCCAGTGTACCTGAATGTAACTCACCTTGAGCTACTACTGAACAAGGTGTGAGCAAAATTTAAATAAATAAATACATTTGTTTTTAGTGTGCAAATTATATGGATGAAAGAACTTTTTTTACTCTTGCAAATCGAGTGCATACATTTATTGGGGTCAATATCGAAAGTGATTTAACCAGTCTGGAGAGTTTCCTGACCGGCTGAATCTCTTGTGTGGGACTTTCTGCTGATCTTCAGCAGTACTTGCCTTGTTAGTGTCGCAGGATATCTGCCCTAACTTCTAAACCAGAGCCAGTGACTTTGTGGGTTTTTCCAAGGGTGGAGTTGACACTTATGTGATTAAGTGTCAATTTTCAGCACTTAACCACCTAAGGGGTCCTTTTACTAAGCTGTAGCTTTTAGGGGCCCTTTTACAAAAAGTTGGTGCATGACAGCAGGCCAATAAGAAATCACCGCAGGCTACCGCACCCCCAGCACGTGCCATTACTGCTGGGTTAGCGCAGGAGACATTATCGCCGCCTCAGTGGATGACGGTACGTATTTCTCTCCCCAAGATGGCTGCGCAGCAAGTGGTTCACTTATCCCAGGGCCATTTCTTTTTGAGAAAAAAAGATAGCCTTTTACCCGCTGTAGTAAAAGGAAGCCTCAGCACTCATCAAAAACATTCACTGACGCTAGCACAGGCCCCCTTTTACCACACCTTAGGTAAAGGACCCCTTAGTCCACTATTAATTTATTATTATTTTTTTAAATTTTAACTAGGATTTAATACAGATCAAAATTTTTTAGCTTCCCTCTGTTGTCCAGCATTGCTTTCTCAATGTTGCCTATCCTATTTCACCTTGGCATAACGTAACAGAGGGAAGGCATTGGCATCAGTTACAAGTAGCATGTGGGAATCGCTGCCAGAGACCCTATAAAAAGCCAGATAAATGTTAAGTGTGTGTGTGTGCGGGGGGGGGGGGGGGGGAGAGAGAGGAGATGTTGGACCTTTGTGCTGGGGGGGGGGGGGGTCAGCAGCAGGAGAGGAAAGGGATGTCTGTGTGTCACAGATAACAGGTTTAGCAGCAGAAGGGGAGACACTTGGGTGTATGTACAGGGGAAGGATGTAGCAGGAGAGGAGAAAGGTGGGAAGGGGAAGCAATGTGTTGTGGGAAGGTATGCAACTTTTCATTACATTTAGCAGGTTTAAAAAGTTTCTGTGCAGTGGGGATTTACCAGTACCAAGTCATCCAGCCCAGAAGTGCGATTAATCGTGTGATTCAAATTTGTAATCATTGCCTACCCCTACTAAATGTTAGATTTTAGTTTTTCTTAAAAAGGGTTAGTGATATTGATGTTTTAAATTCTTTTTTTGGACATCTTTGTGCATGAAAATGAATTTTGACTTCTTACTAAGATACACAGGCTTAAGTGAAACAATTCTAGACATGCACCAGAATGGGGTGAAACAATAAATAAATAGGTTTCCCTAGCAACGACAGCTTGGCACAACCTCTTAGAAGAGTCCTTCAGTATTTCTTTAGGAGGGCTTGCAGGGGAGATGAAATTCAACTCGGAACTGAGGAAAGTATGAATCCATATTTGCAAATGAAGCTACAGATGTGCTAGTTTTGTGGCTACACGTAAGAGAAAATATTCAGTAGTGTGCCCAACTGTAAAGGTACAGGCATAATTTTAAGCTTGAATTTCCAGTTTGTTTTCAGACACAGACTAACCTTGAAATGACAAGTCTCTTTCCAGTGTTAAATTTCAGTGTTAATAGCTACTAGGCACCAGACAGCCTTGAACCTGTGACCTTCGGGGTGAAATACATAGGGAGCTATTCTGCTTCTTGAGAGTCTGCTGTAGTCAGTCCATGGCTAGTTGTGTTCTGTGTTTCTGTTACTCACTTCCTATTTCCTCATTGGATCTTTGTTTTCAGTAATCCTTGTGAACCCTTTTATGCTGAATATACTTCTTAGAAGTACAATTATATTAAGATTTACCTCGTGTAATCCTAGTTCTTGTCTTGTTCCAGTCAATATTCAAATCATAGGAGCCCCTACAAGGGACTCTTAACAGAGTGAACCAGCCAAAGTAAAGGTATTGAAAGATTGACTCTATCACCTAAATATGCTAAATTTGAGTCTAACCTGAAAGGACAGAGGGAAAAAAATGTTATTTTTTCTTTCCAGCATCAGTTATTTTTTTCTAGTGGTAATAGTCTTGAACCTGTGACACTTGGATTATGAGACAGCTGCCTTGTAGGAGGAGCTGTTCTACCTCAGGAAAGGCTGTTATACACAGTTCATATCTAGCTGTGTCTTGTATGTCTTCTTTAGTGTTGTGCCCCCCAAATAATTATTAAAAAAAGCCTCCAAACACTTTTTTTTGCCTGCATATCATTACAGTACATTGGATTTGAATATTGGGGTGTCAATACCCTCCCTTTCATAGTGCTCTCATCCACTCTCCTCTAACAGTGAGATTCTGCTCTCTTGCCTTGACCTGAACCCTTACGTTTATATATTACTCATTTATTACCCACCCTCTGCTGACTCAAAGTCCTGGGACACTCTGTCCCAGACTTTATCTGAGGTCTCTTTAGATTCCTTATCCTCCTAAACTTGGGATATTTCAACTTCCGCTTGAACAACTCCTCATGATTGTACAATGCCTGTTTCCTTGCTATACTCAGTCTTCACCAGCATCATGAGTTCCCCACACCAGGGGCTTAGCCAGACCTCGTGGTGAGAGGGGGCCAGAGTCCAAGGTGGGGAGGGGGGGCACATTTTAGTCTGCCCCCCCCACGCTGCCCAGCTGCACTCCACAGCAGCAAATACTTTTGCTGGCGGGGGTCCCCAACCCCCACCAGCTGAAGCATTCTCCGGCGTTGGTTTCCGGCACCGCTGCGTTCCATGCCCTGCTCTCTCTTCCTCACATCCTGCACGCTCCTTTAAGTGAAACAAAGCATGCTCAGTTTCACTTATTTATTTATTTAGATTTTGCTCACACCTTTTTCAGTAGTAGCTCAAGGTGAGTTACATTCAGGTACTCTGGATATTTCTCTGTCCCAGGAAGGCTCACAATCTAAGTTTGTACCTGAGGCAATGGAGGGTTAAGTGTGTGCAGGACGTGAGGTGAAAGTGAAAGCAGGGCAAGCAATGCGGTGGTGCCAGAGACTGACGCTGAACATGGCTTCAGCTGGCAAGGGTTGGGGGATCCCCGTCAGCAAAACCAGGGGCCCATATGAAATTTTGGGGGCCCAGGCCCCCATGGCCCCCTGCCCCTGTGGCCCCAGGTAGCTACCCCATTGCCCCACAAATATACAGTAGCAGGACATATGTTAGTTTTAATAGTTTCTAAGTTTACCTTTCCCATAATTCTTAATAATTTCTCCACCACACCTGTCTCTTGGTCTGACCATTTTCTAATTCCATTTAGTCTTCTAGCCCCAGGCATCCCTGATCCTGTAACTGTAGCTCTTTTTTTTTTCTAGGAATGTCAGACACATCCCCCCCCCCCCCCCCCCCCCGAAGAAAAAAACATTCAGTGCTATTTAACCAACCAGGAACTGCTTCTGACTGGTTAAATAGCATTTAGCTAGTTAACTGCTAATATTCAGCGAGAGATAGCTGGTTATCTCCACAGAATTTTCATGGTTAGTACATAGGGCTAGATTCTGTATATGGCACCTGAAAAAACCGTGAAGAAAAATTACGACTAGGCATATTGTCTAAAGTGTGCCTGAATTTTATAGAATAGTCTTAAATTTCCACATGGTATATAGAATATGCCGAGGCTCGCCATGCAACTAAATTTGGTCATGTCCATTTAGGCCAAGTTTTACTTGGTGTAAATCCTGATGCCTAAATTAGGTGCAGATTGGGTGTATTTTATAATAATATGCATAGATTTTAGAAACACCCATGCCCCGCTCATGGGCACACTGTCCCTTTTCAGCTACCAAGTAGGCTGTCTGCCAGTCACTCCTCAGGACTGGTCCATGGCCCTCTTCTTGGCCTTTTCCTGTTTCTCAGACATGCCCCATTCCCAGGGCCGGTAGTCCTCTGAATTTACAGGGCATTGCTGCAGGGTTAAACAGGTTTCTTGCCATTCCTGGTTCCCAAATGCCCATCCTGGAGTCTTACTTCTTCAGTCCTCAAGGCATACTCACTGGCCCCCCGCCCCCACCAGGATATGTTGGAGTATTGGCTTGGAACAACTCCACTCCAGGATTCCCACTGCTCCTGTTGCAGCAGCTTCTAGCTTCAGCCCATAGTTTGGAGTCTTATACTCCCTCTGGTCTGCTATGTATTCAGGAGCTGGTCTTGAATCAGATCAGCTAGCTCCTACACTGGCTATAACTTCCACTCCAAATCATGTTTGAACTTCCCCAGCTTGAAGGCTCTTTGGCAGCAGTTCAGCCTTTAATACGTTTTTTCTGTACACAGCTTTTAACTTTATACTTATTTGCTCTACAGTTTCCTAGAGCCAGCTTCTCAATAGCAGCTCCAGTTCCATCTCCACTCCTGGAATCTGGACCAGTTTTCCCTGGCTGCTCTAGTGTCAGCAGCAACTCTACTTTCACTTTTGCATGGAAGCTTTCTCTGCTTTTGATTACTCTCAGGTAGGGTTACCATATTTTGTCCCCCAAAAAGGAGGACACATGCCACACCCACACCACACATCCTGCCCTGCCCCCTTTCACACCCTCGATCCGCCCCCTTTCATGCCCTCACTCCGCCCCCTGTCACATTTTCCACTCCCCCTTGTCACACACCCCGTCACCCCCCTCCCCGTCACCCCCTCCCCTTACCTTACTACTGCCCTGGTGGTCGAGTGACCTCTTCGGGGCAGGAAAGAGCCCCCTCTTTCCTGCCCGGAGTGCTGCCCTGCATGCATCCTTCCTGTTGCTGATCTCAGTGCCGATTCAAAATGGCCGCCAAGAGTTGAAGTCTCGCGAGGTCACTTCAACTCGGCGGCCATTTTGAATCAGCACCGAGATCAGCAACAGGAAGGATGCATGCAGGGCAGTGCTCTGGGAAGGAAAGAGGGGGCTCTTTCCTGCCCCGAAGATGGAAGACGTCACTAGACCACCAGGGCAGTAGTAAGTAAGGGGAGGGGAGGCTAGCAATCTGTCCATTTGTCTGCCCACCAGCCTGCCCGTTGTCCAGACAAACGGGCAGATTGTCAAAACCCGCCCGGTTGCCCGGACATGTCCTCAAAAAGAGGATATGTCCGGGTAAATCCGGACATATGGTAACCCTACTCTCAGGTGCAGACTGCCACTCAATCAAGCTTTCAGGATACTGCTGGTTGTAGTTCAATCTGAAGCCACAACACACTTTCTCTCACTTTGAGCTTTCAACAGGGAACAGCTTTCAAGGTACTTGCTTTCACACTTTTAAACTTTTTTTTCCTCTTTTCTTCCATCTTGCCAGCTCTCCTGGCAGAGAGTAATCCGGGTTCAGGCTGTAGTCAGATACAGGCAGCAAGCAGAGAGTAATCCAGGTTCAGGCAGTAGTCAGAGAAAGGCAGCAAGCAGAGAGTAATCCGGGTTCAGGCAGTAGTCAGCAATGAGGTAGTCAACAACAAGGGTAGCAGAAAAACACACAAAAGTACAAAGCAAACCTACCGAAGTGGAAGCCGAAGCATGGAGCCCAGGAGGAGATCAGCTGATAAAGGCCTGGCGTCTGATGTCAGCAGAAAGCAGCAGGGTGAAGGGCACTGCCACAGGATAGAGAGCGGAAGGAGGGAAGACTAGGAGGCCAATAGGAGCGGAGCAATGGAGGACTAATGGAAAGGAAGACACAGGCCGGGGAAGGGAAATGAGGAGGAGCCAAGGAAGTGGACTGCCGGGGTGCCCAATCCCATGCTGGACAGGAGGCGGAGCAGAGAATACCAGTGACCTGGGGGCGCAAACCAGAAGACTGCAGGGCATGCCACAAGCCCGACTCCCAGATTTGGATCCTGCCCCTAAAGAAAGAGAGAGACTCGGGGCACTCATGGAGTGCCGGCCCCACTTAGATGGCCAGCGCTCCACTTCAGAAGTGCCAGGGAACCGAACCCACTAAGATGGCCGCGCGGGAGTACTCCATCACCGACACTAGCTCCCAACCTAGCCCACCATATTGTCTATTCACATCAAAACAAGTACTTTCTGATTGTAACTCAAGGTGTCTCTACCTTGCCAGTCTTCCTACACAACTGTGATACCACTGAAGCCTGAGCTACACCACTTCCCTGGTTGTCTCAGGTACTACAGCTGAGCTTGTAGTAGAGTTCTCGTCTCTCTGGACCTCCCTTGTGGAAGCCTCTGTATCGGGGCCTCCCTGACCTATTCAGCTTCAGAGCTTTTAACTCCATCCTGATCTGAGCCCTATCCCTCTGACTCAGCAACTACTTCAGCGTCAACAGACTAGAGCCCCCTGCTGCAAGGAGGCTGAACTGTATCATTCGTGAGGGAGTGCTCTTTATACTATCCACTCCCTCACACTGACATATTTTAACAGTTAACTCCAAATATTTTTAATGCTTTCCTTTCCTCTGCAATAAAAACATGTTTGTTTGTTTGTTTGGAAAAGTTGGTGAAAGTCTCTTCCTACTCAGTGATTATGATGGTTACCACACATCCAGAGCATTTCAACACAGTTATTTGAAAATCTGTAGCACATTTTGGTGGAAGTGAGTTCTATCTCAGGGGAAATCAGCTTACCTATGACCACTGTGACCGATAGCAATCCTGGCTATTGCACTGAGTCAGAGCAGCACTGAAGCTAGGTGGTGTTAAACCTGGTTACATCCTGGTCTCTGACCTTTTAAACTCCAAGATAGAGAAGCTGAACAACACTGGAAAGGCAGGAGGACTGCTGAAAATGCCACTCATGAGTTCGATCAGACGATGATAAAGGAGGGCCAGAAATCATATTATTCAACTCTGATTAACAACTTGGTCAATTATCTCACACAGTTATTCTTTGTATTAACCAGTTTAACATCAGGCAGCCCTAGACCTATCCCAGCCTTTCTTGCTGCCGACTCTTTTACTTCATCTCTAAAATTAGCATCTACATTGCCTTTTAATTCCTCCTCTACTTCCCAAATTCACTTTAGATAAACAGGCTGTCTCTTGACCTGAGTGGCCAGACCAGTTCATGATGGGACACACTGACCCAATATTAGGCTTCTTTTAATTTGGTTACTGGACTTTTCCTCACAAAATTGTTATCCACTGTTTACTTGACCCCTTGACTTCCCATTAACAGGCGTTCCCACACTGGGACTCCTTCTCTTTGTCCTATCTATCATTTTACTAATGGAGAATTTTTTTGCCTCTTAGAAATAGACCCTTGTTCAACCCTTCTTAAAGAAATCCTCCTTTGATCCTTTATTATCTTCAAATTATAGGCCTGTCTCCAACCTTTCCTACCTCTCAAAGCTCACTGGGAAGCCAATGTTCACTCAACTCCTGCTACATGTAGAAAATTCCCACATTCTACAATACAATTCCTGTCAGTCTGGCTTCCATTCCAGCCATAGCATGGAGACTATCTTGATGGGCCTCCTCAGTGAGCTTCAGAGCATCCTCAGCGCTGGTAGGTTTGCTTCTATTTTTTTTTTCTTGATCTATCACCTGCTTTCACTGGAGGTGGTTGCTGACTAGGTTGGCTAATATCGGACTTTCCAGTCAGGTCCGTAGTTGGTTTACTTCATTTCTAACTGGATGATCCATTTCCATTCTCTTACCATTTTCCTCCTCAGTTGCCCAACATCTTCACTGTGGTGTCTCTCAGGATTCAGTTCTTGCTCCATTACTCTTCTGCAGATAACTCAAGCTAAGCTTTAGTAAAAGACCCCCTAAGTGCTTTTAGTACATAATTGCAAAAGCTGCATGCATGTGGGCTGGGCATGGGTGATTCACACACATAGGTGCCAGACTTATAGTTGCATGTCTAGATGACATTTGGGGGCCCACACTTAACTGCCTAAATGTTGATGCCCAAATACCAACTTAGGTTCTATTCTAGAACAGAATCTTGGTACCCAGATGTTGTTATAGAATGTTATCTTAGTGCACAGATTTTGGCCGCCTAATTTTAACACCTTTTATAGAACTTCCCCCTCTGTGTATAGGCATTCTTGAGAACATAGCTTGGGTAGAGTGTAGATTGACATATTCAGAGAAGATTTAAATTTGTGCATTCTGGGTCTGGTTCTGTGAGCCTATTTTACGTGGAAGGGCATTTTCGAAAGGGACGTCCAAGTTGCGATTTGGATGTCCTTGCAAAACGGCGAAATCTAGGGGCGGGGAAACCCGTATTTTCAAAAAAAGATGGACGTCCATCTTTCATTTCGAAAATACCATCAGGGACATCCAAATTCTTAAATTTCGCCGTCCCTAGATGTAGACGTCCCTAGACATGGTCGTTTTTCATTTTCGGCGATTTTCGAAACCAAAGATGTCCATGTCAGAAACGACCAAATGCAAGCCATTTGGTCATTGTAGGAGTCAGTATTTGTAGTATACTGTTCCCCGTGACATGCCAGGACACCAACTGGGCACCCTAGGGGGCACTGCAGTGAACTTCATAAATTACTCCCAGGTACATAGCTCCCTTACCTTGTGTGTTGAGCCCCCCAACCCCCCCCCCCAAAACCCACTACCCACAACTGTACACCACTACCATAGCCCTTATGGGTGAAGGGGGGCACCTACATATGGGTACAATGGGTTTGTGGTGGGTTTTGGAGAGCTCGCTGTTTCCTCCACAAATATTACAGGTGTGTGGGGGGGTATGGGCCTGGGTCTGCCTGTCTGAAGTGCACTGCAGTACCCACTAAAACTGCTCCAAGTACCTGCATGCGCTGTCATGGACCTGAGTATGACATCTGAGGCTGGCATAGAAGCTGGCAAGTAATATTTTTAATCATGTTTTTTGAGGGTGGGAGGGGGTTAGTGACCACTGGGGGAGTAACGGGAGGTCATCCCCAATTCTCTCCGGTGGTCATCTGGTCATTTTGGGTACCTTTTTGCGCCTTAGTCATAAGAAAAATAGGTCCGGGTGAAAACATCCAAGTGCTCATCAGGGACGTCCCTTTTTTTTTTTTCGATTATGGGTCAAGGACGTCCAAGTGCTAGGCACGCCCAAGTCCCGCCTTCGCTACGTCTTCGACATGCCCCCTTGAACTTTGGCCATCCTTGTGACGGAGTGCAGTTGGGGACGGCCTAAATCGGGTTTCGATTATACCGATTTGGACGTCTCTGGGAGAAGGGCGTCCATCTTCCGATTTATGTCGAAAGATGGACGTACTTCTCTTTCGAAAATGAGCCCAAAAGTCATTTAAGCACCTATTTTGTCCTTCTAAAATAGGCTTAAAATAAACACCTTTTTGGATTTCAGACATAGGCATCCTGTCATAAAGTTATCCTCCGTGAGCATTTCTGGAAAATTTCAGTACTTTAAGGTGTAGTAAGATCCATTTTCCTGATTTTGAATCCTCCTGTCAATGATGATCTTGTCCTGTATAAGATCAATTTGCATCAGTTTCATATAGGAGCCAGCTTTTTTAACCCGTAGCCAAGGGCTAGAACCCCAAGACTGCATTCTGGAGAAAATTTCATTAGTAATCAAATTGAGATTAGAAATGGATTGTTTCAAGGAGGTTAGTGGTAGGCTACATACACTTCAAGTAATATTGGCTTGCCTTCTGAGCCAAGACCTTGTTGGCAAACTTACAACAGCAGTAGGTAGTAATATGGCATCAGGGCTTACATCACTAAGTCCAAAAGTGTTATTCACCACCATAAGAATATTTGCCTGGGAATTTCTTCCTATTTTTGCTGCACACAGGCCAGCTTGGCTCACTCCCAAGATAACAGGCAGGTCTTCTTGTGAGATTCTTAGGCAAAGTATCTTCTTCCAGCACAACATTCACTACTTCAGAAAGAAAGATCCACACTGGCACCAGTAGGCTGTCTATCTCAAGCTGTGTAACAGGAGGTGCAGATAGTTCCCCAAGACAATGAAATAAGACTATCCAGCCAGGACACCACTTGCACAGCTACCCTGGCAATGGATCCCTACTGGCAAGTTAAGAGAGAACAGTGACAGGATTTCCATGGTACTGGTTTGCCATATCAGGAATAGCCATAGGGCTCTACAAGGAGCAGTTCTAATCTTTCCCATGTGTTTCCAGTTTTAGCCAAAAAGTTAAACGTTAACAATCAATGAAATTAACATACACCACTAGAGCACCACAAAACACCTCTGCTCCTTATGATGTCATGCACTTTTTGGCTTGGACAATTGGTTCTAAACATTGGAAAGGAATATTTTTGGAAATTTTACACAAATTTGTACAAAACTGTGTTGATCACAGAAGGCGGACTCATTTATAATTCTTAATTGATTTGCATGCAGATTTTAGAACATGAAGTGTTCAAGTCAGGAAAAATAACATAAATACTCCCCTCCCAACATAGAACTGGGAGGAACTTTCTAAAACCACAACTCCTTTTGTAAAGGGCTCCCGAGCTCAGCAGTGGTGCCCCCTCAGATGAATGCTGCCCCCCCCCCCCCCAATTGTGGAACCTCACAACAAACCCTCGCTGTAGTAGTCCCATCTCTGGCAAAGCCCCTAACATGTAGGCAATTGTCCAATATGTGCAGCCTCACCCTGGACCCAACCCCTCCCCCCCAACCAAGGCTCAAATTTTATAAATGGTACTCCAAGCACCCCACGCCTTGATCCACTTCTTGGGCTTACTAGATGTTTCTGGGGTCTAGTTGTGCAGGAACAATGTCCACTCAAGGACTGAGCTATCCAAAACAGCCACCAAGACACCTAGCGGTAATATCATGGTATTGTCGCTAGGGGTCAAAGCCTGGGTTGGGAGTTGAGGGATGCCAGGGAGCACCACATACAAGGGTTGTGACTGGGGGAAGGTTGCATGTGTACAGCAGTTGCCCATACATAGGGGCTTTCACTGAGTGGGACAGTAATTGGGAGGTTTTACACAAGAGGGAGGACCTGCCACTGGAGGAAGGCTTCCAAATGTGTGTGTGTGAAGGGGTGCCATTGAAGGAAGAAATCTATGGGAGGGGCAAGGGATGATCATGGAGGGGGTAGACTGGCATCCATCTTTTACTCACATCACTCTCCCATGTACTCAGCTTCCCCATGTGTGAATGGCCCCTGTTCTGAAATGGGCCTCTCTGGACATTTAAATGCTGCTATTTACACATTAGGATGCTTCTAAAATAAAGACTGGATCTGTTTTCAGTGGTTACACTTCACAGAATTTTATTTCACTGAACTTTCTCCCAAATGTTATGGATTCCTGTCTCTGCCTATTAAAGACTACCTTCTTCTGATAAACCCCTAGAAGTGGCCACTCATGATTTTTTGTTGTTCTTCATCACATTTCATGTATAGATATAGAATAGATATAATATTTCAAGAATAAAAGAGAAGTAATTGAGATAACATGAATCAGGGTTAGGAAAACACATCAAAGTAACGTTATTTAAATATATCAAAAACGCAGTCCTCAATGTGGGAGATTCAAGTCCTGAACAATGAGCAACAGAAGGTAATTGTAGGAAAAGAAAACAAATTCTAACAGGAAAGCACAGAAAATTCCTATTTGCAGGATCATCACTTGTGTCATGAAATCAAAAATACTATCCCAAATGAAAATATAATAAAAGGTCTTTTGAGTTGTTTGCTCAGATTATATTTGACCATTACTGTCTGTTGTGCATGTACCAACTGACTCAAAACACAAAGGTTTTGTAAGTAGGAAGGTGAGCCTTGATGTTTCAATAAATGCATCTGCAAGGGAAACTAGGTTTTCTGCACTGGAGAGGAAACTCTTGGGTCTTTAAAATTGTTGCAGTTTTCCTAGCTGGGAAGATAGTGCATACTAAATTAGTTTCCTAGGCTTAGGGGAGGTTGGACACCTGCCAACTGTCAAGTCAAACTTAATGCAGCTAAACAATCAATTCAAATACATGTCACGAGGGAATACATTTTTAGAAATATTATTTCTAGCACAGTGTTTTAGTGAGAAAACTCTTCTGTTTGTTGTTTGAACATCTATGTGAACAAAATGATATATTACAAAGTTTGCCTAATAACATATTATATTCCTAATGATGCCTAGTGCTCATTTCCAGAAATTCTCCATTTCAAAATGGGTAAAGGGTCATGGATTTGATATACCATCTTCTCAGAGGACAAGCAGGCCTTCATGTTCTCACAGCTGGGTGATGTCATACCACTGACTAGCGGTATTAACAGAGAACTTTCTAGCAGTGTCTTATCGCACATGCACTGGTATCTTCCCACCTAACACATGAGCATGGGTATCTCAGTCTTCATTTTTCCATGGAGCAGGGAGGACGCATCTTTGTGTTCTCCTCAAGTGTGTGTATTTTTCTCTTGTGCCTTCCCTTGTGGGTTTTTGGTCCCCTTGGATTATTTTTTCCTTTGATTAACCCCCTTTTTCAGTTACCCTTTTAATTTCTTTTAGTTTTTTAGCCCTTAAAGTTTCCTTTATTTTTTTTCTTGTTGCTTGGCCCTTTTTAAACTAGAGCCCCAACCTCTGTTTGTCCACTGCTCCTTTTTATTGATTCAAAATTGAAGTGTGATCCTTTTCTTGATATCCAAGAAAAACCCCCTGTGGCTTCAAAAGGTGCATCCAGTATAATTGGGTGATTTTGATGACAGACTTGCACAACTGGTGCATTGGGTGCCTTGGACCTGACCATAAGCCTAACTCTTGTTTTCTCTGTTTTCAAATGCAACTGAGGACACAGAGGGAACAACAGGTTCAACAGGATAAGCTTTTTGGCTCCTTGACATCAGCACCAGAAGCATAGACCGCAATGACTGCCAAGACTTCATCATTCATTGGGAGTGCACTGGCATTGAGGAAGTCTCCGCCTCCCTCAACATCGGGCACAGAGAGTAGGCTCCGGGAATGATCAGCATTGGATCTGACAACGAGTTCAACATCATCCTCATTGGCACTAAAGAACCTGAACCTGATGCTATACATCAGGGGAAGCCAAGAGGCATAAGCATTGGTTGTCCTCGATGCATGATGCTGGAAGCACAAGGGCATCGCCAGTACCCGGAAACACCGACAGCAGGAGGAGAACTCTCCCTCCTTGGAAGAAGTGCTGGTAGGCAAGTATCCCAGCAGCCAGGTCCCTGCTACTGGTTTGATACCAACACCTTCAGGCTGCCTCTATTCCAGCTCTCCCACTTTTGCCAATGTCTTCCTTCGATGAGCAGTTGTGAGCCATTCTCAGGGAGGAGCTGGCATAGATGCTGCAGTTGCAAACAGATCAGACATTGATGGCACTTGCGCCAACTGTGGATCCAGCCCAGATTCTGTCTGAGGCTCCTTCAGTGCAAGTGCAGAGATCCTCTATGCCAGTACCTCGCAGGGTGTCGACCTCAACGCCTATAGTACCGCTCTTGATGTCGGGGGAGGAAGCTTTCCCAAAGTCATTGAATAGGGCTGTACCTCGATGCTGTTTGGGGCATGTACATAGCTCCACTGAGTTGAGGCAGACACAGACTCATTCAGTACAAACTGAGTAGGGTGAGAGTCTGAATGGGAAGAGGACCCATATTACTTCTTGGAGGAGGAGTCTTATGGGATATCTTCTGATCCATCATCACCACAAGAGAGATGAAAATCGCCATCTGAGGGTCTTTTTCACCAGTTTTATCAAGGAGATGGCTTCTGCCATCCCACTTAAGTTGGAAATGAAGGAAAAGCACAGGGCAGAGATGTTGACTGTCCTGGACTACGAGTCTCCTCCTAAGGTAGGGGTCACTGTACCTGATGGATGCACTAATGAAGAACTGTGAATCTCCCTTCTCAGTGCATGTTGCATCTAAGAAGGTGGATACAAAGTATCATATCCAAAAGGCTCCCAGATTCGAAAGGGCTCAACTGCCACACCATTCTCTTGTGATCGAATCAGTTCTCAACCAAGCTAGGAGTTCTAGGTCTAGTGCCTCGCTACCCCCAGGTAGGGAGGCCAGGACACTAGACTAATTTGGGAAGAAAAATTTTCAAGTTTGATGCTCATTGCCTGCATCCATTCCTACCAGCTCTACACAAGCCTCTACTTGCAATGTGTAGTCTGCAGTATACTAAGTCTTGCGGATACTCTCCCACAGGAGCACTCCACAGAGCTTCACTAGTTGGTCAGTAAGCAGCTGGAGTGCAGAAAATATTTGGCCATGGGTCGCCTACGACTCTTGACATAATGTCCAGACTCTCTGCAGAGACCTTTATACTCACCTCGCAAGTTGCAGATTGGCAAGTGTTCAGATTGATGGTCCACATGGGTGAACAAGTCATGTCACTCCCATAGCACATCTCCACTTAAGAGAAGCCCAGTGGACCCTAGCTTCCCAGCGGTCTCAGGTGGCTGAGAACCTAGTAGATGTCATCCAAATTCCTTCAGAGTTGACTCGTGCTCTTCTCTTGTGGACCATTTGGACAAATTTGACTAGAAGTCACCACTAATAATTTAATTTCAGGACATCTTAGAAGACTAAACAGCAGACCAGCCTCAGGCTCTATCCTAATCACCATGAGGATCAGTATTATGTGCATTATCATCGTTTAGAAAGATGGAATTACAGCCCTACATAGGTTGGGCAAAATGTGGCTCTATTAACAAGCTTTTGTGGTTAAGGGCATTAGTGGAGCTGCGGTTTGTTTACTGATCTACTTGTTTGGACCGCGATTGGGAAGAGAAGTAATGTGACAATGAGTTGTGATTTTTAGTATTTTACATATATTTTATAAAATCAAGTATGCACCTACTTTATAGGTGCAAAAGAATGCTCATACCTGTAGGCACTAGCATGTATACCAGCTTGAGGACTGGTGTAAAAATTTAACATGTACTTGTTAAATTTTACTTTACACATATTCACTCATACATTAAGGAATTTTATACTCTGTTCCCCTAATTGTATAAACTTGCACAATCAGATTTCCACTAGTACACAGTTTGCATGCATAATTTATAAAATAAGGTCAATTACATGCATAACTTAATTCAATAGCATAGCAACATAGTAGATGGTGGCATATAAAGACAGATATGGTCCATCCATTCTGCCCAACAGGATAAACTCATTACATATGGTATGAAGTGATATATGATATGTATACCTGATCTTGATTTATCCTTGCCTTTTTTAGGCCATAGACCGTAGAAGCATACCCAGCATTGGCCTTGCTCTAAAATTTCTGAAGTTGTTGTCAAAGCCCCTGAAAAGCTCCACTCCACTTCTATTCAGCCTCGATCAGGACACAGACTGTAGAAGTCTGCCCAGCACTGGCTTTCTTACCTAATCTCCCCTAAGTTTCTTTGGAGCCGATCCTTCTAAACAGGATTCCTTTGTTTTGAATTTTGTTACAGTTTTCATCTCTACCATCTCCTGTGGGAGGGCATTCCTGGTATCTACCACCTTCTCAGTGAAAAAATTCTTCCAGATATTATTCCTGAGTCGGCCCCCTTTCAACTTCAATTCATACCCTCTAGTACTACTACCTTCCCGTCTCTGAAAAAGGTTTGTTTGCAGATTAATATCTTTAAAATATTTGAACATCAGTATCATATCACCCGTTTCTCCTTTCCTCCAGGGTATACATATTTAGGTCTGAAAGTCTCTCCATGTACATCTTGCTTCAAGACTTTTAACATACTTACTGTGTTTCCCCGAAAATAAGACACTGTTTTATATTAATTTTTGCCCCCCAAAATGCGCTAGGTCTTATTTTCAGGGGCTGTCTTATTTTTCGGGGAAACATCGGGGTTGGCCCCCCCCGCTCTCCGTCGCTCCCGGAACTAGCCTTAAACACCTCCTTTCACCTTTGCAGCAAGCAGCAGCAGGGCAGGCCACTCCTTCCTTCGGTGTCCCGTTCTTGCCTGACGTAACGTCCGTGAGGGCGGGGCACGGAAAGAATGAGAGGTCTGCCCTGCTGCTGCTTGCTGCGAAGGTGAAAGGAGGTGTTTAAGGTTAGTTCCGGGAGCGATGGAGGGTGGGTGGGGGGGAGGCGGCCTGGGGGCGGCCTTGTCCGGCTCTCGGCGGCCCTGCTTTCAAACAAAAATTTGCTAGGTCTTACTTTTGGGGGAGGCCTTATATCTAGCAATTCAGGAAAACCTCTACTAGGTCTTATTTTCGGGGGATGTCTTACTTTCAGGGAAACAGGGTAGCAAAATAAGGCCTCCAAAAACTGAACACAATACTCCAAGTGGGGCCTCAGTTCTGCTATGTTTTGTTTCGGGGGCATTGTCTACAAAAGAGTAATATTTGTGCATCAATATCAAAAACTAGGATGCACATAAATTTATTCCTTAAAATACAAACATCAATCTAAAATTACAAATGTAAACAAGGGTGTTTTATCAGCCACTGTCATCCAAACATCTGATGATTTCTATATCATGGTCAGCAATCCAACATGTTTCCACACTAATTCTGATCAGGGACAAATATCAAATTAACAGCAGATCATTGTTAACCATCAAAGCAGCTCTGAAAAGGGCACCACTAAGCTCAAAAAAACTATTACAATAAACAGCACTTTACTTTGGCTGCACAGGAAGTTGCTTGTGGAAGTACTTTTGTTGTGTTATCCAACCTCAGGATTGAAAGACTACCTCAGAACTGTAACTGTTTTCACTTGGATTTAGTAAAAAGAGAGTTGGAGCATTCCACTTTAGTCTCTGAGACCCCAATGCTTAAAAGTTGCCGTTAAATTCGGCAGCTGCGGGTGAACTTACTGATTTTCAAACAGTGACTGATGCTCAAAAAAAATCACATGTACATGAGATGCACAGAAATTCTGCAAGCAGTTTGGTAGGGAAAGCGCCTACCACATATGAAGAAAAGTCTTTTGGTAAGTGTAGTGCTATAGAAATGATTTATAGTCCATGTTCTGCACATGCCCAGGAATCATTTTCTCCTGCTGCTGCACTCTTCCCCTGCAGTGCTCTGAAGCTGGCTTCACTGTCCCAACTTTTTTCTTTCCCTTGCACCTTCCTCCTGTAGCTTACCTGCTGCGTTCCCTCTGGCTGCCCCCCATTGATTTTTCTGGTGGGCTTGGTAATCTCCTCCTTGCTGGGACTTTCCCTAGCTGATTGGCTGTCTGCTTTTGTTTTTCTGCCCCTCTAAACTGTTCTCTGCTTTCCTGCACTTTTGTTCCTTCTTCTATTGAAAAATGCAAGCAGACTGCACCTCCCAGAAGTCGCCCTCACAGAAGGGACAGCTCCAGACCTGTTGGTAAATTTTCCATGTTAAAAGTAGGCACTTCTTTCTGTGCACCCCACAGAATGCTCATTTTAATGCTAATGAGCTTGTTGTAATGCATTTGCATTGGATTATTGGTAGCTACTATGCAAATGGTTAAAGCCACACAAAACTCCTTTGTCATTAGACCTTAAATAACATTTACTTTAGATTGGCTAAAACTAATCTAAAGCAAATTTAGCAAGCATAGTAAGCTTTGTGCTTTGGATCCTGAGTTATCTTTTGGATGAACCACTGTCAGGGTCTTTAACGGAAATTCCTTTCCCCATGGAGAGGCTGCTCCCTTAGTGGAGTGTATGTTCTGATTGAGAGAGGGCCAGGAAAAAGTAAATATGATGACCTATCCCACAACCAGGATACCCTTCTTGCTTTAGTCCCCTAGTCCCACCTTTCCCTTCCAGTGCCCTCTAAGAGCAACAGGCAATAATGAAACACACAGAGAATTCAACTGGGATGTGTAAATGGATTCCTGTTTGGTCCCTTGGGAAAAACAGAGCTTTGAATAACAGTAACCCACAGTCCCACACATGATACAGATCAGTAACTTTTTTTTTATTTTTAAGGTGGCAATGGATATAACAGGAACAGTCTGAAGACTCAATTTTTAAAAGAGCTTAGCACAAAGCTCTTACCTGTGTGTGTATAGATAAGTTTACTCATGCTCCAAAGGACCTCTTCAGAGTAATATTTTGCACTTTGCTTAGTGGTACTGTTATAAACTGCATGTAGGCTACAGCTAACTGCCCTCTAGTCACAAGTCATAGGGACCAGACAGTAGTTTTCAGCTACAACTGCAACAATAAGGGCTCCTCAGAGAAGCTACGCTGTAACTCCTAATCAGTTTTAGCTTAGTCTGGTCTCAAGTCATCTATTTATATTCTGCTACCTAGCCTAAGTGGAATGCTCACATGGAAAACCTGTAGAGGGTAGCATGCCTAACTGGGTAGCGTCACAGGCAGCACCTCAGCTTCCCTCCCTATCTCTAACTAGACTCAAAAGCCCAGGCAGATCAAAAATGTTTCTTCTCTTCTATTTCTAATAGATTGATAGATGTAACATCCAAGCTGTAAGTGATACTTGTTATCAGGGCTTTTTTTGAGGGGGTACTTGGGGGTACTGAGTACCGGCACCTTTTCCATTGTCTGTTAAAATTGATCCATGGACCCCAAGTTTTAATGATAGAGCTCAGGCTCTACACACCAATTCTGTCTTGTCATAGATTCTGTGACTGGTTGCAGGGGGCCTGGCTATTATGGGGTGGGTCTCTCAGTGATCACCCCAATCCTGAAGAGTGGCCTGGCCATTGAGTAGCGGCACCTTTTTTGCTAGAAAAAACACACTGCTTGTTATTAAACTAACTTAATTTATCTCTGATAAGCTTTGGAGAATTATCCTCTCTTTATCTGGTCAATGAAGAAAGGATAATTCTCCAAAGCTTGTCAAAGATACATACTCTATGGGGCCCTTTTACTAAGCTCTGTTAAGCAGCTACCATTCGTTTTACCATACAATAGCCATTAACACAGCCCCTGCTAACACCCTCTGCATATTATAACCTGCTAGCACTTGATGTGGGTGGGACAGGGATAGAAACAGAGCATGACCACCAGTGATAGCTAGCTCATGAGTCAGTGTCACACTATAGCTGTTACAAATGTTGATAGTGTGATTGCATTTAATACCACCACAATGCCCTTAATACTTAAAATGTAAATGCCATGGCAGTATTGCAGCTCCTTCCTGACTCCCTTGAGCAGAAACCCCACCCAACAGATCCTCCTGCCAAGAACCCTCACCAGCAAGATCTCCCCCCTTGGGATACACCAACCCTCCCCCCCACTCGCTGACAAAAGCCAGAATGTCCCTGGATGTTCCCTGGTAAGCCTAGTGTGGCAGAGTGGGAGCAGTCTGACTTTTTTCTTAACACTCTGATCCTGCCCTCCTACTGGTGGGGCTCAAAATGACACCGCTGACCCCTAGTGGTATTTGTGCAGTACTTCCACTAGGGTTTTATATCCACATTAGACTACCAGGGAACCCCTGGATGAGTCCCAGAGGTGTTGAGGTTTCCCACCCCACTGAGGGGGTCTTGCCAAGATGGCTTTTCATGGGGGAGGGGTTGGAGGTAGGATTCAGTTTAGGAGGAATTGGAGTGAAGCTTTTGCTTGGGAGATCAGGTGTATTTATATTTGTTAAATGAGGGCAGTGCTTGGGGGGGGGGGGGGGGGTCTGTGTTACGTGTGTCAGCAGGTGGTGCATTTACAGCTACACTGTCTACCAAAGCATGTTATGTGGGCCTGTGTAGTGTCTGCCCTATGCACTAAGAGGGTAACACTATAACAGTGTCTCTCTATATAGGTGCCCAGAGAGTTCTAACTATTCTATAAAGGAAAATAGGCACCGCTTTTTCTTTACAGAATACTAGCACAACTGGGTATATATGCGCATATGTGCTTAAGTGTGAGCAATTATTCCTGCCATAGAACTGATGAAAGTGTGTGACACTATGTGCTGGTGATACATGTGTAATTTGTTATGTGCTTAAATGTGCACCCCAGCCAGAGTCCACCCATGTGCACACCCACCTGTAAAATATGCACTGTTGTGTATTTACTGAATAGCACATAGGTGCATATCCAGCGTGTATATCTTTAAAAGTCTGACCATTTAAATAAGTACATAAGTATTGCCATACTGGGAAAGACCAAAGGTCCATTGAGCCCAGCATCCTTTTTCCAACAGTGGCCAATCCGGGTCACAAATACCTGGCAAGATCCCAAAAATGTACAAAACATCTTATACTGCTTATCCCAGAAATAGTGAATAACTAGCAAGTAAATGTTAGCAGCTTCTCTATAGCAGGGCATGCCCACTGCATGTACCGCACAAGCTGTGTACTTCTCAAATTTTGGAGCAGATATTCAGCTGGTGGCAGTCAGCATTTTTAAAAAAATCCTGACCATGGCCAGCAAAATTAGCCCTGGATATTCAGTGTCCGGCCATGTGTGGGTCCAGGCACTGAATATCTGGGGTTAAATGGTGCTGTGCTGGCCGGCAGGTCCTGGCTGATATTCAGCCGGAGTTACACAGACCCCAGCTGAATATCAGCCAGGACCCACATAACGTTTTTGAAAATTCTCCCCCCCCCCCCGAGCCTGCCTGCCCTGCCTCCTTCCCTTTCACCTCCCCATCCTACACTAGTAAGCACATCCCTCCCCCGAAACATCCCTCCAACTCCCCCAGTCTATATAGACCACTTCCAGGCCTACTTGTATCCCTGGTGCTTCATTGGGGGTGATGAGGGCAGGAGTGAGCCCACTTGCTCATGGCCCTTGTGGCTTCTTCAGAAAATGGCTGCTGCAATCTTGCTTCTAGGTCGATATTTAGTGCTGGGACCCGCATTGTTACACCGAACCAGTTAGGAAAGCTTTTTAGTTGTCCAAACATAGCCAGATTAGCTATATGGGTCCCAGCACTGAATATTGCTGGCACCCACATAACCGCCAGCTGTTTGCCAGTACCGCTCCTTGTAATGCCACCGACCTGCCCACAATTTTTTAGGCCAGTCAGAATCGATATTCAGCAGCATGTCCCAGTTAAGTGTTGATGAATATTGGCAGTTGGACAGCCCCAGTGGATTTGAGCAGTCTGGAACCTCTGCTGCCCACTTAAATAGCTTTGAAAATCAGCTGGTTTAAGTTTTGCAGTTAAAGCGCAGTAAGTGTAAAACCTGATCTCATTTTAGTAAAAGGACCCCAATAAAAAGGTATCACCTTTTGCTTGGTTGTTTTTCCTTATTTCCACGTATCTAACTGCACTCTCTGCTGAGAGACTGGCCAAATCCTCTTCCCTTCTATTGGATCTTAGGTTCTCTGATCAGGGTCATAGTTCAGTCCCATGAAGACATGGCAGGCTGAGGCAGTGTGCTGCAGTATTTTCAGGGAAATAAATGCTACATATTTAGCAATATGAGAAAATAAATTTCCTCTAAATTTATGCGTCAGTTGCTGAAAGAACTGAAGGCCTGAAAGGAATACAGGATCTGCAGAAAAGTATGAAGAAGAGGATTACTAGAGCATTAATATTGCCCATAGAGGCACCAAAACAGAATGATTCCCTATGACAATGTTTAGACCACTTTGGGCACTCAACACAATCACCATCTACAGCTCCAGTTCCCAGACTGCTTCCATCTATCTTCCCAATTCCTGCCTTGTGTGGTCTCCAGAACTGTACACAGTATTCTAGCTACTGTTTCAGGACTCCTGCCTGATTCCTGGGTACCTCTACGTAATGCATAAACTGCTTTGGTTGTACCACAGAAAGGTGGTATATCAAATGCAAGACCAAGATTGATTCTCAGAAGACTGTGTTCATGAGGAGCTAGCTAAACTAAAAGTAGACAAAGCAATGGGGCCTGATGGGATATATCCGAGTGTACTCAAGGAACTTGGAGATGTTCTGGTGGCTCCGCTGCCTGACCTCTTCAATGACTTCTTAGAGTCTGGAGTGGTCCTGGAGGACTGGAGAAGGGCAGATGTGTTCCCTCTGCATAAGAGTGTAAGTAAGAAGGAGGTTGGAAATTACAGACCTGTCAGTCTGACCTCGGTGGTGAGTTAACTAATGGAAGCGCTTCTAAGGTGAAGGATCATGAGATTTCTCAAACTGAATGGACTGCAGGACCCGAGGCAGCATGGCTTCACTAGAGTCAGGTCGTGTCAGCTGAATCTGATTTCTTTGGCTAGGTAACCAAACAGACGTGGGAGGGGCACTAAATGAGGTGTACTTGGATTTTAGCAAAACATTTGACATGGCTCCGCACAGGTGATTGATAAACTGAGTGCCCTTGGTATGGGACCTAAAGTGACTGACTGAGATAAAACCTAGTTAACTGGGAGGGTACAGAGGGTAGTGGTAAATGGAGCTTGCACTGAGGAAAGGGATGTTATCAGTGGTATGCTGCAGAGATCGGTCCTCGGGCTGGCCCTTTTTAACATCTATGTGAGTGATATTGTGGAAGGGCTGTCTGGTAAGGTTTGTCTCTTTGTGGATGATGCCAAACTGTGTAATAGGGTGGACATCTCAGAGGGTGTGGATGGCATGAGAAAGGATCTAGCGAAGCTTGAAAACTGGTCTGAAAATTGGCAACTAAGATTTAATGCTAAGAAATGCAGGGTCATGCACTTGGGTTACAATAATCCAAGGGAACAGTACAGTATTGGGGGTGAAGTGCTTCTGTGTATGGAAGAAGAGCAGGACTTGGGGGGTGGTTGTGTCCGAAGACCTTAAGGTGGCCAAACAGGTAGAAAAGGCAACTGTCAAAGCCAGAAGGATGCTTGGGTGCATAAATAGAGGGATGACCAGCAGGAAAAAAGAGGTGATAGTGCCTTTGTATAAGTTTCTGGTGAGGCCCCATTTGGAATACTGCGTGCAATTCTGAAGACTGCACCTATGGAAGGATATAAACAGAATGGAGTCGGTCCAGAGGGTGGCGACCAAATTGGTAAATGGTCTCTGTCATATAACATATGGGGACAGACTCATGGACCTCAACATGTATACGCTAGAAGAGAGGTGGGAGAGAGGGGATATGATAGAGACGTTTAAATACCTCAGTGGAGTTAATGCACAGGAGGTGAGCCTTTTCCAAATGAAGGAAAACTCTGGAATGAGAGGGCATAGAATAAAGTTAAGAGGAAATAGGCATAGGAAGAATCTAAGAAAATACTATTTCACAGAAAGGGTGGTGGATGCGTGGAATGGCCTCCCAGTGGAGATCATGGAGACGAGGACTGTGTTGGCATTTAAGAAAGCCGTGGGACAGTACGTGGAATCCCCTAGGAAAAGGAGGAGCTAGTGGTTACTGAGGAAGGGAAGTTTTCTGCTGTCATGATTCTATGTTTCTACAATCCATTGCCTCAGGTACAAAATTAGATTGTGAGCCCTCTAGGTTCAAAGAAATACTGAGTGTGCCTAAATGTAACTCACTTAGAGCTACTACTGAAAAAAGTGTGAGCAAAATCCAAATAAATTACCCTTACCCTTACACCGTAGAGGTATATATACTCATATATCTATATCTATCTATCTATACATACACACACACACACACACACACACACACAGAGCATTTTTTTTTGATGATTGCAAGGATCATGACCTGTTTGGTGATCAAGCTGTCTTCTGAAACCCACCCTCCACGTCTTCAACCACTTTTTAAAATTGACTTTTTTCAGCCATGATTTGAGCCTGTCTTTACAAATTACTTTCTACAGTCACACAATCACAGAGTTTGTAGACTAAACAGAGGCTTGTGTCCATGGGGGTCAACTGTCTTTTGGTTGCCTATAGCAACCCTTGACAGTATTCTTCTTCTCTCTTGATAAATCAGCTGTTCCTGTGATCAAATTTGTAACCTCAGCTGCTGAGGGCAGGGACTACTTTGCAAAACCGAGATATGTATATTTTCTAGGGAAAAACATTCTATTGGTTTTTCAGTGAGAAATCTTCAGAAATCTACGTCATCTCAGCTCCTCTGATGCGTAAACCTTAGTTGTTATTGGCATATTATTTTTTTTCTATTTATAATAACCTTGCAGGAAACATATCAGTCTAGCATTACCCAATGTTTTCAGAAGACAAGACTGACTTTCATGGGAAGTATTTAAAACACACATTTGTAGTTCCTTTCATTTCCAGAAAAGAGAATCTTTTTATAACTTGCAAGATTACTTCTGTTTACTTTTTTTTTTTTTAGACATGACAGAGGTTTCCCAGTGTCTTGCTGGTATCTTGAAATACTTGGCAAGTCCCGTTGTGAAAGCTGTATTCATTTAAGTTAAAATAATGTTTTGCCAATTAAGAATCAGAAGGGTCAGTATTCAATGCAATTTAACCGGCCAGAAATGGCTCCTGGCTGGTCAAATCACCGATTTGGGGATAATCAGTTAGTGCAGAATGCAAAACAGGCTATTTTGAGGGCCAAGGTGGAGTCAGCACTCGTCTGATTTCAGGAAATCACTCAAGACCAGCTTATTCGGAAAGGCCTACCCCAAGGATCCAACAAAAGTCCCTATATCCTGCAACACAGCAAATTAATGGACCGTATTGACCACTTTTACCCTTTCACCTTTTGCCCTCATACCCCGTTTTTTGATCTCCCTGTCCTCTCCACTATGTTATCTGTATAGTTACCGGATTGGCAACTGCCTTTACGGTTTGATGTTAGCCACATTGAGCCTGCAAACTGGTGGGAAAATGTGGGGTACAGATGTGTTAAATAAATAAATAAATTAATTAATTAAGTGCCAATAGTCAGCACTTAACTGGCCATGGTCACTGCATAAACAGGACCACATAAAAGCCAGTCCTATGTTTATGTAGTGTCCCATAGCTGGTTAAGAGCTGAATATCACACTTAGGGCTTCTTTTAGAAAGCTGCGCGGCAAAGTAGAGGAAGCCCATAGGAACTGAATGGACTTCCTCTCATTTGCCACACAGGAATTGCTAGCGTTGCTTTGTAAAAGAAGACCTTAACTAGCTATGTGTTAGCTGGCTCTGCAAACCTGGAAATTCAGTGCTTGTGCTTGGACATGACAGCACTGAATTTTCAGATTTAGCACTAGTGGCAGCCAGCAAAAGATAGAAAACAGAGAATAGGGTTAAATGGTCAGTATTCTTAATGGAGAAGGGTAGATAGAGGGGTGCCCCAGGGGTCTGTGCTGGGATTGATGCTTTTTAACATATTTATACATGATCTAGAGATGGGAATAATTAGTGAGGTAATTAAATTTGCTGATGACACAAAGTTATTCAAAGTTGTTAAATCGCAAGAGGATTTTGAACAATTACAAGAGGACCTTATGAGACTGAGAGACTGAGCATCCAAATGGCAGATGACGTTTAATGTGAGCAAGTGCAAAGTGATGCATGTGGGAAAGAGGAACCCAAACTATAGTTACGTGATGCAGGGTTCCATATTAAGAATTACCGTCCAAGAAAAGAACCTAGCAGGCTTATTTTTGAAAGAGAAGGGCGCCTATCTTTCGACACAAATCGGGAGACGGGCGTCCTTCTCCCAGGGTCGCCCAAATCGGCATAATCGAAAGCCGATTTTGGGTGTCCTCAACTGCTTTCCGTCACGGGGACGACCAAAGTTCACAGGGGCGTGTTGGAAGCATAGCGAAGGCGGGACTGGGGAGTGCCTAACACATGGGCGTCCTCGACCAATAATGGAAAAAAGAAGGGCATCCCTGATGAGCACTTGGGCGACTTTACTTGGTCCAGTTTTTTTACGACCAAGCCACAAAAATGTGCCCTAAATGAACAGATGACCACCGGAGGGAATCGAGAATGACCTCCCCTTACTCCCCCAGTGGTCACTAATCCCCTCGCACCCTAAAAAATTTTTTAAATATTTTTTCCAGCCTCTATGCCAGCCTCAAATATCATACACTCCATGACAGCAGTATGCAGGTCCCTGGAACAGTTTTAGTGGGTGCTGCAGTGCACTTAAGGCAGACAGACCCAAGCCCATCTCCCCCACCTATTACACTTGTGGTGGTAAATGTGAGCCCTCCAAAACCCACCAGAAACCCACTGTACCCACATCTAGTTGCCCCCCTCATCCCTAAGAGCTATGGTAGTGATGTACAGTTGTGGGGAGTGGGTTTTGGGGGGCTCAGCACACAAGGTAAGGGAGCTATGCACCTGGGAGCTTTTTCTGAAGTCCACTGCTGTGCCTCCTAGGGTGCCCGGTTGGTGTCCTGGCATGTGAGGGGGACCAGTGCACTATGAATGCTGGCTCCTCCCATGACCAAATGGCTTGGATTTGGTCATTTCTGAGATGGGCATCTTCGGTTTCCATTATCGCCGAAAATCGGGGACGGCCATCTCTAAGGACGGCCATCTCAAAGGTCGACCTAAATGTTGAGATTTGGGCGTCCCCGACCATATCATCGAAATGAAAGATGGACGCCCATCTTATTTCGATAATACGAGTTTCCCTGCCCCTTCGCCAGGACGTCCTGCGAGGACATCCTCAGGAAAACTTGGGCACCCCGTTCGATTATGCCCCTCCATGTGTCATCGTTGATGATACATTGAAACCCTCTGTTCAGTGTGCAACAGCAGCAGCGAAGAAAGCAAATAGAATGTTAGGTATTATTAGTAAAGGTTTGGAAAACAAAAATGAGGATATTATAATACCTTTGGATTGCTCCATTAGAAACTCAAAAACTGTGTGCAGTTCTGGTCACTGCATCTAAAAAAAGATATAGTGGAATTAGAAAAAGTACAGAGAAGGGCAACAAAAGTGATAAAAGGGATGGGATGACTTCCCTCTGAGGAAAGACTAAAGTGACCAAGGCTCATCAGCTTGGAGAAGAAACAGCTGAGGGGAGATATGATGAGGTCTATAAAATACTGGGTGGAGTGGAATGGGTAGACATGAATCGCTTGTTTACTGTTTCCAAAAATACTAGGACTAGGGGGCATGCGATGAAATTACTAAGTAGAAAATTAATCTCTGGAATTGGTTGCCAGAAAATATAGTAAATGTATGTAAAGGAATAGGGGAAAACAAACAAACAAAAAAAAACATTTCCCCAAAATATCAAATAAACATGAAAAAGGGGAAGCAAAAACAAATGAAAACAAGTAGCAGTATATATCTAAATTGTTCAACTAATGCAGTTCACAAAAGAAAGTGCCAAAAGACAGAGAGGCATCAGATAAATCTGTAACGGGCTATGGGATCCGAGCTTCAATCATGTACCTCAGAGCTAACGGTACCCAGTTCAATATTTATACAATTTTATTTCATTCAAAATACCAAAACAGCTAAAACTTAATGCTGTGGGTCGCCATTGTGTGTGCATCCTGTATAGTAATATAGACATATCCATGAGCCATCAGTTCTCCAGGTCTATGTCTCTGGAATGTTACCTTTGCAAGTTAGGATACTAGATGACTACTTGAGTTTTTGAAAAAATTTAAGACTTTCAATTTCCAGTAGGTTTCCAAAATTTAGGAACAGAGTTTTATATTAGGGATTGGCCTAATAATGTCTTCTTGTAAAGGAAGAGTTGGATTATTTTTCTTGAAGTGCTGGGGCTAATTTTAGTGAGGTGTTCTTTAGGTTTCTCATTTTAGGTTCTAAAGTTGGATCGCAGTGAGTTAATTCATTTTTATGCGTTTGCACTTGTTTTGTTCGTTTTATCACACTTCAATGGGTATTATTTAAAATCAATGCTATGGAAGAATATAAATAAATATGTTAGCTGTGTTTTTATGCACCTCCCCTTGGCACAATGGGGTCCTTTTACAAAAGTGTATTAAGTTTTTGTACTTACACACTGTAACTGCAAGAATTAATGCATGTTGGGTGGGAATTCTATAAATGGTGCTCAAATGTCGGCACCAGAAAAAACTCTGCTCTAATTGTGATTCTGTAAAGGGCACACACCCATTCTAGAATTGTGTTTAGCGCTGATTCCCACTCCTAACTTTGGGCAGCAGACTTATCTCGCTCCTAAATTTATATAAGTTCTAATTAAATCTTAATTAGTGCCAGTAATTGCTTCTTAAAAAGCCAGTTATTGGCACTATTTAGCTCATTCAGTTAAATTGTACGTGCAAATTGGGCAGCATGCACCTAAATTTGTGTGGTCAACTTTTATAGAATTAGGGGGTAAACACCTGTGCCCTAAAAGATCAACATCACTGCATCAGTAGTTACACCTGCTCTCAAGAACATTTACTCCCCTCAGTTTACTAAGCCACGTGCTAATGCCGACATAGCCCATTCACTTTGAATGCACTGTGTCGGGATTGCCGCATGGCAGCCGCTAGCACATCTTAGGAAACAGGGAGGTTAGGATTTTGTAATCGGCTGCTATTGAGTGTTTGGTGGGTGGGTTGGCCCCTTAATCCTTCAGTGATTTTTGTCCCCCCAAATGCCAAACTGGAAAAGTAAACAGATCAGTGTGAGAACATCACGAACATAACTGGTTATCTTTGCGATCTTAGAAATATAACTAGTCATATGCCAGCTTTCAAAATGTCTATGTTATATAGGTACACAATCTCATATCCAAAGTCTCTGGGACCAGACATATTTGGATTTTGGAATTTTTCAGATTTTAAAATGGTAGTCAGGAAGATTGGGAATTAGGATTTTAGTGAACATATTGTATAATCCATGGTTTGTTTAAGAACATGATAGAGTGAGTCCCGGGTAGCAGGTCATTAGAGGAGTGACTGGAGGACTTGGGAGGAGCTCAGAGGGTATATGAAGGAAGCCCTGGGGAAATGATCCTGTCTCTGGTTCTTCCTCTAGATAACATAAACAGCTCTGGGTGTGGGAGTTTGGTGTTACTGTTAGTTCCCCTGCCAGACAACCCATTGCAAGAGAAGGGGAAGTCCTGTAGCATTGTAACCAGTGGATAGATTACCTGGGCAGTACGCTGTTATATTGCATCAGCCAAATGAGGAGTCTGACCTCGGCTGATTGGGGAGTCTGGCCATAACTGGGGCTCGGGTGAAATTCCAGTCTACCCTGGTTGAAAGCGAGACCTTCGGGGTAGCAGCCCAAAGGGAGTATTCAGTTACTGGAAGCCTGGCCCAGATGGTATTGAAGTACATCGGGAGTGTGAAATCTGCTCTGGGTTCTGACTGAACTGCAGGACAGGCATGAGGGCTAAGCAAGAATATTAACCCAAATATGTATTATTGCTTATGATCATCTGGAAAGCAATATGCATTACAACTGACTGTAAGAAGACCACTGCAGTGGAAACCATCAGTTAAGAGTTAATAAATGTTCCAGTTCTTTTAATCCTCTGAGTGTCGTG
The DNA here is from genome assembly GCF_901765095.1 of Microcaecilia unicolor. Lineage (NCBI taxonomy): Eukaryota > Metazoa > Chordata > Amphibia > Gymnophiona > Siphonopidae > Microcaecilia > Microcaecilia unicolor. The sequence continues at coordinate 116,808,104 of NC_044031.1, read as the reverse complement.
TGGTTCCTGAGTGGATGAGCTCACAGGACCAGAGCGAGTAAGTGGCAATAACATGCAGTGCCTCTCGAGCTCCTTCTAACCTGGGATAGCACGACTGGGTTACAATTGCACAGTTTATCAGTACTAATAGGAAAATATTGTTCATTTTCTGCTTCAGTGTTGCAGCTCTTTTGGGTTGAGTGTGTGTCTCCCTGGGTCATGCTTGGCACTTAATGTGAGCTTTGGTATACAGACAACCTCCATGAAAAAAAATGTTGGTTTCCAGAGCTTTTTGGTTTTCAGAATTTCTGATAAGAGATTGTGTACCTGTATATGTTTTTAAATAAAATGGAGGTCGATGCTGCATGCACTCAGGGGCCCTTTTTCTAAGCCGCATAAGCATCTACGTGCGCCCAATGCGCGCCAAAATGGAGTTACCACATGGCTACCATTTGGCCCTTGTGGTAATTTCATTTTTTGGCACGTGTCCGCTACGCTTCATTAGTATTTTATAAAGGAAAATAAGCACCGACTTTCTTTTCTAAAATAGGTTCCAAATAGGCACGTTCTTAGCAGCTAAAAAAAAAACCAAAACTAGGTGCCCCTTTATAAAATTAAGGCTTGCGGTTCATAACAAACTTAGGAGTGTGTTTTCTGAGTTGTGCTTATAATGTGTTATGCTGTATTGGGAATATATTAATCTGGATATAATTTTCAGTAGAATGCTAAAACTTTAGCTATAGTCTGTTCTTTTTTGGTCAATGTTGCCACCTAGTGGTAAAATATAAGTAAAGCACCTCATAGATTACTGCATAATCAATTCAGTCTTGCCTATCTCTGATTGCTCAAAATTATTGTTTCTACTGCTCATGCATTCACACACATGTACACAAAATTATCTAGCATTATATTGTAGCTGAATTATAGTTTATGCTGGGTTCCAAATGCAGACTAATTGCTTAAAGTACTGTTTGTACTGCTCATGCTTTCACACATGTACACAAATGATACATAACTTATTCTGGGTTCCAAATGCAGATTCTTTTAACCATTAACTTCCTATGCTCTTTTAAAATGAAATTCCAGTTGCATTTATGTGCACTTTGGTTAATGTCTGAAAGCAAAAATTAAAATAGGAGCTATTGGAGAACTTCCAGTCTCCAAGAAACTAGATATAGAGCCTGGGAATTTCTGAAGTGTCTGCACTGACGCCCCTTCATCAGGAGCTAGCACAAGTTGCAAAACTGCTTAGATTTATAAGACTTTCAGATAGAAAAGCAATGGGGGAGAGGAGAAATATTCCAGCCAGTATTTAGAGTGATTTAAGCAGGCAGGAGAGGCTCCTGCTGTCTTCAGTTGCCTGTTGCCGCCTAACCCCTGGTGTTCAGCGGCACTAAAGCAGGCAATGCTGCTCAATATCCCCTCTAAATAGCATTAGAAAAAGTGGGCTGGTCAGGGGCAGTGCAAGGGGACAGTGTTAGGGAGGAGCCTGGGTTATGGGGGCACCAGCAATATTCAGTGCCTGCAAATTTAGGACAGCTAAGCTATGTGGGTGCCAGCACTGAATATTGGCCGGCACCTGCATAACTTTTTCGTTTGTTTGTTTTAGTACCACGATCACCCCTTCTGGCTCCCACGGCAGTATAGGTAGGCCCCCCTGGGCCTACCCATGCTTCCCGGTGGAGGGGCATTGGGGGCAGGAGTACAGCCCCCCTCACTCCTGCCGCTTGAGGCTGGCCTGAGTAAATGGCTGCCGCAACTTCTTGCAGCAGCCTTGCAGTACTACATAAGTACCACGAGCTGCTATGATAGCTCCCAGCAGCCATTTCCTCAGGCCAGCTGCAAGGAATAAGAGCGAGGGGGCTGCACTTCTGTCCCCAACACACCACTGGATTACTAGGGAACAGAGGTAGGCCCGGGGAGTGGTGGTGGGACCGGAAGGGGGATCACAGCACTAAAACAAGCAAACAAAAAGTTATGCAGGTCCTGGATGATGTTTAGCAAGGGCCCGCATAAGTGTTTTGTGCGAGCCCTGGCTGAATATTGGCTGGGACCCGCAGAAGCTCCCACGGCCAGGGCCCTTTCTTTTGGCCCCGGATATTCAGTACCAGTGCCCAGACATGGCCCAGCACTGAATAACGGAGCTAATCTATCCGCAACAGTCAGCCAGATTGAGTCCTCCAGGGGTATAGACATGGGTGAGCCTGGGCCCTTCCACTTTTACTTCAGTACTCCATTACCATAGCTAGTGGAGGGTTCCCAAGCCTCACCAGCTGAAGAAATCCAGAGGCAAATCAACTGAGCACCAAGAAATCATGGCAGTCAGCAACAGCACTATGAGCATGTTCAGTTTGTGCTGGAGAACTTCCTGATGTTGATCTTGCAAGATAATTGGGCACTCCCAATCGGCACTACCGCCAGGGTAGAGCTTGCGCCTGGCGGTAATTCCAATTTTGGCGTGAGCTGAATCCTGCAGTAGAAAATAATTTTCTACCATGGGGGGTGTTGCCGGTGGTAACTGGAAGAGCACCCACGTTGGCACGTGCTGCACGTGATAGTGCATGAGCCCTTACCGCTAGGTCAATGGGTGGCAGTTAACGGCTCAGGCTAGAAATAGGCACATGCTAGTTTTAATATTAGCGCAGGCCCATTTCCCGGCCTATTAAAAAAATAGCCTTTTCCCCAGCTGGAATAGAAAAAAATGGCCCAGTGCGAGCCTAAAAGATGCACCCACAATACCGCAGGCCAATTTCTTTGTAAAAGGGTCCCTCAATATGCAGATGGTGCTGGCGACAGCTGCTTGAAGTGCTGCTGCTATCGTGCTTCTTCAGTGCTCAGCTGACTGATCTCTGGATTTCTTCAGTTGGCAAGGCTTGGGGATTTTTACCTGCTAACATATTTTTAATCTGAATTTGGTGGGGGATGAAGTGAGGAGGGAGGGAAGAAGAAAGGGAAAGCAAGGGGACGCAGATGACATGCCAGCTCATTTTCGAACGAGAAGGCCGGCCATCTTCCGACACAAATCGGGAGATGGCCGCCCATCTCCTAAACCCGGCCAAATCGGTATAATGGAAAGCCGAATTTGGCCGTCTTCAACTGCTGTCCTGTAGCGGGCCCGGCTAAACTCCAAAGGGGGCGTGTCGGCTTGGTAGCGAAGGCGGGACGGGGGCGGGGCGGGGGCGTACATTGAGATAATCAAAAAAAGAAAGCCGGCCCTGACGAGAATTTGGTCCTTTTTTTTTGGACCCTTTTTTTTTGGTCCAAGTCCACAAATAATGCCCCTACTGACCAGATGACCACCAGAGGGAATCAGGGATCACCTCCCCTGACTCCCCCAGTAGTCACTAACCCCCTCCCACCAAAAAAAACCCCAACTTTAAAAACCTTTTTTTGCCAGCCTGAATGCCAGCCTGAATTGTCATACCCAGCTCCCTGACAGCAATATGCAGGTCCCTGGAGCAGTTGTTAGTGGGTGCAGTGCATTTCAGGCAGGTGGACCAAGGCCCCATCCTCCCTACCTGTTCCACTTGGGGTCGTTAATGTTGAGCCCTTAAAACCCCCCTAAACCCCACTGTACCCACATGTAGGTGCCCCCCTTCAGCCCTTAGGGCTATGGTAATGGTGTAGAGTTGTGGGCAGTGGGCCTTGAGGGGCATCTGGGGGGCTCAGCACTCAAGGGAAGAGTGCTATGCACCTGGGAGCAAATTTTATTTTATTTTTTACTTTTTTACAGTGCCCCCTAGGGTGCCCGGTTGGTGTCTTGGCATGTGAGGGGGGCCAGTGCACTACAAATGCTGGCTCCTCCCATGGCCAAATGCCTTGCATTTAGCCGGGTTTGAGATGGCCGTCTCCGGTTTCCATTATGGCTGAAAATCGGAGCCGGCCATCTCATCTAAACCCGGCGATCCTGTCTCAAACCCGGCTAGCGATTTGGCCGGCTCCAAGCGTATTTCGAAAATACGCTTGGTACTGCCCCCTTGCGTAGCCACCCACGAAGATGGCCGGCCATCTATTTGGCCGGCGACATTCGATTATGCCCCTCATGGGGTACTTGGCTCACCAAAAAATTCATTTCTGCCTATGTCACTGGTGTCCTCCTTTGGCTACATCATCAGAAGCACTGTGGGTCAGATGTATTCTTTGTTTTTTTTGGAAATCTACCAAGGACTTTGACAATTAATCATTGAATGAAACCTAGGAAAGGGCACAAAATACATTTCTAAGAAAAGTCTTTGTGGTCTTCATTATGATGGCTGTAAAACTGAAGACTGATAGTTTTAAGGAGCTGCTTCTTGGCATAGAGTTTAAAGGTGACATGATGTTGCCAGCATACCTTGCAGTGGAGAGCAACAGAGGGTATGATAAAGACTTCCCAAGCAGAACAGAATACAGTGTAATTGTGTGTTGAAGCCTCAATGTAGTTTCAGCTATTGGCCTTTAAAGAGTAGTGCTGCTGCTATAAAAGATTCCATGAGAAAGAAGATGCTTTAATTCAACTTTAGAAGTGCTTGCAGTAAAGCAGCAACAATATGGCTGGTTCTGTCTTGCAAACTGCAAGTTGTGTAATAATAACTAGAGGTCCTAGAAGAAATGCATTTGCTCACAAAGTTACAGTATGTCTGTCTGGCAGGCTGTGCAGGGGATCTAGGTGACAGATGCAGTATTTGGACAACGCCAGATTAGTATTGCTAGCTAAATATAGACTATTACAGAACTTTGAGGCTATGCATGATGGAAAAAGATGGTGCTCAAGGGAACCAAGTGGAGAACTTGCAACTCTTCCTACAGGTTAGCACAGGGATGGGTAACCTTGGTCCTGAAGGTCTGCAATCCAATCGGGTATTCAGGATTTCTCCAGTGAATATGCATGAGATCCATTTACATATAATGGAGGCAGTGCATGCAAATAGATCTCATGCATATTCATTGGGGAAATCCTGAAAACCCAACTGGGTTACGGCACTTGAGGTCCGAGGTTCCCCACCCATGAGTTAACAGAATCCCTCATCTCAGTTGCACATAGAAAAAAAAAGCCAGACTATCACCTAGTAAAGAATAAAACTACAAATTGGAACTAAATATGCAGACAAGAAATGAATTTGAAAACCTGAAAAAGAAAAAAAAAAACTGAATTGTGGAACACTGAAGAAAGAGACAAAAATGTATTTCTTTCTGTATGGAACAAAATACAAAGACATGCATATATAAATCTGAGATTTAAAAAAAACCTGTTCTACAGATCACATGTGAGTTAACCATCTTACTGGAGTACTGGCTTTAAACATTAAGAGCCCTATTTACTAAGCAGTGCTAAGGGTGTGCAAGCGTTTTTAGCGCATGCTAAACATTAGCATGTGCTAAACTCTAAAGACACCAATATATTCCTATGGGTGTCTCTAGTGTTTAGCACGCGGTAAATTTAGTGCGCTAAAAATGCTAATGCACCTTAGTAAACAGGGCCCTTAGTATGCCCCACAGATTGTTCTCTGAAGCATGCCTGTTTGGTCACTTCAAAAAAAGGTATGACCTGTATCGTAGAACCACTTCTTAAAGATGCTTTACTTCTAAAGGTGAGCTCTATAAATGATCTGCTTGATTTTAGGAGGAAATTTAGGTCTTCTATTTGAGACAAGCTTTTTAGCTGATTTTATTCAGTTGTATTAAATTATATGTAAATTGTTGTGTTTAATGTATTATGGGTAAAAGCATAGATTAGAAACCACTTCAACATGCATAAAGCCCTTGTGTGGGGAGAGTAAAATATGTAACAGTACAAAAAGAAACTATTCCCAACTTAGAAGTGGAAGTGATCTTTGAATATGTATGGAACCTGAAGAAAGTTGATAATTTCATAGTTTTATATTTATGAATATTTAGCATTTTATTACTATGGTCAGTGGACATCAAGGCTCTTGGGGACTTTTCATATCACTAATAAGGAATCTGAATTTGAATATAAACTTTACATTTATCACAGTTATAAGGGAATTGTGAGAGGACAGTATGATGGTTATTAGAGCCCGAATGATTCACCAAAATATGGCGCTTTGAATTGCAACAGTGGTTCTTTTTCATTACTAATATTCCTCCCCTTCACTATTAATTTATTATCTGTTGTTTTTGGCATTGTTGGTTTCTATTATGGAGACAACTCTACAACTAGGGACTTGCATTTAGGAGGCCTAAAGGCGTGCTCTGGAAGCCTGCTGTATGGCAGCATCTGAGCGCCCAAACTTCATTTTAGAACACTAACCTTCATTAAAAGCTTTAAGGCAGATCTGAAAACCCATATTTTTAAAACTATTTAGTGTGTATTTGCATTTGTGGGTTGGTGTGCTGAAGGAGCATGTAGTAGATAGGCGAGTTTGGTATGATTGCTTTATATATTTTTTGGCGTTCTTTTCTTTTTTCATGTTTTTAATTGCTTTGCAAATCACTTTGATTTATTTGTTAAAAAAGGCAATTCATCACATTTTAATAAACTTAATAATAAACATTTTCAAAGTGGACTTATTTCATCTTCTAAAAATTGACAGTAATATTTTTTCTACCCTTGTTATGTGATCATTTTATTTTCCCAACTGGTTGCTCGTGGTCACTCTCTACCACTTCTTGTTGGTTTTTACCTAAGTGTTTTTCCAGGATTTCAATTCCATTTTGTCATGGCTCTGCCGTGCCTTCCCCCAACACACTCCATCTCACCCTTCTCTTACTTGAGTGGGTCTCACAGCACTCCTTATCAGCTGGGTGCTGGCAAACGCCGGTCCTTCTAGTGAGCATGTGCACCAAAGACCTCCAGTTTATTCCTGGCTGTGGTGACGCTGGGAAACCCCATGGGGGGCATCCCTTCCTGCCCCATTGTACTCAAGGAATGCCCCAGCATTTCCTCAGGGCCTTCACAATGAGGTCACTTGCCTTGACGTGCCTTCCAGCCTTGCCTTGACTGCAGTTCCTTCCTTATCTCTGAGGTCCAGCCTTGCCTTGCCTGCAATTACTACCCTGTCTCTGAGGTCCAGCCTTGCCTTGCCTTGACTGCAGTTCCTGCCCTGTCTCCAAGGCCCAGCCTTCCCTTGACTCCAGTTCCTGCCGTGTCTCCAAGGTCCCCCATAAGACTCCGTTCCTGCCATTTCTACGAGTTCCTCCCAAGCTCCAGTCCTGTCTTATCTCCGAGTTCCTGCTTTGCCTTGTTTTCCTTGCCCTGTCTAGTCTTGTCCACCTTGTCCAGTTTAAATCCTGCCTGCCTTGCCTAGTACTTTGCCTAGTGCATGCAAATAGATCTCATGCATATTCATTGGGGAAATCCTGAAAACCTGACTGGGTTACTGCACCTGAGGGCTGAGGTTCCCCACCGCTGGGTTAACAGAATCCCTTGTCTCAGTTGCACATAGAAAAAAAAAAGCCAGACCATCACTTAGTAAACAATAAGAAACTACAAATTAGAACTAAATATTTAGACAAAAAAATAAACTTGAAAACCTGAAAAAAAAACCTGAATTGCGGAACATGAAGAAAGATACTGTCCCTAATAGGCTCACAATCTAAGTTATATGCTGTAACTGGTGCAATGGAAGGCTAGGTGACTTGCCAAGGGTCACGTGGAGCTTCAGAGGGAATTAAACCTGGTTCCCCAGGATCTGAACCCACTGCTGACCAGGCAGCAGCAGGCATCAAACCCAGTTCCCCAGGTCCACAACCCACTCCACTAACCACTAGGCCACTCCTCCACTCTGGAGGAAGGTAAACAAAAGCAAGAAAAAAAGGAAACTTACATGGTTCTTCAAACAAGTGGCTGAAAAAATAAAGGCTAAAGAGGTAGCATTCAAACACAGAAGAACACAAGGAGAGGCGCATAGAAAAGATTACCAGTTAAAACTCAAAGAAGTGAAGAGGGAAATATGGCTTGTAAAGGTGAAAGAAAAAGAGGCTGAAGATGTAATATGAGAAAACTTTTTTTTTTAGATATATTGGAGAAAGAAGGAAGGCTAGAAATGGAATTGCAAGGCTGAAAGATGCTGAGTTCATTATGCAGACAGTGATAGGAAAAAGTAAATGTGCTAAACAAATACGTCTGTTCATTGCACATAGAGGAAAATCCTGGAAAAGGACTGCAGTTACCTGCCAAGGGTATATATGGGAACGGAGTAGATATTATACTGTTTATGGAAGAAAATGTGTATGAACAACTTGAAAAACTGAAAGTGGATAGAGCCATGGGGCCAGAAAGGATAGATCTGAGAATATTGAGGGAACTCAGAGAAATCCTAGTAGGACCTTGTAAGGCTTTTTTAATATGTACTTGGAGATGAGGGAGATTGGAGACAAGCAGATGTGTGTCCCACTTCACAAAAGTGGGGAGAGGGAAGAAGTGGGAAAGTACAAGCCAGCAAGCCTCACTTCAGTGGTTGGAAAACTAATAGAGAAGCTGCTGAAAGAAAGGATAGTGAATATTTAGAATCCAACAGGTTGCAAGATCCAAAAGCAACATGGTTTTGATCAAAGAAAAATCCTGACAAATGAATCTGACTGATTTATTTGACTAGGTGACTAGAGAACTGGATAAAGGATATGTAAGCCGCATTGAGCCTGCCATGGGTGGGAAAGCGCGGGGTACAAATGTAACAAAAAAAAAAAAACTAGACAAAATCTATTTGGTTTTCAGCAAAGGCTTTGATATGGTTCCTCATTGGAGCAGGCTGAAGTTAGGACCCAAAATGGTGACATGTATTGGAAATTGGTTATCTGACAGTTGATAGAGGGTGGTGGTAGAAAGATCCTGCTTGGAGGATAGGAAGGTGAGTAGTAGAGTGCCTCAGGGATCAGTATTGGGACTGATTGTATTTAAGATATTTGTGATTGACTTTGCAATAGAGTTGGAAAGAAAAGCATGCTTTTTTGTGGATAACACAAATATTTCCAATGGACTAGACACCCCGGAAGGAGTAGAAAAACGTGAGAAGAGATCTACAAAAATTATGATAATGTTTTAAGGTCTGGCAGTTAAAATTTAATATGAGGAAGGACAGAATGATGCATTTGAGGTGAAGAAAAGGAGATCTACAAAATAGGGAAAGATTGACAACACAGTTCAGGAGAGAGACCTTGGGGCAATAGTGTTTGTTTCACTGCCTTGAGATCCTACACTGACTAGAGAAAGGCATAACCAACAGAAGAAAGGAGGTGTTAATGCCCCTGTACAAGTCATTGGTGATGCCCCACTTGGAGTATTGTGTTCAGTTTTAGAGGCCGTATCATGCTAAGTGTTTAGCCTTATACCTATAACTCCTTACCAGACAGGCTGCAAGATACCTATGACTCCTTATCAGACACGCTAAACTTTAAACTAATTTGGACTAAAGATCACAGGAAGAGATACACCATTAGCCAATCATAAATTTATCATAGAAACTTATTTATTACAAATAGGAAAATAGATATCTAATTGCAAACTAGTACATACTAAAAAAAAAGAGCATTTCTTCCTTCCTGTGGAGGAATTACCAGCCTGGAAGCAACAGCACTTCTCAGTGCTAGCAAGATTCCTGTTTCTGAAGTAGTAAACCATTCCTTTTATACCTTCATCTAACTATGTGTATGTAACCATATCACATGACTCTGTTACTATATCACATGACTTTGTGGTATCATGTTCCAGTTAACATAACTTCCACCAACTAGCCTACCAAACTGTTGTTAATAGTTTTCCTCCATTGTCATTGGATGACATGATCACTGCATGAACCTTGCTTTTCCACTCACCTGCTCCACATCTGCTCCCCCCCCCCCATGCATAAACATGTGTACCTGTCATTTCACATAGTCAGCTCATTCTGTTCTAACCACCTGGATTGCTCCACCTCCTTACACAATACCTTAGAGACCGGCCCTTTGTCCTGTTTACTATTAATCACTTATCATCCAGCATATCTTATCTCTCTAGCACATGATTCCCTGCAGCTGCTAGACTGCTGACACTATGGGAACTTACTTGGGCAACCTATTTCTATACTTCAGATCCTTAGACCTGGTCATGCTGGACCTTGCAGGGCATAAACTACAGTACATCTACTATAATAAAACTCACCCTCAACGTTCTGAAGACAACGTTCTGAAGTCACTCAGTCACTCCCTGAAGGGTTCATGGATTCATGGTGGTGAAGCCACAACACTGACCATGTCTCTCTGCCCCGCCCTCGCATGACGGACCAATCAGAAAAAACACCCTCAACATTCTGAAACACAAAGGACCATCACAACACCGTTCCCAGGCAACACTAGGCAACGTAAGACGGACCAATCAGAGGAAACTACGTGACAATAAGGGAGGAGCATTCCCCAGCAGAATGGCTCATTATCTGTGCAGCACGGAGAGCACAGAACCACCGCTGGAACGAGAGAAGAATATTCCTGCTGTGGGTATGTGCAAAAATAGACCGGGGGGGGGGGGAGAAATTTTTAAATGCCTAATGCCAGTACTGAAGAGTGCCAGAGGGCCCATAACAAAGACTATATTTGGGATCGCTTGACATGGAGTCAGAGGAGCCGGAAAACAACGTGCCCGTCACCATCTGGGACGTGGGCGAACAGGACAAGCTGCGGCCCAGCTGGAAGGATTACCCGCGACCCAGCCAGCAGCAAACAGCGACCAAGGAAGAGGGAGGAGTAGGGAAACACGATCCGCGTGTTTCCCTACTCCTTCCCTGCCTAGGAATCGCTGGAGACTGGCTGCCAAACTAACGAAACAACCGCACACCGACGCACCACCTCCATCATTCAAAAGGCATCCACTCTTTCTTCAACAGAAATGCAAACTAATAATACAAAACAAAGAATACCCATTTTCTCATGCAGCTACAGGTAACTCCCCACCCCCTTCCTCTTCCCCTTTTGCCAAAGCGGCCATGCCCAACCATCCCCAGCCTCAGGCAAGCCATCTCCCACCTCGGGGATTCCCCGAGCACCCGGAAAAAGACGGCGCAGCTTCCCGCAGCGCATGTTCTAGCATTCCCCTGCAGTCGGCCTGAAATGGACCGAACATACCGGATCACCACCCGATGGCCCGAGACCGTGCTCCTCTCCCTTCCGCCAACTTAAAACAACCATCCCCGTCCTCAGGCAAGCCGTCTCCCACCTCCAGGATGCCCAGAACCCCAGCCCAACGGAAAAAGATGGCGCTGCTTCCCACAGCACATTTCTCTTCCAGTGTTCCCCTACAGCAGCCCTGAAACGGCCAAAAAATACCGACAGACCAAGAACGTGCTCCTCTACCTTCCGCCCATCTAAAACAACATTGCTGCCTCAGCACAACACAAAAAAAAAAACGGCAAAAACAATCCACCACTCAGCAAAGGCTGACCCCCCTACAACCACATTTACATTTCACCAACAGAAAGACCCCCCTCCACAAACCTCCTTGACAGACAAAACCACACACATACAATACAACAGACTCACACCCTCAAAGCCACACACCAATCCATCCCACTTTGCCAGCATAGCACAGCACATCCCCCAACCCCCCAAGCAAAAAAACAAACAAAAAAAAGACACACATCAACAACCTGCACACACACCCCACTCTCACACACTCACACACACACACAAAATAACCCACATGCTAGCGCCCGTTTCATTGGTTTCGGAAACGGGCCTTTTTTACTAGTTTCTACATAAAGACATAACCCCCCCCCCCCCCCCCCCGATATTCAGCTGGCGGTAGTCAGTGTTATTTTTAAACGCTGATTGTCACCGCTAATGTATCCCCTGATATTCAATGCCGGGCCATGTCCAGGCATTGGCACTGAATATCAGGGGATAATTTTGGGCAGTCTAGATACCCAGCACCTTTGCGGGCCCAGACAATATTCATCCAGGGCCTCATAACGGGAGATATGCAGTGGCACTTAACCAGAGAGTGCCGCTGAATATTCCCTCAGGCCACCCAAACAAAAGTGGGCAGGTCATGGGCAGCACTGGGGAGGAGTTCCAGTTTATGTAGGTGCCGGCAATATTCAGTGCCAGCACCTGCATGGCTAAGTGGCTTCATTTAGGACAGCGCAAGAGCTGTCCTACGTAAGGCCACTTAGCTGTGTGGGTCTCGGCCCTGAATATCGGCCAGGCTCAGCTCTCATAATTTTTTAAGGCCCCCCCCCCCCCCCCACTAATGTCCCCTCTTTCCCTTCCCCCTCCCAGCTTGCATCAAGACCCCCCCCCCCCGAAAGACCCCACCCAGTCATGCAGGCAGGCCTTCCCCCAGGCCTACCTATATCCCAGGTGGTCCAGCGGGGTTGTTGGGGGTAGGAGTGCCACTCCCTCGCTCCTGCCCCTTGCAGCGCTGGTCTAAAATGGCTGCTACGGCCTGTCATAGCAGCTCACGGTACTTCATGTAATACTGCAAGCTGCCATGAGAGGTCTCAGCAGCCATTTTAGAGAAGTGCCACAAGGGGAAGGAGTGAGAAGGCTGTGCTCCTGCCCCCAATGACCCCGATAGACCACCAGGGATGCAGGTAGGACTGGGGGGGTGCCTGCCTGCATGGCTTGGTGGTCTTTCGGGGGGGGGGGGGTATGTTGACACGAGCTGGGAGGGGAAGGGGGGACATTGGTGGAGGGGTTTGAAGGACCTCAGGGGCTAGAAAAAAAAAGTTATGTGGGCCAGCTGGCCCGATATTCAGAGCCAGCACCCGCATAGCTAAGCGGCCTTATTTAGGACAGCTCTTGAGCTGTCCTAAATGAAGCCACTTAGTGTCGTACCCTCATACTCAGGGGGGCGTAGGATGCACTTCTGGGGGGTGTCCGACAGTGGGCGGCACCAGTGACTGCTGAGATGGAAGCGCGGGGTTCTTTGCTCCCGGCAGTGCACTCTGGCGGGGGGCTTCATGGCTCTGCTTCTTTTCCTTCCCATTCACATTTCCATATTGCTGGGAGAGGGGTCTGCCCCCGCATTTTTGATGATGTTGGTCCGTCATGATGTCAGCTACGTGCTCTCTCTTCTGCCGTCTCTGCGGCTTCCTCGGGGCTTCAGCAACATCTTTTGGCTGCTTCTGTGACTGCGCTTTCGTTTGTCTGACTGCTTTGACCTGAGCTGACTTGTGACCACACTGTCTGCTGCCTGCCTTGACCTGAGCTGATTTCTGACCACGCTGCCTACTGTCTGCCTTGACCTGGGTTTACCACACTGAATGCTGCCTGTCTTGAGCTGTTTTCTGATCACGCTATCTCAGTCTGCCTTGTTTCTCTTCCTGAGCTATGCCTGTCTCCAGACACCAACATTTCCTGGCTGTGGACACATCCTGCTGGCTGCCTGAAGCTGGGAGCTCAACCTTCGGGGAGTGGCAGTTGGTCGAGGTGAAGAACCAAGGGATTTGTTGGCTGTCTTTGGTCCGCTTGGACTAGGACTTAGAGCTCACTTCTATAGCTCCAGGGCTGATCAGTATACTTAGTTATGCGGATGCCGGCACTGAATATTGCTGGCATCCGCATAACCTGTGGCTCCTCCCCAGTGCTTCCCCCTAGCGCTGCCCATGACCTCCTCACTTTTGTTTGGGTGGTCTGAAAGAATATTCAGCGGCACTCTCCAGTTAAGTGCCACTGAATATCCCCTGTTAGGCGGCAGGGAGCAATTTAAGCAGGCAGGATTCTCTCCTGCCTGCTTAAATCACTTTGAGTATCAGTCTGAAAAAGTTGAAGTAGATCAGAGAAAATTGACAAAAATGGTTTGTGGCAAAGATGTATGAAAAGAAACTTGAGGACCTGAATATATCTACCCTAGAGGAAAGAAGGGATAGGGGAGATATGATACACACATTTGGGGGTGGGGTATCATTGTGGGCTTTCATTAAGATATGTTATTTACTGTTAACCCCAGTTACTAGTCACAAGGCCTCACTGCATAAATGGAACCTGTGCTAAAATAGCATGAGTTAGTGGTAAAATAACACATCTTGATGATAGCACACATTGATAACTTCCTCCCTTAAATGCTTGAAAGGTATTAATGTACAAACAAATCTTTTCAGAGACAAGGTAGCAGTAGAACTAGAGGCCATGAATTGAGGTTGCAGGGTGGTCAACTTAGGAGGAGTAAGATAAAGAAGTGCTTTTTCACAGAGGTGATAGTTGCCTGGAGTACTCTTCCAGGGGAGGTGGTGGAAATAGATAAAGTGACAGAATTCAAAAATGCATAGGATAAACATACATGATCCCTATATGGAAAGAGCATGGTATAAGAACCAAACAGTGGAGGATAGTCAGTAGTTGGTAAGTAAAGCTAGTGCCGGGCAGACTTCTACGGTCTGTCCCAAATATGGCAAACAGGGCAAACTCCTACAGTCTGTGTCCTGATTATGGAAGGACAGACATGGGTGGGCTAGAGTGAACTTCAGTGCAACTCCAGTAAGGCCACTGCTGGGCAAACTGGTCTGTGTCCCAAAAATAGGGGGGGGGGGTGGAGAGTTGAAAACTCTTGAGGTTCATAGTGAGTAAAATGTTGTCATCAACATTGTTGTTGGATTGTTGGTTTAATCAGTATCGTTAATGAATGTAACTAAATTATGACACTACTTTTCTAAAATGGCATCAAATATAACTGCCTGTATGTGGTTGGCATTGTAGTGAATTGCAAACTACCCTGGTGGGAAGCGGGACTGGTGGTTGGGAGGCGGGGATAGTGCTGGACAGACTTGTACAGTCTGTGCCAGAGCCGGTGGTTGAGAGGCAGGGCTGGTGGTTGGGAGGCGAGGATAGTGCTGGGCAGACTTATACGGTCTGTGCCCTGAAGAGCACAGGTACAAATCAAAGTAGGGTATACACAAAAAGTAGCAAATACGAGTTATCTTGTTGGGCAGACAGGATGGACCGTGCAGGTCTTTTTCTGCCATCATCTACTAAGTTACTACCCTGTTTGTTGTACCAGTATTTGATCATGATGGAGTGTAATGCCAGAGAGGTGGGGAGGCAGGAAGGGGAACTGCTGTTAGAGGAGAGAGAGGAGGAGGATACACTGGAGTAAGTGGGGAGGAGAAAAGGAGATGGAACGCCGTTTATTCTGGCACCTGTACCTTGCAATGTTGGTGAGGGTATAATGTTCCTGCTCAGCCTCCTTAAACTACATCCGTGGGTCTGCCATTGTGCTAGGGCTGGCCTTTGCTCTGTTATGGCCCTTTGTCCTTTCCTAAATGCAGGAGTTTTCACTTTCCCTTCATACTGTGCTAATGCCTTTTTGCTGTTTAATTCAGGCCCTGTTAGTGTGGGTGGGGCCTACATACTAATAATGTACATTGATGCATTAGCGCAAGGTTGTAAATTTGGCCTTACATTTGTATCTGAGGCAAAGGAAGGTGACGTGACTTGCCCAAGGTCACAAAGAGGGGAATTTTTGAAAGGGACATCCAAGTTTTGATGAGGACGTCCTCGCAAAATGTCCCCATCCAGGGGTGGGGAAACCCGTATTTTTGAAACAAGATGGACATCCATCTTTTGTTTCAATAATACGGTCAGGGATGCCCAAATCCTGAAATTTAGTCATCCTTAGAGATGGTTGTCCCTAGACTTGGTCATTTCTGATTTTCGGCAATAATCGAAACCGAGGATGTCCATCTCAGAAACGACCAAATGCAAGCCATTTGGTCGTGGGAGGAGCCAGCATTTGTAGTGCACTGGTCCCCCTGTCATGCCAGGACAGCAACCGGGCGCCCTAGGGGGCACTGCAGTGGACTTCAGAAATTGCTCCCAGGTACATAGCTCCCTTACCTTATGTGCTGAGCCCCCCAATCCCCCCTAAAACCCACTACCCACAACTGTATACCACTACCATAGCCCTTACAGGTGAAGGGGGCACCTAGATGTGGGTACAGTGGGTTTGTGGTGGGTTTTGGAGGGCTCGCTGTTTCCTCCACAAACGTAACAGGTGGGGGGGGGGGATGGGCCTGGGTCTGCCTGCCTGAAGTGCACTGCACCCACTAAAACTACTCCAGGGACCTGCATACTGCTGTCACGAACCTGAGTGTGACATCTGAGGCTGGCATAGAGACTGGCACAAAATATTTTGAAAGATGTTTTTTGAGGGTGGGAGGGGGTTAGTGACCACTGGGGGGAGTAAGGGGAGGTCATCCTCGATTCTCTCCAGTGGTCATCTGGTCATTTCGGTAACCATTTTGTGCCTTGATAGTAAGAAAAACACGACCAGATAAAGTCGTCCAAGTGTTCATCAGGGATGTCCTTGTTTCTTTTGATTATGGGTCGAGGACATCCTAGTGTTAGGCACGCCCAAGTCCCGCCTTCACAACACCTCCGATACGCCCCCTTGAACTTTGGACGTCCCTGTGACGGAAAGCAGTTGGGGATGTCCAAAATCGGCTTTCGATTATACTGATTTGGACAACCCTGTGAGAAGATGGGCATCCTTCTCTTTCGAAAATGAGCCCAATAGTGTGTCAATTAGATTTCATCCCTGGCTTTCCTGGTTCTCAGCATAATAACCATTAGACTGTGCCTCCAGTCCTTTACAAATTGACTGCAATATAGACAGGAAGATGTCAGACACTGAGCACATCACTCTAAGGCACCTAGAGCTGCTATAAAATCATCCTACTGACACAGTACCCTTTGAAGGTGGGTTACAATCTATCCTGCATGTATTTATCCTGATGTTTCTTGGTATGACCTTTTTCCCAGTCAGTGTCAGGTGAAATTTCAGGGGAAGGATAATATTTTTTTGGATCCCTCACACTTAGAGTTTATTATAGGCTCAGGAATCAGTGAAGGTTACATCTTCTGAGTAAATTGAAGAAAGTGATGTTTGAGCTCTATCATTGGTGGTTTTTTCTAGACTAATTAGTTTGTATAGCAGGGGTAGCTTGGATATTTTTTATCCTACATTTTTCTTTGAATTGAATTTGTCTTAGGACATATTTTTGCTTTGATTTAGGTTCTGTCCTCCAAATTTCTTTAATATTTTTTATAAATAGAAAAGGAGATGTATCAATTTCAATATTTTGACTTTTTCTTTTTACTGTAATTGGATATTTCCTGGTAGAAGATTATGATCATGAGTTAAGATTGTATAATTTAATTCTTATTAATAACAAAATAAAAGAGAAAGAAATGGATGTTCATGTGTGATATACTGACTTCGCCATCGATATTCTGAGTTGGACGTCCTTTCTAAAATGCCAATCCACACGTCCAAATCTTGATTTTATAAAGTCAAGATATATACGTCCTTCTCAATGTTTATCCTTTTAATTAAATTTTTGTAAACTGCTTAACTAATGCGGGCCTACCACTTGCTAAAAGAGTTGAGTTTTCCGCGTAGCGCGTGCTAATCCCACACTGGAAAATATCTTTTATATTTCAGTATGGGAGGTGAAACCCATGGGCAGAGAGTAGGTATGCCTGTGCTAGTTGGGTAGCGCAGACACATTACTAGGTAATACATTAGGAGTAACACAGGAACCCTTGCTGACTCCTAAATAGGTGGTGGTAAGGGCTCCCGCAGTTATGGCCATGTGCTAATGGGGAAACTAGCGCATGGCCTTTTAAAAAAAAATATGGAAAGGCAGCCGTTTTACCGTCAAGCTAAAAGTGGCTGCAATGCACAGAAAACCCACACAGTGACAACAGCACCTGTTACTTTTTAGCATGGCTTGGTAAAAGGACCCCTAAATCAATAAAGTTAAAAGTAAAAAAAAAATATGTGACCAGCAAGGGAGCATGGTCTGGGCATGTTTTGAATGGTACAAGAACCTAAAATATAAATATGTATTCCCTTTTGAAGAAGGGGAATGCACATGTCCAAAAAAAAAAATCAATGTTGGGGCTTACACGTCTACTAGGAGGTATTATGGGAGGTTGCCCCTTTAATTCCTTGGTGGTTGATACCCCCCATAAAGTAAACGTCTATTAGTGCCCAACGTGTGCCAAAATGGAGTTAGCGCATGGCTACTGCGTGGCCTTTGCTGTAATTTTGGACGCATGCCTGCCATTTTTTTATTTTCTGTGCACCAAGTGGCATTTGGCACATGTAGGTCATTACCGCCTGGTTACCACGTGAGACTACCGCTGAGTTAATGGCTGGTGGTAAGGTCTCAGACTCAAAATGGATGCGCGGTAATTTTCATTTTGCCGCACGTCCATTTTCGGCAAAAATTGTAAAAAGGCCTTTTTTTCGCAGGTGCACTGAAAAATGATTCTGTGCATACCCAAAACACACCGTCTACACTACCACAGGACATTTTACAGAGCACCTTAGTAAAAGGATCCCTAAATGTTGACGATGTGGCACATAAAGATTCATGTTGCTGTTTCATACCATAAATGTTTATGTGCTAGCATATAAGCATTTATGTGCCTGTTTTGACCCACTGATATTTTATAGTTCTCTGTTTCTAAAATTGATACTCATTGCACATAATCAGCTTATTAATACCCACTTCCCTATGTATTTAGTGCAGGATCTACTTGGCAGATCCTGTTCTAAAATACTAACAGAACTTGAGACATCCTGACCTGGACATCTCAATTCCAGTTTGTATGTCCTATATAAAATGCCGCTCCTTGTATAAATGTAATTAACTTCTGTGTTGTTTAAAGCCAGGTACTAAATCATCCAAACTTACATTCTGGGCTTACACCTTATTCCAGCCCCCTTGACACTCACAGTATCAATGTAAGTGAGCACTAGAAAACAAAATGTACAGAACAGGGGAAAAAAGAGCCAGGATAGCTGCCATGTCTCTGTGAATCAGATAGTGAAGGCACTGAGGAGCACTGCCTTAGCAATCCATGTAAAAAGCACGTAGGAAAAGACAAAGCGTCTAGAGGTTTTGAGGGGTGGTACTGTTGTCCAGAGTGAATTAAAGTCTAGACCCTGTCATTTTGGAAGACTGAAAGGGGAGGGGATAAGTAAGAGGTTAGCTATACCCAAGTACAGAGATAATGCTGGACCAAGATGGTTCATGCTAATAGTATATGATCTGTAAGGCAAGCTGTAAGATCAGTGTGAACTGCAACAGCCATAGCAGCAGGAGAGACTATCAAAAATCAGGGTACTGCAGGTATGTGATATTTGGGGATCCTGTGACTGT
Source organism: Microcaecilia unicolor (assembly GCF_901765095.1). NCBI lineage: Eukaryota > Metazoa > Chordata > Amphibia > Gymnophiona > Siphonopidae > Microcaecilia > Microcaecilia unicolor. Next base: position 116,789,046 of record NC_044031.1, on the reverse strand, counting down.
AACTTTGACAGAGTAGAGATAATCACCCTGCTATGTGCCATGCAAGATTTGTCTTATTTAATAAGCTTGCATCTTAACCATAGCTCTATTATTATTAGTAGTAGTAGTAAGAATCAGAGTATGTTTCTCATGTCATGTAAATATTCATGTCTGAATCAAGAGATTGATTTCTGCCTTGAAGAAAGGAAGGGTGACATCTGTATTCAGGACTGGCTGTGCTGACAGAGCGGCTGCTGGCACAATGCTTCTGCTTCCCTTACCTGCCTGGAGGCAGAAGGTGAGCGGCCATGGACAGCGGCTCCGAAGAGAAGGCAAGTCAGAGTGGAGCTAAGTGAAGCCATATACTGACTGCATTCTGCTGCTGTGCTCTTCATGCAGTGCTGTGGGCTGGGACACCGGCGTCGGATTCAGGTTTCCTATGTGAGTCCCAATTATCTTAAAATCATGTTAGCAGTGAAACTCTGTGTTACGCTCAATTACAGCATGGAGAGCGTCTGAGGAAGGAGTCTGTGTGAAGGAACAGAATGCATGTTGTTGTGTGTGTCAAAACCAGCTTTGTTTTCAGTGTTTTTTCTCTGTACCAAATACGATGACTAGTGAGTGAGTGTGTGTGTGTGTGTGTGTGTGGGGGGGGGGGGGGGGGGGGGGGCATGGAATTCAGGTTAGCCGTAAGGATACTATTACTATACTCTTGAAGTTCAGGCTCTGCTTCTATTTGGTTTGCTTACTGCTGGCAGGATTACAAAGTGCTCTGGCGAAGTTATTGTACTATTTCACCTGTGTTCCTTCTCTCTTTATTCTGGGTAAGAACTTAAAGACTTAAGTATCATATCATTCTTTGTGAAGTGGGGGGTTAGTGCATGAAATTCCACGAAGAAGGTTAACATAAAAAAGCTTTACATTGAATTGGGATGTGCACTGACTCATTCTGTATTTCTCAGAGGCATGTGATAGAGTTGAAGATTTATGCAAATAGGGCAGGCTGTAGTATTAAACAGCATTTTTTTTCTCAAGTCAGGAAGGAGCATAGATGATGGGGGTAATCTTCTAAAGGATTTTTCATGCATAAACCTTGCTTTATTCAGGGAATTCTAGAACTGGTGCTCAAAAATCGGCGCTAAGCGCAATTCTATGAAGGCCACATACTTTTCTTAAAACAGGATTTTGTGCTGATTCCCATAACTTTTAGTGCCAGACTTATACCTGCTGAAATCTGGTGTAAATGCTGGTGCCCAAGTTAGGCATCCTGAGGCAGTATTCTGTAACAATGTGTATACCTTTTGGGAACACTCCTGATGCGCTCATGCCCCTCTCATGGCCACACCCCCTTTTGAGTTACATGCTATTAGAGGGCTCTTTTTACTAAGCAGTGGTAAGCCCAACACGGGCTTAGTGCTCGCTATAACAGACGTTATAATTTCCACCCCTACCGCGTCGTCATTTCCAGCGCTACAAAAATGTATTTTTGTAGTGCCGGACTGTACCCAGTGGTAATCAGGCAGTGTTGCATGCTGCCCAGTTAGTGTGGGAGCTCTTACCGCCACCTCAATGGGTGGTGGTAAGGGCACCCTCCCGAAATGGCTGCACCTTTCCTTTTACCAGCTGCAGTAAAAGGGGGCCTCTGAGCACATGTAAAACATGCACCAATGCTAGCGCTGGTCCCTTTTTACCACAGATTGGTAAAAGGGGCCCAGAGTTAGTCATCCCTCCATATAGAACAGGGACTTAGCTACCGGGGGGGGGGGGGCTGGGCCCCCGCAAATTTCATCTGGGCTCCTGGTTTGGCTGGCAGGGGTCCCCAACCCCTGCCACCCGAAGCCTTTTTCAGCACTGGTCTCTGGCTCCTTTACGTGAAATTGAGAAGGAGTGGCTCCCGATCCGCTACCGTATACAGTTCAAGCTTCTCCTTTTAACCTTAAAATGCACTCAATCTGCAGCCCCCCATTACCTCTCTACCCTCCTCTCCCCGTATGTTCCCACCCGTAACCTCTGCTCTCAGGACAAATCACTCCTTTCTGTACCCTTCTCCACCACCGCTAACTCCAGACTTCGCCCATTCTGCCTCGCATCACCATATGCCTGGAACAGCCTTCCCGAGCCCATACGTCATGCGCCCTCCCTGCCCATCTTCAAGTCCTTACTCAAAACCCATCTCTTCTCCCTTGCTTTTGGCGCATAGCCACCTTCCCCACTCATGATACCTACACTGACTATGTAGTTTGTAACCTTTAGATTGTATGCTCTTTTGAGCAGGGACGGTCCTTCCCCATGTTAAACTTGTACAGCGCTGCGTAACCCTGGCAGCGCTATAGAAATGCTAAGTAGTAATAGTAGTAGTAGTGTTAGCATGCAAAGGAGGAGCAAGAAGAAAGAAGAGCAGGGCAGAAAACTCGGCTGCGTTGAAGAAGGCTTTGGTTGGCGGGGGTTGGGAACCCCCGCCAACAAAGGTACTTGTTTTTGCTGGGGGAGTGACAAGGAGGTGAGGGGAAGTGGCAAGGAGGCGAGGCAGTGGGGGTGAGGTGAGGCGTGGCGGGGGGGGCCAGCAGGGTGGCATTCAAAATGTGCCCCCAACCTCAGGCTCTGGCCCCCTCCCACTGTGAGGTCTGACTACGCCCCTGGTATAGAATAGAGTGCAGCCAGATGTGTGTGCAAATAATGCCGATGAACATCAAAAATTGGTTGTTAGCATCCAGGTGGTCACATTAATTGGCTCATTAGCCAATTAATTTGCATTGGGATTGGATTGGATGTAATATTTTTAACCCACCCTTATCCAAGGTGGCTTACATAAGCTACATACATAAAATCACAATAAAAAATACAATAAAATTCTTCTTAATACATCAAAACAGAAACAATGTCCAGGTCTCTCAAATAGATTATAATGTAACATTTGCAGGCATATAATATGCCAGGCATAACGGGTGTGCTTTCAGTTGGAATTTAAATGTTTGTACTACACATTCATTTTTAAGATAATTAGGTAACTTATTCCACATAGATGGTCCTGTTATTGAAAAATGTGTTTTCTAATGAGGTGTAGGTGTACTCGATTTAAGGCGGGCATTACAAGATCACAGGACATCAGTGAGTATAACTGATGAGATGGAACATATTTTTGTACAGAATGTGTCAAATGCATGGTAGATTTCTGAGACAAAACTTTATGTAACAACACAAATAGCTTAAATTATATATGATATGCAATGGGCAACCGCTTCAGTCTTTTCAAAAATACTGTTATATGTTCAAATTTCAGCAAATCAAACAATAAACGAACCGTTGAATTCTGTACCGTTTGCATAGATTTGATACCAGTAGCAAGTGTACCCAAATAGGCTATGTTAAAATCAATGCATCTGGGGAGTGCGCCTAAAATTTGGTGTGCAAATTTAGGCGCCATATATAGAATCTGGGGGTATGTGCATAAAAGGGTCTGTAATCCATGAGTTTCATGAATCAAAGTACATGCAGTGACAAGAAGGCACGTACTTTAATGCCACATGTGGGTCGGCGTGTTTGGAGGTATAGTTTGATTGCAGTGTGGGTAGCGTCACAAAATACTTACATGCAAAGAAATTGTATAACTTGGTACCTCAATTTGGGCATTTTGATGCTTCATGCTGAATGCCAACTCTATCATGGCATCTTAGCACCAAGATTCTGTTATAGAGTACTAGCACACGTTGGCATCAATGTACCTACATTTAGGCATGACCACTTACACCAGGTCTGTGGCTGGCTGGTGTATGTTGGTGTACACCATGCAGTGGGCACAACTTATAGTATTTCATAAGTTGGCGCTACACTCATGGACCACCCGTGCTCCAAACGAACATCACAGTAGAGGCGATGGAAGTAGCAAAAGAGCCTTTTCTTAACAATCTTCATATGACTCGACATGGCTGTGTTTTGGCTTACAGGGTATCAAGAGTCTAAAAAATATAAGCAGTGCATCCATAAAAGAGCAGAAAATAAATATAAACAATAAACAATACAAAAATATTCTAAAATGTATTAATAGAACTACTTATACACACATAAGAATAAAATACATAAACAATAATGACCCTCTATGAAGATTACACAAAATGTAACAATTTGAACATTTGTGGATGTACTGCTTATATTTTTAGACCCCTGATGCCCTGTAAGCCAGAATATGACTGTGCGCTCTTAAAGAATAGCATGCAATACACTTGGACACATACATACCCAGTTATAGAATTGCCTTTATGGCTTGTAAAATATGCACGTACCTGCATTAATAAGTACATGTGCCTGGGTGCATTTTTGCCTCACTTGGAGTACTCTTTTATAAAAGCATGTAGGTGCTTATGTGTCTTTATAAAATATCCTCACAATAGACATAAGCTTAGACTTCCAGCCTAGGTGACCTGCTGTAAAAACACTGCTTCAAGTATTTCCTGTGTCTCAGTTGTAGGAATGTTATATTTTTACGAAAGCATTATATGGATCTCATTTGTCAAAAGATGGCTTATTTACGATTACAGGGCAAGCAAAGCCAAATGCTGACGTATTTTCAATGGTAAAGTTGAATGCAGTGAAGAAATGCAAGAAAATTAGCTTTCAAGTAGAACCCTTTATTTATGAAGTATGCGTCAGTGCTCAGTGATGAAAATTAAAAAGTTTCCATGTAACATTATGTTGAAGGTCGTTTTTGAAGTCATTTCTGTGGGTATAAATTCTTTCCCTGCAGAAATGGTCTATTAAAAAAATTGTTTGTCAGATATGTAGGTATACTAATATGCATACAGCTTACACATGTGTAATTTTTATATGTAAAAGTTAACCCATGAAAAATTGCTTGCCTCAAAGATTAGGAGAGGTGTAAATGCAAGCACAAAGATCTGCACTAATTTTCAAAACTAAAATATGTGTTTATAAATCCAACAAAGTCCACACAGAGAAAAAAAAATCTGTACTTTTCACCCATTTGGGCAGTTATAAAATTGCCCCACATGATTAACTGCTTTGTATTATAATGGACATCCATCATTTTAATTGGCATTTTGGGTACAAGCTCACATTTTAATCATTATCCTTTTTTCCCCAAGCCTTAAAAATGTGCATTTGTTGGTTCAAAAGCAGTACATTATGTTCTTAAAGGTGGTGTAAGATTTTTTTTGTGCCATCATTGTTCTCATGACACCCATTATTATTTCCATTAAGTTATTATACAACTTATTTTTAATGCTGGCTTGGACCTATTGGATGAAGTGTGTTGTGTTGGTTGTAATTTGTAGAGATGTATCTATGGCTTTATCTTCATTTTTTTCTGAGTTTTTCACTAAAGTGTGCTATATTTCTGCACTTAGCTCACCTTAAAGCAAAACTTAAAGCATGCTAAGTGGAAAGCCTGTGTGTTAATTGCTTGGAGGGGGGGGGGGGGGGAGGCATGCCCAGCATGTCCTTGGCAATTACTTATGGAAAAGTTCATTATTATGAGGAAACCTTTTCTCAATTAGCATGAAGGCACTTAGCATCTCTTATTAAGAAAGCACTATATAAGCCTATGCTAAAATCTACCATTCTGTGAGCTAACTGTAGTATGCAGTTCACACCAATTCGAAAACAAAAAAGAAGAGAACCCTTAGGAATCAAGGCACAAAGCAAAAATGTAGAGGAAGACCAATACAATTCCAACTCAAGGGTAAAAGCAATTTTATTAGTCGGTCTTAACACAGATCTGTGTTTTGGTGCGGGGGGGGGGGGGGGAGGGGAGGGGGGGCACCTGCCTCAGGGGTCAACAGATCAATCCAGATGGGTGTGGATATCAGCGTACACAAACTCGTACAGACACTTTCCAAGGCATGTGAAAAAAAAACTATACAAGTAGTGTCCTTGGTAATGTAAATACCAACCGATTAAAATATTCCCCCTGATTCTATAAAAGTTGCCAAAAATTGTGCGCGTAAATTTTCTGCACGCAATTTAATAGAATAACGAGCCAATTAGGGCCAATAATTGGCTGTTTAACAAGCAATTATTGGCACTAATTAGATTTTATTGGGATTTATGCTTGTAAATTTAGGCATTGAATCTGTGCCTAAAACTTATGCGCAGCCCAAAAAAGGGGGTGCAGAAATGGGAGGGCCATGGGTGTTTCAGGGTGGATTGGGGGTAAAGTTTTGAGTTACATGCATCATTATAGACTATGGGTGCTCTGTGCGTAAATGCATTTGCACCACATTTTGTTATGTGCTATTCTATAAACCACACTGAACTTGAAGTGTAGCTTATAGAATACCGCTTAAGTAGGTTTTTTTCAACACCAATTTTTTAGGCGCCATTTATAGAATCTAGGCCATTATGTGTTGCAGCTAAATTGCAGATTTAAAAAAACCTGGTCACAAGGAACATTCTCCACATTCTTCCTGCCCCCTATGACAATGTACTGTTACTACACAAATTTGCACATGCTAACCGGCATAATACTGTGCGTACCGTGCACAAATTCTCATATTAACAGCTTTACACACCTTAGTAAATGGCCCTTTTGTGTTAACGGAGTAACCCACCCTACCTATCAAGAGGGGAAAAATCCTTTAGGTCTATGTAAACCAGCAGTTGCTATGATTCAAGAAACCTTTCTTTCATCTAATAAAATGTGACATTTCAAATGGACTTGGTACCTTTTTTTTGCATTCATAGGGAAGAAAAGTGGGATCCTATCCTACTCCATAAACGGACTCACTACCAAATAATATCATAGGATTTGGATTCAGAGGGAAGCTAGTTAACTGTTTATGTAGAATTTGCTCACACTAAAGTTTTATTGGTTTACATGCTTCAAAGCATGGCTTATCAAAGTTTTTTTTTTTTAAATAGCTTCACAAGACATTACAAGCTCAAGCAATTGTAGAATTTTTAAAAGAGGTCCATTTAACTTTTCCGTAGATTTCCTACTTGATCTGATGGATGTCTCCTACAAGGGCATTCAAAGTATTGCACAGTATCATAATTAAACCTGGTTTTCTTGATCCATGGATACTTTTCAGCAGAATCGTACCCATAGAAAGGGATATAAATTTATTTTCAATGCCTTGGCATCTTTTTTATTTTTATTTGCAAGTTTACAGTCAAATTACAACCAGTTTACAGAACATAATAAATACTGACAAACTTCATATTGTCAACTATAATACCATCATCCACCTTCCTCAATTATGAGTAGTTCAGCATTACAGTAATACAGGCCTTTGTCGAGTTACCAGCAAGTTTCTTCCTGCCTGCCTGATTGCATTAACGTGATATCGTATAGACAGGAGCAGCGCAGGAGAGGACAGAGTGAGGGAGCAGACAGAAAGGTATGGGGGCAGTTGCCCAAGTGGGGGGAGCAGGAGCACGGTGCGGGAGCCCAGATGGGGGAGCATGGGGGTGTGCACACGCACAGCGGTTCTGTCCTGCCCCAGGCCTGGCTGTGTCTCTCGGCAGCCCTGATATAGATATATACACATGCAGATCTTTTTTACATAGCAACATAATAGATAACGGCAGGTAAAGACCTCTATGGTCTATCCAGTCTGCCCAATAAGATAAACTCATTACATAAGGTATGATGTGAAACTTCATATGTATACCTGATCTTGATTTGTCCTTGCCATTTTCAGGGCATAGACTGTAGAAGTTTGCCCGGCACTGTCCTTGTTCTAAAACTTCTGAAGAGTCATTGAAGCCCGTGAAATGCTCCACTGCATCCCATCCAAATCTATTCTGACACGATCAGGGCACGGACCGTAGGAACCTGCCCAGCACTGGCTTTGCTTCCCAATTACTAGTGTTGCCACCTAATCACCGCTGTAGCTATGGGAATCTGCTTGATATACTAAGTGAAGAATAACTGGTTATCATAATAAGACATAACAGACAGGGCAGGGAGAGAGGGATCCGGTGTTGTGAAGGTATGAGATTGGAGTGCTATACGCTGGTACTGTGACAAGCGGTGGTTTGGCACTTCATATACACTGAGCACTAAAATAATTTTTAAAAATTAAATTAAATTAAAATTTTCATTCTTAGAAATTTGACTGGTATGTAATAGGGTAATTATTACATTTTAACTGCCAGACCTTTGACCATTCTAATTTTTGGAGATCCCTTCTCCTGGTTTCTACACCCTCTATTGGCTATCTTTTTGTCATCTGCAAAAAATCTTTCCTTCTAACCCTTCAGCAATGTCTCTGTCAAATATATTAAACAGAGTTGCCCCCAGCACCGACCCCTAAGGCACTCCACTTCTCACCTTACTTTCCTCCAAGCGGATTCCATTTACCACCACCCTCTGCCACTTGTCAGTCAACCAGTTTCCAATCCAGTTCACCACTTTGGGTCCCAAGTTCAGCCCTCTCAGCTTATTCATGAGTCTTCTGTGAGGGACCGTATCAAAGTCACCTCTGCGCAGGGCACCTCCATTACTAAGATGATATACCCAGTTAATATACCCCTGCCTTCATCCCACACCTTTATTTTCTGCAGACCCAGGGGCGTAGCCAGACACCCAATTTTGGGTGGGCCTGGGCCCAAGATGGGTGGGCAGAAGAACTCCGCCTTGTCCCACAAGTGATTTGGTCTCTCCCTCTCTTGCCTGCATGCCATATGGTCTCTCAAAAATCCCCCTCCCCCCATTACCTTTTAAATAGCAGATTTTCTCTGGCAGCAAATAATACACATTGCTCATGTTGGCTCCACAGCCTTCCCTCTGATACAACTTCCTGTTTCTGCATAGGCGGGAATACATCAGAGGGAAGGATGGTATGCAGGAAGGACAGGAATTTTCGGCTGGTGGGGCTTGGGAATCCCTGCCAGACAATTCATAGGTGTGCTGCTACTGGGTGGGCCTGAGCCCAAGGTAGGTGGGCCTGGGCTTACCCAGGCCCACTCTTGGCTATGCCACTGCTCTCTCCTCATACGCCCTCCTCTCACTGTATTGTGACCTACAAATCTTTGAAGCAGGGTCCGGATCTCAAACGTTTTCATGCATAATTAAAACAGGACAGTCAATTTTTCTATTTCAGATATCTTCCACACTTTAATCATTCCACACACTCAGTCATACTTCTGCCATCCTTCCAGCTTGCAGCCAGCAATAACATCCTAACCAGGTGCTCCTCAGGCAAGCCTGTTTCATCCCTTTGCTTATCACATCCAAGGAGGTAAATTTGTAATCCTCAGGGGTAGAATAGCCTATAATATTTCAGACTCTGCCTAAGACCTCTATTCAAAACTTCTTTGCTACCAGACACCACCACCTTATAGGTGCTTAAATCCGCATTTCATTTTTTACTTCTCTTTTAAGCTCCAACATCATGATGAGAGCATTCATACCTTGTTACTTAACGTCTGAAACCTTTGACAACATTCTTTTTTGATTTGCTAGATGTATAGATGAAGGCTGGAAATGTGGATTGATGTGGTCTTGTATGTGTTTGTTCAAATTATGTATGTTTGATTGTAATCTGCTTTGGTTAAAGTGGGATTTAAATGTGGGAAAATAAAAATAACAATAACACAGCTGCTTTCAGATATACATCTATCTGCTCCAAAATGCCTTGACATTCAGACTGCTATAAATTAGCATAAAACTTTGAGAATTCAGCCTCTATAGCTTCCTGCATAATGGTTTTCTGGCTCACACCATTACAGAGTTGAGTATTTGTCACCTGAGCCACCTTCTACTTCAAGCGCCACATCAGTAGCCTATCAGCCTCCTAACCCCCTCCCCCTGTTCATAATAAAACTGGCTAAATGTTCTCATTTTAAATTCCACCTCCTCTATTAACAGGGCATTAATCTCTCCACGTAGTGATGGAGCAAAACTTTATTCTCCTGCAGTTGTTCCTTAAGATCTTGGGCAAGTCACTTAACCCACCATTACCTCGGGCTCAAAATTAGATTGTAAGCCTTCTGGGATAGGAAAATACCTACTGCTTCGGAATATAACTCATCTTGAACTACTAGCGAAAAAGATGTGCGATAAATCCAAATATATTCCCTCTATGTATGTGAAAGGGATGCTTTCACTTCCTCCACCCTAACTTTTTTTTTGTTTTTTTGCCTTTTTCCTATGTGCTTCTACAGGATTCTATAAGTGGGAAACATACCCATGTCTCACTTATGCTCTGCCCATGTGTACACTCCAATGGCGTAGCTACGTGGGGCCTGAGGGGGCCCGGGCCCCCGCAGATTCGCCCCTGGCCCCCTGCCGACGACCCCCCTCCCGCCACCAACCCTCCCCCACCATCGCCGCCAGCCCCGCTACCGCATGATTTACCTTGATTGCTGGCGGGGATGCCCAAACCCCGCCAGCCAAGAGTGTTCTTCAGCGCTGGAGTTAGTAAACTCCGGCGCCTTCATTCAAGAAAGTTCGTCTGAAGGATCAGCTGGTTTTGACGCCTTACGTCCTGCACCGTGCATGTAGCCCCGTGCAGGACGTAAATGCGTCAAAACCAGCTGATCCTTCAGACGAACTTCCTTGAATGAAGGCGCCGGAGTTTACTAACTCCAGCGCTGAAGAACACTCTTGGCTGGCGGGGTTTGGGCAGCCCCGCCAGCAAACAAGGTACTTCATGGGGCGGGCGGCGACGGCGGCCGAGGGTTGGTAGCGGGAGGAGGGGGGAGGGAGTTTAAGAGTGTCGGCGCGATCGAGCGGGGGAAGGGGGGTTGCCGGAGGGGGGGAGGCGGCTTAACAGTGCCCCCCATCTCGGGCTCTGGCCCCCCCTCCTGGCAAGGTCTGGCTACGCCCCTGGTACACTCCCATTAAAGCTATACGCTATCCACCGGATTCTATATTTGGCGCCTGCAATCTGCACAGAAACCAAAGTGTATTCTATAACAATGCGCATAACTTAATTAGTTAACTAGCTAATCAGCATTGTTAATTGGATGTTAAGCAATTATCAGCACTAATTGGCATTAATTGAGATTTACACGCACAGCTCGCTAAGGGTATCTATAACATGGTTCACCTAAATTCAAAGTCACATACTTGAAAAGGGGGTTTGGCCATGGGCGGGGCATGGGCATTTCTAAAACCTATGCGTATTATTATAGAACACACCCGATCTGCGCCTAATTTGGGCATTGGGATTTACAACAAGTAAAATGTGGCATAAATGGACACGACCAAATTTGGTGCACGGAGAGCCGCTCAGCGTATTCTATATATTGCATGGAAATGTAAATATATTCTATAAAATTTAGGTGGACTTTGGAGAATATGTCTAGGCTTTTTTTCCCCTGCAGATTTTTCAGGTATCTAATATAGAATCTAGCCCTATGTCACTTATATGATACAGACATTCAAATATTTGAAAGGTATTAATCCGCAAATAAATTTTTTCTGAACATGGGAAGGCGGTAGAACTAGAGGACATGAAATGAGGTTGAAGGGGGGCAGACTCAAGAAAAATGTCAGGAAGTATTTTGCCAAGGTGGCATAGCACCTCTTTCATCGGGCCACTCTTGTGCATAAATATATATATATGTGCTATTTCCTCAGTTGATAGTGCTATAACAAAACATTGTGCTAAGTCAAAAAATCGTGTGTACTTATCTTAAAACGTTTATCAGAATTTTTTTGAGTCCAATCAGTTACTCTTCCAGACTGAATAAAAGGCTTCCCCTAAAAACGCGGTTTCAAGAATCTTTCTTCAGGGACTCGGGTTAAAGCCGTAAGACGCAGCAGCCATTCTCTCACGGCTGCATGTGTAGGATAAATCAAGGTCAGGTAAACTCATGTGCTACTTTATATGTACATCTTGTTGGGCAGACTGGATGGACCTTACAGGTCTATATTTGCCGTCAACTACTATGTTACTATCAGGCTTATTTTTGAAAGAGAAGGGCGCCCATCTTTTGACACAAATTGGGAGATGGGCATCCTCTCAGGGTCGCCCAAATCGGCATAATCAAAATCCGATTTTGGGCATCCCCAACTGCTTCCCATCATGGGGATGACCAAAGTTCCCGGGGGTGTGTTGGAGGCGTAGCGAAGGCGAAACTGGGGTGTTCCTAACAGATGGGCGTCCTCAAGCGATAATGGAAAAAAGAAGGGCGTCCCTGACGAGCACGTGGGCGACTTTACTTGGTCCATTTTTTCTTATGACCAAGCCTCAAAAAGGTGACCGAACTGACCAGATGACCTCCCCGGACTCCCCCAGTGGTCACTAACCACCTCCCACCTGAAAAAAACAACTTTAAAAACTTTTTTTGCCAGCCTGAAATGTCATACTCAGGTCCATCGCAACAGTATGCAGGTCCCTGGGGAGGGAGGTACAGTGGTGGAAATAAGTATTTGATCCCTTGCTGATTTTGTAAGTTTGCCCACTGACAAAGACATGAGCAGCCCATAATTGAAGGGTAGGTTATTAGTAACAATGAGAGATAGCACATCACAAATTAAATCCGGAAAATCACATTGTGGAAAGTATATGAATTTATTTGCATTCTGCAGAGGGAAATAAGTATTTAATCCCTCTGGCAAACAAGACCTAATACTTGGTGGCAAAACCCTTGTTGGCAAGCACAGCGGTCAGATGTCTTCTGTAGTTGATGATGAGGTTTGCACACATGTCAGGAGGAATTTTGGTCCACTCCTCTTTGCAGATCATCTCTAAATCATTAAGAGTTCTGGGCTGTCGCTTGGGAACTCGCAGCTTCAGCTCCCTCCATAAGTTTTCAATGGGATTAAGGTCTGGTGACTGGCTAGGCCATTCCATGACCCTAATGTGCTTCTTCCTGAGCCACTCCTTTGTTGCCTTGGCTGTATGTTTTGGGTCATTGTCGTGCTGGAAGACCCAGCCACGACCCATTTTTAAGGCCCTGGCGGAGGGAAGGAGGTTGTCACTCAGAATTGTACGGTACATGGCCCCATCCATTCTCCCATTGATGCGGTGAAGTAGTCCTGTGCCCTTAGCAGAGAAACACCCCCAAAACATAACATTTCCACCTCCATGCTTGACAGTGGGGACGGTGTTCTTTGGGTCATAGGCAGCATTTCTCTTCCTCCAAACACAGCGAGTTGAGTTCATGCCAAAGAGCTCAATTTTTGTCTCATCTGACCACAGCACCTTCTCCCAATCACTCTTGGCATCATCCAGGTGTTCACTGGCAAACTTCAGACGGGCCGTCACATGTGCCTTCCGGAGCAGGGGGACCTTGCGGGCACTGCAGGATTGCAATCCGTTATGTCGTAATGTGTTACCAATGGTTTTCGTGGTGACAGTGGTCCCAGCTGCCTTGAGATCATTGACAAGTTCCCCCCTTGTAGTTGTAGGCTGATTTCTAACCTTCCTCATGATCAAGGATACCCCACGAGGTGAGATTTTGCGTGGAGCCCCAGATCTTTGTCGATTGACAGTCATTTTGTACTTCTTCCATTTTCTTACTATGGCACCAACAGTTGTCTCCTTCTCGCCCAGCGTCTTACTGATGGTTTTGTAGCCCATTCCAGCCTTGTGCAGGTGTATGATCTTGTCCCTGACATCCTTAGACAGCTCCTTGCTCTTGGCCATTTTGTAGAGGTTAGAGTCTGACTGATTCACTGAGTCTGTGGACAGGTGTCTTTCATACAGGTGACCATTGCCGACAGCTGTCTGTCATGCAGGTAACGAGTTGATTTGGAGCATCTACCTGGTCTGTAGGGGCCAGATCTCTTACTGGTTGGTGGGGGATCAAATACTTATTTCCCTCTGCAGAATGCAAATAAATTCATATACTTTCCACAATGTGATTTTCCGGATTTAATTTGTGATGTGCTATCTCTCACTGTTACCAATAACCTACCCTTCAATTATGGGCTGCTCATGTCTTTGTCAGTGGGCAAACTTACAAAATCAGCAAGGGATCAAATACTTATTTCCACCACTGTATGTGTGTGTCAGCGGAGACATAGTGAAGGCGTGGCGTCCTTCTTTCAAACATTTTGGATGTCCTGGACTGCCCAACTGCCCCCCCCACAGGGGCGGCCAAATTTCAAGGGAGTGGAGGCGTGGCCTAGTGGTTAGAGCACTGGTCTTGCAATCCAGAGGTGGCCAGTTCAAATCCCACTGCTGCTACTTGTGATACAAAATCCAAATAAATAAAAGGGGTATCAGAGGCATAGCAAAGGCATGGATGTCCTCACAGAAACATCCACATTTTGGATGTCCTCGCAGGGATTTGCTGTCGACAGAGGCATAACGAAGGACGTCCTTCACCCATACTCTTTAAAAAAAAAAAAAAACGTCCCTGATGAGCACTTGGACGTCTTCACCTGGACTTGTATTTTTCTAAGGTTGTCTGCATGTATGAAGCCGTCTTTGGCATGCGCAGAGCAGCCACGCTTAATGCTTGGCTGCTCTGCACTGGCTTCCCCTCCTTAGGAAGGAAATCGTGTGCAAATGAGCTAACAGTGAGCACCTCATTTGCTTGCAATTTCCTTCATGCATGCCCGTTCCTTTCTGAATCGCTAAGGGATCGGTAAGGGAAAGGCTTTTTCCGTTCAGTTAGTGCACCAGTTAGTCCACTGCAGTGCCCCCTAGGGTGCCCGGTTGGTGTGTTGGCATGTCAGGGGGACCAGTGCATTACAAATGCTGGCTCCTCCCACAACCAAATGAGTTGGATTTGGTCATTTCTGAGATGGGCGTCCTCGGTTTCCATTATCGCCGAAAACCGGGGACGACCATCTCTATGGTCGACCTAAATGTTGAGATTTGGGCATCCCCGGCCGTATTATTGAAATGAAAGATGGACGCCCATCTTGTTTTGATAATACGGGTTTCCCTGCCCCTTCACGGGGACGTCCTGCGAGGATGCCTTCAGGAAAACTTGGGAGCCTCATTCAATTATGCCCCTCTGTTACTTATGCAGACCTTTATAGAACAGTCTTTAGGTGCTCTTGTACATGTAAGTTTTACTTTTTGCTGCATTTATATGCAAGGCACGCATAACTGCAAAAAAGTGCACAGTTACAGAATTGTCTTTGAAATATATAGCATACTTTAGTGTTTTACTTTGTTTTATTGCATATGCTGGATTATTCCCCACATCGATCATTGGAAACTAGCGGGCTATGAATTTTGGAAAGTAAGGGATCGATATTCAACGTGATTTAAGCAGCAAGAAATGGCTACTGTTTGGGGCCAATCAGTCATTTTCAGCAACACTTGGGGTTATGTTTATTAAGGTGTGTTAGCGTTTTTAATGCGCCTGTAAATTTAAGGCATGTTAAACATTAATGCACCTATACATTTCAATGGGCACGTTAGCGCTTAATGCACGTAAACCATTTACATGTGTTAAAAACGCTAACACGCCCATAGCACCACTTAGTAAACATAGGTATTAGAGGGGAATTTTAGACAAAACATCCAACTTAGAATGTGGCCATCCCAGTCAGTAGGTCACGAATGGACGTCCATCTTATACGTGTTTAGAACTAAATACTGCATTTTCTAAAATACATGTGAGATGGACGTCCATGTACTGGAAACATCCAGCTTGACTATCCATTTTACAAACTGAAACAGCTAATTTATGAATGGGGGAAATGAAAGACATGGATGTCTGTGTGGCAGAAGAGGAACATCCATATTATAAAATAGCCACTTAGACATCTTGCATGAATAAATAGCCTAATGGTTAAAGCAGCTACCTGAGAACCAGAGCATAGATCCATAGGTTGCTGGTTCAAGCCCTGCTGTAGGTTTGTGTTCTGTTTCTTTTTTAATTGTGAGCACTCCAGAGACCAGAAAAATACCTATTGTGCCTTCCTTTATCACCATTCAGTGGAGAATAGCTTAATCAGAGCACCTTTCTATAACCTGGAAATGACAGTTACCAGGTCAAAATACAGAGGTCCATCTTTTTAGACTTGGACATCCCTAACCCTTCTGTGAATGGAGTTGGATGTCCATATTTTGAGCCATCCCTAGTCCTGCCCAAAACACATCCAGACCACCCCCCCTTGCCATTCAGAGTCAGCACTTGGTTGATATGCTGTTAGCCTTGCCTATTAAGTTATGAATAAGTCAGTTTTATGTTTAAATGGTAACCTATAGCCGGTTGAGTGCTGAATATCGCACTTAACTGACTATTTGCTAGCCGGCTCTGCAAACCCAGAAATTCAATGCCGGTGCTTGGACAAGGCCCAATATTGAATTTCCAGGTTTAGCACCAGTACTGCTCAGCAAAACACTGATCACCACCAGCTGAATATCAACCCTTAAATAAATAAATATTAATTTATCTATGGCTCTTGAAACATGATTGGTTCCTTCACTGGGACCTGTTAGTGAAGAATTCCCAAGCAAAGAAAGGACCAATCACTTCAACTGTAGTGAATAAAGAGTAAGTCATGGTACAGCCAAAACAGTTAGGGTACATAGAGGTCCTTTTACAAAGGCGTGCTGAAAAATGACTTGCGTTAGTGTAGGCATAGGTTTGGGGCGCGCGCCAATCCATTTTTCAGCGCGCCTGTGAAAAAGGCCTTTTTAAAGTTTTTGCCGAAAATGGATGTGCGGCAAAATCATAATTGCTGCGTGTCCATTTTGGGTCTGAGACCTTACCTCCAGCCATTGATCTAGCAGTAAAGACTCATGGAGGGGCATTTTCGAAAGAAATGTCTAAGTTGGAATTTGGACGTCTTTGTAAAATGTCCAAATTCAGAGGCGGGGAAAAGGTCATTTTTGAAAAAAGATGGACGTCCATCTTTGTTTTCGAAAATGCCATGGATGTCCTTGCATTTGGACATCTTTGATTTTCGGCCACTTTCAAACACAAAGACGTCCAAATGCAAGATGTCCAAAACAGAGGAGGATTGGCTTAATGGTTAGTGCAGCAGGCTTTGATCCTGACAACATGGGTTCAATTCCCACTGCTGCTCCTTGTGACTTTGGGCAAGTCAAATGCACAAGGGGCATTTTTGGATATGACATCTAAGTCTGAATTGGACGTTTTTTGTAAAGTGTCCAAAATCAGAACAGGAAAGGTAATTTTCTACTAAAAAAAAGTCTATCTTTTCCTTTTGAAAGTGCTGTTTGGAAAACTGTTTTGTGATTTGGGAGAATAAGGGGAGGTGATCCCCGAGTCACTCCAGTGGTCATCTGCTCATTTGCGGCACCTCTTGTGTGGAGTAGAGGAGTAGCCTAGTGGTTAGTGCAGCATGCTTTGATCCTGGGGAAGTGGGTTTAATTCCCACTGCAGCTATTTGCTATAAAAACAGGTCTAGCTCAAAACATCCAAGTCTTTGTTTTGTTCCATTATCGCTGAAATACGTCCATGTCTTAGGAATGCCCAAGTCCCGCCTTGAATACACCCTTGGCACCCCTTGAGATTTGGATGTCCTTCAGATAGACTGCAGTTAGAGGCGTCCAAAATCAGGTTTCAATTATACTGATTTGTACATCCCTGGGAGATGGACGTCCATGTTCCGATTTATGTCAAAAGATGGACGTCCATCTCTTTCGAAAATGAGCCTGATGGTAACCGGGCAGTAATGACCTACACGCATCAAGTGCCACTTGGCACGCGTCCAATACACATGTCCAAAATAAAAAATTTTTGGACGTGTGTATCGGACATGCACCAAAAATGAAATTACCACAAGAGCCACGCGGTAGTCATGTGGTAACTCCATTTTAGCATGTGTTGGGCGTGCGTAGGGTTACCATATGTCCGGATTTACCCGGACATGTCCTCTTTTTGAGGATATGTCCAGGCAACTGGGTGGGTTTTGCCAATCTGCCAGTTTGTCCAGATTTCTGGACAAACGGGCAGGCTGGCGGGTGGCGGGCCATCCTATACTAGCCTCCTGGCCCTCCCCTCCCCTTACTTACTACTCTACTGCCCTGGTGGTCTAGTGACCTCTTCCGCCTTTGGGGCAGGAAAGAGCCCCTTCTTTCCTGCCCGGAGGGCTGCCCTGCATACTGTTGCTGATCTCGGCGCTGATTCAAAATGGCCGCCGAGAGTTGAAGCGACCTCGCGAGACTTCAACTCTCAGTGGCCAATTTGAATCAGCGCAGAGATCAGCAACAGGATGCAGGGCAGCAAAGAGGGGGCTCTTTCCTGCCCCGAAGAGGTCACTAGACCACCAGGGCAGTAGAGTAAGGGAAGGGGGAGTGACGGGAAGGGGAGTGGAGGGGGTGATGGGGTGTGTGACAGGGGGGAGGGGAATATGTGACGGGGCGGTGCGAGGTTGTGAAAGGGGCGCAGCGAGGGTGTGAAAGGGGGTGGGGTGGGGTGTGAAAGGGGGCGGGGCATGTGTCCTCTTTTTGGGGGGACCAAATATGGTAACCCTAGGCGTGCGTAGACGCTTACGTGGCTTAGTAAAAGGGCCCTTTAGTGTCAAGCAGCATGAGGGAAGGTAAGAGACTCTTCTCCCATAGGGTCACCTTCAGGATTCAAGGGCTGATGAAAACAGAAGTGTCTGGTGCTGCTAAAAATTTTAAAATGTGGGTGGAGAAGTGTGTATGGGGAGAGGGTAGATTTTTTATAATAGTGTTGGGGGGAACACTTGGCCCAACTGCGGTTTTTATGGGCAAGTCACTTAACCATCCATTGCCCCAGGTACAAATAAGTACCTGTATATAATATGTAAGCCGCATTGAGCCTGCCATGAGTGGGAAATGTGGGGTACAAATGTAACAACAACAAAAAAAAAGGTATTAATCTACAAACAAACATTTTCTAGAGATGGGAAGGTGGTAGAACTAGAGGTTGCAGGGGGGCCAACTCAGGAATAATGTCAGGAAGTACTTTTTCATAGAGAGGGTGGTAGACACCTGGAATGCCCTCTTTCGGGAGGTGGTGGAGATGAAAATGGTAACAGAATTCAAAAATGCATGGTATAAACGCAAAGGAATCCTGTATAGAAGGTGTGGAACCAAACAAACCTAGTGGTGATTAGACTTTTACGGTCTGTACCCTGATTGTGGCAGAACAGAAAGGCCAGATCTGGGCAGACTTCTATGGTCTGTGCCTTGATCGTGGCTGGACAGATTTAGATGGGCTGGAGTGGGGCTTCGCTGACAATTTCAGAAGTTGGAGAACACGGCCAGTGCTGGGCAGATTGCTATAGTCTGTGCCCTGAAACTGGCAAGAACAAATTTAGATCAAGTATATACAGTGGGGGAAATAAGTATTTGATCCCTTGCTGATTTTGTAAGTTTGCCCACTGACAAAGACATGAGCAGCCCATAATTGAAGGGTAGGTTATTGGTAACAGTGAGAGATAGCACATCACAAATTAAATCCGGAAAATCACATTGTGGAAAGTATATGAATTTATTTGCATTCTGCAGAGGGAAATAAGTATTTGATCCCCCACCAACCAGTAAGAGATCTGGCCCCTACAGACCAGGTAGATGCTCCAAATCAACTCGTTACCTGCATGACAGACAGCTGTCGGCAATGGTCACCTGTATGAAAGACACCTGTCCACAGACTCAGTGAATCAGTCAGACTCTAACCTCTACAAAATGGCCAAGAGCAAGGAGCTGTCTAAGGATGTCAGGGACAAGATCATACACCTGCACAAGGCTGGAATGGGCTACAAAACCATCAGTAAGACGCTGGGCGAGAAGGAGACAACTGTTGGTGCCATAGTAAGAAAATGGAAGAAGTACAAAATGACTGTCAATCGACAAAGATCTGGGGCTCCACGCAAAATCTCACCTCGTGGGGTATCCTTGATCATGAGGAAGGTTAGAAATCAGCCTACAACTACAAGGGGGGAACTTGTCAATGATCTCAAGGCAGCTGGGACCACTGTCACCACGAAAACCATTGGTAACACATTACGACATAACGGATTGCAATCCTGCAGTGCCCGCAAGGTCCCCCTGCTCCGGAAGGCACATGTGACGGCCCGTCTGAAGTTTGCCAGTGAACACCTGGATGATGCCGAGAGTGATTGGGAGAAGGTGCTGTGGTCAGATGAGACAAAAATTGAGCTCTTTGGCATGAACTCAACTCGCCGTGTTTGGAGGAAGAGAAATGCTGCCTATGACCCAAAGAACACCGTCCCCACTGTCAAGCATGGAGGTGGAAATGTTATGTTTTGGGGGTGTTTCTCTGCTAAGGGCACAGGACTACTTCACCGCATCAATGGGAGAATGGATGGGGCCATGTACCGTACAATTCTGAGTGACAACCTCCTTCCCTCCGCCAGGGCCTTAAAAATGGGTCGTGGCTGGGTCTTCCAGCACGACAATGACCCAAAACATACAGCCAAGGCAACAAAGGAGTGGCTCAGGAAGAAGCACATTAGGGTCATGGAGTGGCCTAGCCAGTCACCAGACCTTAATCCCATTGAAAACTTATGGAGGGAGCTGAAGCTGCGAGTTGCCAAGCGACAGCCCAGAACTCTTAATGATTTAGAGATGATCTGCAAAGAGGAGTGGACCAAAATTCCTCCTGACATGTGTGCAAACCTCATCATCAACTACAGAAGACGTCTGACCGCTGTGCTTGCCAACAAGGGTTTTGCCACCAAGTATTAGGTCTTGTTTGCCAGAGGGATTAAATACTTATTTCCCTCTGCAGAATGCAAATAAATTCATATACTTTCCACAATGTGATTTTCCGGATTTAATTTGTGATGTGCTATCTCTCACTGTTACCAATAACCTACCCTTCAATTATGGGCTGCTCATGTCTTTGTCAGTGGGCAAACTTACAAAATCAGCAAGGGATCAAATACTTATTTCCCCCACTGTATATGTAGTATCACATCATACCTTATGCTATGAGTTTATCTTGTTGGGCAAACTTGATGGACCATACAAGTCTTTATCTGCCATAATCTACTATGTTACTGTATACATTTGGGGCCAGTGGGAAGTAAGATCAGACTCTTATCCTTTCATATTCCTCTTGCTTTACCTGTGGCCAGATGGAAACACATAAGTTACATGAAAAGTAGCTGAAGTTTGCCACTCTCCATATAACTTCTCTGCCTGCCTGTCCGTAATCTCGCCTCCCAGTTATCACTTTACTTTTATAGATTAAGCCTTTGCCAATTGGTATTACAGGTCCGAATCTGAAAAAGACATGCAGTCAGGCTCACAATTTCTAAGGTTCTGCAAGAAAAAATAATTTTCTAGTTCTGTGTTTTGCTTTGTTTACATTTTGCTTCTCTCTCATATATGCTGCATTTGCTAAATTTAGCATGCACTAAAACAGAAACGAAACTTTTCATATGGGAAACAGTGCAAAACAAAACAACAAATGTTGTGATTTAACCTTTCATTTTAAAAGGGCGGCATGTCCCTAAAGGTTTCTTACCCACAATGATCTGGGCCCAGAGTGTTTCAGACTGGCCTGTTTGCCAGAATACTCACCTTTTTTATTCTACAGTAGGTATTTGCTAGGTACCCATATTGTATTATTCACCTTTGTTGCTCAATCTTTATTTTAAAAGTAATAGCTGAATATTTAATTGGTATGGGTCGAATGGTAAAGGAATCAGGCTTGTAGCTAGTTTGATTAAGGATAGTTAGGTCCTGTCCTGTCATTCTAGGTCAGTGATGGCAACCTTTTGAGCTTGGTGTGTCAAAATTCGCCAAAAAACCGAGCATAACTTGGGTGGTATGTCACTTCGAGAAAAAAACCATAATTTTGCGATATTTATCATGGCATAACCTGCTGTTATATTACTTATATTTATCCCAAACAATTTATCATGGGAGCCCATTCTTAAGAATCTTACCTCACTGTTATGGCGGCGGCTAAGCAAGGGGCAGGCAGGGCACAACAAGAGAAGAGTCAGAAGACAGAGACCAGACCGTCCCGCTGCAGCCTCGTGCTCTCGTCGACTCGCGATTATTATGACAGCGGCTGAAGAGAAGGCGGCAGGCTGCAGACAGTAGAAGTAAGCTGCTGCGCCTGCGTGAAGCGTGCAGCGTGCAGGATTATCACCAGCTGATGCTGAGCAGGCAGGCGCTGGCTGGCACGTGCACGAGCACAAACGCTGTCTCTAGCCTGCCTGCGTCGCCGTTGCGCGTGCATCAGAGCAGAGGAGTTAAGAAGGTGAGGTGGTCGCATGCTCATCGGAGGATTCTGTCGGGGAGTGCGGGGCGGATTTGTCGAGAAACCTGGACAAATCAAGGAAATGCTGAAATCCGCCACGTGTCAGCGAAAATGGCACACGTGTCAGTGCTGACACGCGTGCCATAGGTTCGCCATCAGGGTTCTAGGTGATGGCTAGAAAATTTCAGTCTTCTTCCATGATGATATTTACATTTTTACAGAGAAAGCATTGCATATCAGCATAAACTCCTGTGGCCTGTTTTTTTCATAATATTGGCACTTGCATCACGTCTGTTCCTGACTCACACATGAACAAAGAATATTATGACAGCCTTATAAACTGGAGAAATAATTTTGGCCACAGCTTTATTAACCAAAAATTCATAACCAACACAAATAACAATTTTATTATTAATATTTCAATGCAACCTTCACTTTTCTTATCACTTTTTATAAAGCTAGTTGGTGCCGACCTAGCTGCACGTATTTATTCCATCAAATGTATTAATACTCCATGAACCACCTTGTAAAGTGAGACCTGCGGGGACGTCAACGCCTCACTTCTGCTTCTGGCGATTTTGCACACAAGCAGATTATACTGTAAAATTCATATAGCTAGTAAATTCCTTGTCCTTAAATGAAGGCTGCTTGAAAAATTCTCATTTAAATTACTGCAGCTGTGACTTAAACTACCCCTTTTAACATCCCTAAACATCGCTATCCCAACTACAAAATTACCCAAGATTCCAATCCCAACCCTCACTCTTCTAAATTTTGGGAGGTAATCAATAGAAATCAAACAAAATAAAACATGGAAAAGAAAATAAGGTGATACCTTTTTTATTGGACATAACTTAATACATTTCTTGATTAGCTTTCGAAGGTTGCCCTTCTTCGTCAGATCGGAAATAAGCAACTGTGTAAGATGACTATATATAAGTGAAACATCCAAGCATTTCATTGACAGTCTAACAGGGTGGGGGTCGGTAGGAGGTATGTATGGGAACATCAAAGCATTTCATTGATAGTCTAACAGGATGGGTGTGGGTAGGTGAGGGAAGAGGGAGATAAACAGAGAAATACAACTTTATGGTTTATAATGGGTTAGAAAACCCAGGTCTTTGTTAAGTCCTGTCTGTTGGGTGTCAAAATATTCAATCATTCTGACTTCAAAGGTCTTACATTCCTGTATTGTTTTAAAGTTACCTTTCAGGATTCTTACTATGAAATCACTAGTACAGTGTGCTGGTCTGGTAAAGTGCTGTCCTACAGGGGTAGGAATCCGGCTGGCATCAGCATTCTTCATGTTATGTCTATGTAAATTAAACCTTGTCTTAAGCATTTGGCCTGTTTCTCCAATATAGCATACTTCGTTACATTTTTTACACTGAATGATATATACCACGTTGGAAGATGAGCATGTGAAAGATTCCTTTATGTTGAATATTTTTCCTTTGTGAATGACTGTGGGGTCCTGTGAAATGTTTTGGCATAGTTTGCAGCTATGTTTATTGCAGGGATGTGTGCCCTTCTCTTCTTTTTCAGTCTGGGTGTGATCTGTCTGCTGATCGACCAACCACTGCAGCTGTCCGACCAGGGCGGTCTTCTGTGACAGGGGCCGGAAACAATGGAGGATCCCTCCCCCTTTGGTCTTACGGCTTGGCTCTTGAGAGGGCGCGTTTAAGATGAAAAGATTACCAGGATATGGAGATTACCACAATGCTGCAGGCATGGAAGCATTCCATTTCTACAGCATGCACACAGGTCTGGTGAAACTTTGAATCGTGGTGTTCCTTTTCGGGCATTGCAGTGACCTCAGCCTCGGTGTTTTCCATCTTAGCCTTTTTGCAGGTTGGGCTTGATAAGTCCTTAAAATTTAGGTGTTGGCCTTAGCCTGTTTTTGGGGCTGACTTCAGGGCTGTTCTCTGGCCTCACACCCAGACGTGGTACGCTTTCTTTGGGGCATTAACCATCTATGGCCTTCGCATTTTCCGGTTGCCTCCTCTTAGCATCTTAACCTGGTTTTGTGCGCAATGTTGTGTCCTCCGTTTGAGCCCCAGGACCGTTTGTCCTTGAAAGACTTCACATTGAAGACTGTGTTTTTGGTCACCATCACCTCGGCGAGACGAGTGTTGGAGCTTCAGGCACTGTCCTGCAGGGACCCCTTTCTTCAGTTTATGGAAGCAGGGATGTGCATTCATACAGTTCTATCCTTCCTTCCTAAGGTGGTTTCACGCTTTTACCTGAATCAGCCACTTTTTCTCCTATCCTTTTGCCGAGAGGACTACCCATCTAAGTTCTACGCTTTGAGGTGTCTCGACATGCAGCATTCTTTGCCGGTATTTGGAAGTCACCAATGACTTTTATTGTTCTGATCATCTTTTCATCCTCTTTGCGGGTCACAAAAAGGGAGAGATGGCCTTGAAGGCCACGGTGGCTCACTGGCTGCGAGAGGTAATCTCTTCAGCTGATATCACCTCGGGAAAGCCCATTCCTTTTCGGGTGAGAGCGCATTCTACCCGGGCCAAGGCAACTTTCTTTCACCGAACCCGCTTGATTCCATTGGAGGAGATATGCAGATCATCCACTTGGGCTTCAATGCATACCTTCTCTGAGCATTTTAGATTAGATGTGGTGGCATGTCAGGTTGTGGCCATTGGGACCTCTGTCCTGGCTACTGGGATTGCAGTGTCTCACCCCACTTGAGGACTGCTTTGGTACATCCCACAAGCCTCTGGATTGATCTGTGGGATGCTATGGAAGGTAAAATTAGTCCTTACCTGATAATTTTCTTTCCATTAGTCCCAATGGATCAATCCAGAGGCCTGCCCTTTGTTCTTACTAGTTGAGAATTGGGTTGTTGTTCTGTTCGTTCCAGGGTTGCGAGACAGGTTCCTTCATTTGATTCATTCTTAAAAAGAAAAATACACAAAACAAAACCACAGTCTGTACTATGCTCATTATTGCATGTCTTCTGTGATGCAGTAATGAGGGACTTATATGGTCATCGTAGACGAAGGCGAGATCTTCTCGGTTGGATTTCTGGTGGTTCCACTTGCTTTGGTATCGACAATACTGAGGTTAAGCAGGCTGCACGTGACCTGATGAAGCAAACCTCGAATGTTCTCTCCATCTCCACCTGCTGGCAGAGGGACATAACCCACAAGTCTCTGGATTGATCTGTTGGGACTAATGGAAAAAAATTATCAGGTAAGGACTAATTTTACCTTGGGGTTCAATTTAATTTTTGTTCATATATTTCTATTTTTAGTTTATGGTTACTTATTCTATACTTCATAAGGGGCTATCTCTGTTCATGTGTGAAAAAGGCCGAGTATTCTGGTGTCCATTTGCCTTTGCACAGGATTTTCAGTGATTATTTTACTTATCTACCCCATTCCAGTGAAGGCCTAGAGGCTTTTGTCTCCCTTTTTGCCCTCTACCCTTATACTGGTCAGTTTTTGCTGCTTGGTCCCTATCTTTTCTATGCTCCAATTTTTTCTTTCTATTATGAAGTTCCTCAGAAGGTACTCTCGCCCCCTGAGAGAAGCAGAAAAATGTCATAATCTATTTATGATTCCTGTCCTCCCTTTTGTTAATCTATCACTGAAACAGAAGAGAAAGGAGCTATGCTTTTGATGCATGGTAACATAAGAAGCATTAACGATTGCTGCATTTTATTCTAGGAAGTCTACCATTGTATAATAATGAAATCAAAGTATAGATATGAAACTGAGGATCATTATTGTGGAAATGTAAACAATGTGAATCCTATTGTTAAAGAATGATGATGCCTTCAGTGAGCTAACAATAGCCCCTGCTCAGAGTTTCTTGAGTTTGTTATGATTTTTATCTGTTCTTCTCCAATATTTCTATTGTTCAAGGTGGACAATAAGCTGCAATAAGTGGAAAATCCTCTATTTAATGTATAGTGGCAGCCAAAAGAAGCAAACTGAATGTAAAGAATTATTACGAAAGGAGTGAAAAATAACATGGAGAATATCATACTGCTTATGGAGCTCATTTTCAAAGAACTTAGACTTACAAAGTTCCATAGGTTACTATGGGGCTCGTTTTTGAAAGAGAAAAATGTCCAAAAAGTGTCATAAAGCACCATTTGGAAGGATTTCTTCTCAAAACATCCAAATTAGTGTTTTTGAAACCTGTTTTGCAGACGTCTATTTATGCATTTCTGCAGTGCATCCAAATCAGAAAGGGATGCATCAGAGGCTTTTCAAAGGTGGGATTAGGGCGTGCCTAACATTTGGACATTTTACAGCCATAATGAAACAAAACCAAAATGTCTAAGGCAAAATCTTCAACGTTTTGGTCTAGACCTGTTTTCCTAATTCATAAGACACAAAAAGGTGCCCTAAGGTGGTGGAGAGGAAAACGGTAACGGTAACGGAATTCAAACATGCGTGGGATAAACATAAAGGAATCCTGTTCAGAAGGAAAGGATCCTCAGGAGCTTAACCGAGATTGGATAGCAGAGCCAGTGGTGGGAGGCGGGAGTGGAGGTTGGGAGGCAGGGATAGCGCTGGGCAGACTTATACGGTCTGTGCCAGAGCCGGTGGTGGGAGGCGGGGATAGTGCTGGGCAGACTTATACGGTCTGTGCCAGAGCCGGTGGTTGGGAGGCGGGGCTGGTGGTTGGGAGGCGGAGCTAGTGCTGGGCAGACTTATACAGTCTGTGCCCTGAAGAGCACAGGTACAAATCAAAATAGGGTATACACAAAAGTAGCACACATGAGTTGTCTTGTTGGATAGACTGGATGGACCGTGCAGGTCTTTTTCTGCCATCATCTACTATGTTACTATGTAAATGACCAGATAACCACTAGAGGGATTCATAAATGACCCCCTTACTACCCCAGTGGTCACTGACCCCTCCCACCCCCCAAAAATGTGAATAAAAATAGTACTCGCCAGTCTCTATGACAGCCCAGATGTTATAACCAGGTTCATTAGAGCGCCATGCAGGTCCCAGGAGTAGTGTAGTGGTGCAGTGCACTGCAGACAGGTGGACCCAGACCTATACCTCTCCCTACCTTTTACACTTCTGTGAGCCCTCCAAAACTCACTAGAAGCCCACTGTACCCACATATAGGTGCCCCCTTCACCCATAAGGTCTATTGTAGTGGTGTACAATTGGGGGTAATGGGTTTTGGAGGGCTCAGCAGACAAGATAAGGGAGCAATGGTGAGATGTGTACCTGGGAGCATTTATATGAAGTCCACAGTATAGAGATATGCATGTGATCGGGGTTAGCAGGAATCCTGTGGTTTCTGTGCGATTCTCATGGGGATCCCCTCCATGTCCACGAGACTCCCATGGGGATGGAAGAAGTCCTCAGGGGATCCTGTGGGGATGAACAAAGGCCCTTTGGGGTTCCTGTGGTGGTGTAGTGCCAGACCAGCCTACCTATCCCTTCCTTCTGTCATGCCAATTATAATAGCACTAAAAAATATATATGGTTGATAGCATTGAAATCCGCATAAGCACGGAGAGTGGAAGTTATCAACATGGGCTACTGTTAAGTCGAGTTATTTTGTCACAAGTTGGGTTATTTTAGCACAGGGGATGGGTGGGGATGGAGGAGATTGCAGTGGGGACAGGTGGGGATGGGTTAGATTGCAGCAGAGACAGGTGGGGATGGGTGAAATTTCTGTCCCTGTGCAACTCTTTAGTCTACAGCAGTTCCCCCTATGGTGCCGTGTTGCTCTCCTGGGTGTCTGGGGGACCAGTCATCTAAAAATGCTGGCCTCTCTTACATCCCAATGGTTTGATTTTGTGCATTTTTATCTTGTGCGGGTTTTTTTTTTTAAATGGCCTAAAAAGACAAACGCACAAATCACAAAACCTTGTTCAAAATATTTTCGAAAAAAAAAAAAAAAGATTGACGTTCCTTTTTTCGAAAATGGGGATATTTCCTATTTGGATTTGGTATGTTTAGCGCAAAATGTCCAAAGTCTGACTTAGATGCACTATTGAAAATACCCCTCCACATAAGTCTAAGTGCTTTGAAAATATTCCTCCACGTATCACTGCATACTGCAACTGTTTCAGCATTGTGTGCAATTCTGGTCACTGCATCTCAAAAAAAGTTATAGCTGAAATAGTTGAATTAGAAAGGTTACAGAGAAGGGCAACCAAAAATAAAAGATAATTAGGGGGAACCGCACCTAATTTAGACCTAATACCAAGGTTGAGTTGGTATAAATGTCTGCACCTAAAGGTAGTCGCAGTTCCTAGCGCTATTCTATAAACTACACCTAACTTTGAGTGTTTTTTCTTTTCATCACCATTTATAGAATTTAGTCCATTGTAGACACATTTTAGGTAACTAACTATAGGTGACTTGAAAGGAATTATCCCCATACTGTACAGGGTATATGGGGATGAGGTTGGTCACCGATAGCCCAGGCAATTTTTAGATGATTTATGCACATAAAATAATGTTTAATTGCAGACGGATCCTATCAAATTTTCTCCTAAATATTTGCCATGTTTTATAGTTTTTGGTTGTTTCTTTTTTTTTCTAAATTAGATTTTAACATCTAAACAAACTCAAAATGGTTAAAATCTTCTTCAACACTGGTTTGACTTTGATTCCCATATAGGGGTTTTGCACAGTAAAAGGTTCTGGAGTGAAAAGCGATATCCCAACTGCAAAGACAAGCTCAAATACATTAAGAAAATGGAAATGGGACTTGATATACTGCCTTTCTGTGGTATTTTGCAACTACATTCAAAGTGGTTTACATATCATATACAGGTACTTATTTTGTACCTGGGGCAAGGGAGGGTTAAGTGACTTACCCACAGTCACAAGGAGCTGCAGTGGGAATCGAACCCAGTTCCCCAGGATCAAAGTCTGCTGCACTAACCACTAGGCTACTCCTCCACTGCTGTAATCTATCAAAAGGTTCTCTTTTCAATTTGTTTTAATAAAGTTGCATATTCATAAAGATAGTATGGTATATCAATAGGCTGGATCTCACACAGAATCTGCAAAATGGACTCAAACGTCTGAGGTTAATTGATTTGTTTCCATGCCTTAGCGTTATCTTGCCTGTTCCTAAAATTAAATCAACTGAATAAAATCTCTGTGTTTTATGTCATTTTGCTCAAGTGGTAAAGGACAGTTAGATGTGTGTAATCCTTCCTTCCATAGGCGGTCGGTGGCCCAACTGTTTGGGGAGGCTAAAGGGGGTGGGGCCAGGGGTAGAGCTTAAATCCATAATTGTCTGATAACACACAGAAAAAAATAAATAAATAAAAATAAAAGTCACAATTAATACCTTTTATTAAATTTAGATATTAGATATGTATCATATGTCAAATAAAGTGGTTGCTCAAAGCATATTCTAAGCACAATCGCTCAACTGCCAAACAATATGCACAACTTTGTGCAAAAACACCCTCAGAACCTTACTGTACCATAAATATTACACTGGGCAGAACCTAATACACCAATATACCACCCATACGGAAAATGCAGACCAACAACAATATGAAACAAGGGATCATATCATCACAATTCTCATGTAGAGCCACAAAACACCCTAATTCATGTTTAATGTGGGATAAAATGCCATAAATAACTAAATAAATATAAACTTTTAATGTTGAGCACCTGATTCTCAAAGTGGACATATTCCAAACACTATAATGAAAATAAAATGATCTTTTCTACCTTTGTTGTCTGATTCTGCTGCTATCTGTTCTCAGTGCAGGTCAGGAAGTCATGTTAAATATCTACCTGGCAACCCAGCCAACCGCCCCCCCCCCCCCCCCCCCCCCCGCTCTCCCAGCAGTAAGGTAAACAAACCATAAACCAATTTCTACAATTGGTTACACAAGGCTAGAGGGCTTTCACTGCAGCTCCTGCTGTGAGGATGGAGTTAAATCAATAATTTAAACCTCTCAGAGCACAGCAGGGGAGGCTTAGCCTGTCCAAGCCTCTTATACCGGGCGCCTATGCTTCCTTCCTTCCTTGCTCATCTGCCTGGCAGGCTTCCAATGTTGGTCAGAGCTTCTGTGAAAATGAGTTAATATCACAGTAGATCGGCAGAAAAGGAGAATGTATACTGCCAGCTGTTTGTTTTTAATTTATATATTTATCTTTTTGCTAGGCTCAGTTTGATGGAATGATTAGTGACATGAACTTGATTTTTTTTAGACAGTTGTTTTTATCTTTTGTTTTGCTAATGCTTGGAAGCTGATTTTTTCTGTGGATAAACTCATTTAGAGACAACTTTGGCCTATGATTATACATGGCAGTCCTAAAGAGGGCCCTATGAAATAAGCATTTTTTTCAAACATACAATAGTGTATGTGTGTGAAGGAGGGATATTGGTATATCAGACCTGAAGTTCTAAGTGTACAAGTCTAAATTTGTTTCTACATGGAATGTATTTGGCTTGGAATAAATGAACTTTACAAGAAATGTAATACTGAGATTCTGGCACTGACATATTTAAGCTCCATTTTACATAGGGCTTATAGGTTAGGATGTTGACTATTCCAGGCTGGAATTCGTTGCCAGAGAATGTGGTAAAAACAGTTAGCTTAGCAGGATTTTAAAATGGTTTGAATAATTTCCTAAAAGAAAAGTCTAAGTCAGTATTAACCCACTGCTTATTTTTAGGATAAGCAGCATAAAATCTGTTTTACTCTTTTGGGATCCTGGATTGGCCACTGTTGGAAACAAGATACTGGACTTGATGGACCTTTGGTCTGACCCAGTATGGCAACACTTATGTTCTTATTTTACAAAAGGCCCGTAGAACACAGGGGATAATTATCAAAAGGCCGCCTAAAGCATGTGCATTAAGTGCAAATTCTATAATGGCAGTTATGCACATAATTGTTGTTATAGAATACTAGGATAAGTCCACATTTATGCAACAAACCTTGGGGACATTTTACTAAGCTGCGGTAAAAAGTGGCCTATGGAAGTGTGAAATTGGTGTGCACTGGACCATTTTTTACCGCAGCTGGGAAAAAAAGGCTTTTTTAAAATGGGGCAATAAATGGCCGTGCACGAAAATTAAAAGTAGCATGCGGCTATTTATTGCCTGAGCCCCTACATCCACCTACTGACCTAGCAGTAAGGGCTCACAGGCTACTCACACAGTAATCATTTAGTGTGTGCCAGTATGGCTGCACTGCCGATTACCAGTGGATATGCCCCCCCCCCACCCCGTGGTAGAAAATAGAAAATTATTTTCTACTGTAGGAAACAGCGCTTTCCAACCTCAGAATTACCACCAGGTGGCCGCGTGCCAATTTGGTGCATGCTACTTGCACATTAGCCCTACCGCAGCTTAGTAGAAGGTCCCCTTTAAGCATCAGCACGGTAACTCGGCAGCTGTAAATGCTTGTACCTTGCAATCCAGTGGTGGTCAGTTCAAATCCCACTGCTGCTCTTTGTGATCTTGGGCAAGTCACTTAACCCTCCATTGCCTCAGGTACAAACTTAGATTGTGAGCCCTCCTGGGACAGAGAAATATCTAGTCTATCTGAATGTAACTCACCTTGAGCTACTACTGAAAAAGGTGTGAGCAAAATCTTAATAAATAACTCATGGTATTCTAAAAATTAAGGGAGCAATTCTATAAACAGTACTCAAAATTCAGCACTGGAAAAAAATCATCACTAAGAATTCCAATTCCTGCTTTTAACTTTTAACCAGACTTATTACACCTGCTAAAACCATCTGATGCCCAAGTTAGGCACACTGAGGCAGTATTCTGTTATAACACGCATAACACCTCTGATATGCCCATACCCCTCCCATGACCATACCCCTTTCTGAGTTATGCAATACTAGTAAAAAAGGCCCGTTTCTGTTAGAAATGAAACGGGCGCTAGCAAGGTTTTCCTTGGAGTGTATGTTTCAGAAAGAGCGTGTGTGAGAGATGGAGCGTGTGTGTCAGAGAGAGAATGTGAGAGAGAGAGACACAGAGTGTATGTGTTTGTGCGAGAGAGAGAGAGAGTGTGTGAGAGACAGTGTTTGTGTTTCTGTGTGACACTGTGTGAGAGAGAGGGACAAAGACAGTGAGTGTGTGAGTGAGAGTGTATGTGGCAGACAGAGAATGAGTGACTGCGTGTGTGGTGTGAGGAACCCCCTCACCCCCTTCCTCTCCCCTGCCCCCTTGCAGCCAGGCATGTGCAGCGACCCTCCTCTCCCCGTGTTCCCCCTGCAGCCACCCATGTCCAGCATCCCCCTGCAGCCACCCATGCCCATCAACCCTCCTCTCCCCCTGCTGCGTCCTTCCTGTCTCCCCTGCTCCCCCTGCAGCCACCCATGTGGTCTCAGCCCCCCCTCAGCATCCCTCCTGTCCCCCTGCAGGCATGCATGTGCAGCGTCCCTCCTCTCTCCCCTGTCCCCCCTGCAGCCAGCCATGTCCAGCGACCCTCCTCTCCTGTGCAGCCACCCATGTCTGAGTACACTTCTCTCCTTTTTCCCTGTTCCTCCCCTGTGGCCAGCCATGTCCATTGACCTACCTGTCCCCCCTGATGACCACCAACCCTTCTGTCCCCCTGCCCGCCCTGCAGTGTCCATCCTGTATCCCCTGTCCCCCTTGCAGGCACCCATGTGGTGTGTGGAGCCCCATCCCTATCTCCCTGTTCCCTGCCCCCCCTGCAGCCACCCATGTGCAGCGACCCTCCCCTCCCCCTGCTTCCTTCCAGCCACCCATCTCCAGCGAGACCCCCCTTCCCCCCCCAGCCGGCACAGCACCCAAAGAAAGCCCCTTGTCCCCCCCCTTCGCGCATCACCCGACCCCCCCACCGTGGCACATCACCAAGTCCCTCCCCCCTCATCAACCCCCTCGCCACCCGCAACCGCTAATACAAACTGTGTCCGGCGGCTGCTGCTTCTGCTATTCAGCAGCAGCAGCCCGTACATAAAGAAAACCAAAAAAAAAAATCCTCCTAAAACGCACCTCCGTTGAGAAGCATCTCACATTGGTTGAAGTCTCAGCATGCGCTCCTCCTCTCCCCTCTGATGTCTCAGCGTTTCTCCGGGGTTTTCCAGCAGGGGCACTGACGTTGAGGGGAGAGGAGGAGCGGCTGCAGAGACGTCAGCCAATGTGAGATGGTTCTCCACGGAGGTGCGTTTTAGGAGGTTGTTTTTTTGTTTGTTTGTTTTCTTTATGTATGGGCTGCTGCTGCTGAATAGAAGCAGCAGCAGCCGCCAGACAGAGTTTGTATTAGTGGTTGCGGGTGGCGAGGCGGTCGATGTGGGGGGGAGGGGCTTGGTGAAGCGGTGGGGGAGGGGTTGGGTGATGTGGCGAGGAGGGAAGGGGGGGTAGGGGCTTTCTGATGCCCTGTTGCACGGGTTGTTGTGGCTATGCGGCGGGGGGGCACTTAGAGGTGCACCGTCGAGGCTGTTTGTGTGTGTGTGTGTTTGTGTGTGTTTGTATGTGTGTGTGTGTGTTTGTTTGTATGTATGTGTGTGTGTGTGTGTATGTGTGTGTGTGTGTGTGTATGTGTGTGTGTTTGTGTATGTATGTGTTTGTGTGTGTGTGTATGTGTTTGTGTTTGTGTATGTGTGTGTGTGTGTGTGTTTGTGTGTGTCTGTTTGTTTGTGTGTGTGTTTGTGTGTGTGTGTGTGTGTGTGTGTGTTTGTGTGTGTGGGGGGGGGGGGTTGCGGGTGGCTTTTGTGGTCGTGTGGTTGGGGAGTTTGCCAGCAGTCTGTAGCGATTCCTAGGCAGGGGGAGGAGTACGGAAACACTCCCCCTGCCCGGGTCGTTGTTTGTTGGAGGGGGTTGCCAGTTGGTAGGGGTGCCTTTATGGATCCCTTTACTCTCTGTGTTCCACCCTCGAGGGTGGGGCAGAGAGACATGGTGAGTTGGATGGCTTCACCACCATGAACTTACGAACTGTTTAGGGATTTTGCAGATGGCTTCAGCAGGTTGTCTTCAGAATGTTGAGGTAGCGTTTTATGTACAGACTAGTAAAAAAGGCCCGTTTCTGAGACCAATGAAACGGGCGCTAGCATGGTTTTCATCGTGAGAGTGTGTGTGTGAGAGAGACTGAGTGAATGTGCGAGTGTGTGTGACAAGAGTGAGGCTGTGTGTGTGAGAATGAGTGTGTGTGTAAGAATGTGAGTGTGCGTTTGATATATGTAGACTTTGTGTGTGAGTGATTGAGGGCAGGGTTGCCAGGTGGAAAATTTTTTTCCAGCCCACTGGAGCCCAAAAAACAGCCCAAAAACCGCCCAAACACAAACCCCGCCCCTGACACCCCCGCCCCCGCGTCATCACCCCCGCCCCCGCCGTCATCAACCCCGCCCCCGCCGTCACCGGCCCCGCCTCCCACGTCACCGGCACCGCCTCCCCGTCATCGGCCCCGCCTCTTACGTCATCGACCCCGCCTCCCCGTCATCGGCCCCGCCTCCCACGTCATCGGCCCGCCTCCCACGTCACTAACCCCGCCCAAAACGTCATTAACCCCACCCAAAAACGTCATTAACCCCGCCCCCCCGCGGCCGAAAAAAACCGCCCGAAGCACAAAAACCAGCCCAAAAAACCGCAACCCGCCGCGGGCAAAAATTTCCCACGGCGGGTCGCGGAAAACCGCCCAATTGGGCGGTAAAACCGCCCACCTGGCAACACTGATTGAGGGAGAGAGTGTGTATGTTTGAAAGAGTGTGTGTGTTTCTGTGTATGTGTGAGTGTTTTAAGCAGGTGGTGCATTCCCCTCCCCCTACTGTGCCGCTGTTCTTTCCCCTCCTCTCACCGCCCCAGTCACCCTCCAAGTTCCAGGCCACCCTCCCCCCCCCTCAGAGTGAGTGTATGTGTTTGAAAGAGTGTGTGTGTGTATGTGTGAGTGTTTTAAGCAGGGGACGCATTCCCCTTCCCGTTCTGTGCTCCTCTTCCTCCCCCTGTGTTCACCGTCGACATTCCAGTCTGCTGTCCCTCCCCCAAGCCCCCCTCTTCATCCCAAGCCCTCCTCCCTCTTTTCTGTGCTGCCTCCCAGGCAGTGCATGCAGCATTCATGCATTGATTTGTTTGCTGTGCTGCTGCTCCTCTCTCCTCTTTCTGTCTCCGTAGGAGCGCAGGTACCAGGAAGTTGTTTTGAAGTTCGTGTTCCTGTGCTCCCGGGCCAGTGAGAGATGAGTGGCTGCAGCGCAGACAGCCAATGGCTGAAGGCTGTCTGTGGTTTTTTTTTTTTTTGTTAAGATTAGCGGCGATCTTTGAGGGGGGAGGGTGGATATGTGAAACGGCAACCTCGGGGGAGGTTGGGCTTGAGAGAGGAAGCTGCGAACTCGGGGGGGGGGGGGGGTTGTGTTTGAAAGAGGCGACCTTTGGGGGGGGGAATGGGGGAAGCAGTGACCTCGCTCGCGGGTGTTTGGAGAGTGGAAGAGTCGAACTGAATAGGCGACCTTGGGGGGAGGGGTGGTGAGGGGGAGGTGCGTACTTGTTTTGAAGCCTCCAAAAGTCCCTAGCAACGTGTGTGTTCGATGTGTGCTCGTCCCTCGCGTCCAACTTGATGAGGTTGAGGGCGGAGCGATGCGATTGGTTGAGTGTCATTGCTCCGCCCTCGACGTCATCACGTTTGACGCGTGGGCGGGGCAGACACAAAGCGATCTCACCCCCTTCACTTTTAGAATGTTGGGTAAGTGAGGCTTCATTAGAACGTTGGAGGTGCGTTTTATATAGAGAGATGGGGCGTGGCTGAGGGCGGGTCTATGAGTGAGGGTGACTGGTCCTAGCCTATGAAGACTACAGGATTTTTGTGCTTCTCTGCCTTGGAGTGAGCTTCAGAACGTTCAAGGTGGGATTTATTAATATAGATAAGAGTTAGACACCATGACTTATAGAACAGTACTCAGCTAGACATGCATGCACATTTTAATGGGTGTCAATTCAATAATTGGTTCTTAGCACCCAATTATTGATGTTGGTAGGTATGTGGAATGCCCTCCCACGGGAGGTGGAGGAGATGAAAACAGTAATGGAATTCAAATATGCGTGGGATAAACACAAAGGAATCCTGTTTAGAAGGAATCTTAGCAGAATCTTAACGGAGATTGGGTGGCGACGCTGATATTTGGAGAGTAAAACCGGTGCGGGCGGACTTCTACAGTCTGTGCCCTGATCATGACTGATTAGATATGGAGGGGCTGGAGTGTAAATTTTAAGGGGCTTCGACGTTAGCTTCAGAACTTTTAGTACAGGAACAGTGCTGGGCAGACTTCTACGGTCTGTACCCTGAGAATGGCAAGGACAAATCAAACTTAGGTATACATATAAAGTATTACCAAAATACGTAATGAACATAACACAACTCTTCCGTTGTACGATTCCCTTATGTGGCTGTACCACATTAACTTTATTTTATCTGAACATCACTTTGTATTTGTTTACACCAGAGTCTGCAAACGCATCTCTGGCACTATGTAATCCACATTGAGCCTGTAAATAGGTGGGAAAATGTGGGATACAAATGTAACAAATAAATAAAATAAACAAATTTTACATGGTATATAATTTATTTAACTTGTTGAGCAGACTGGATGGACCGTTCAGGTCTTTATCTTCCGTCATTTACTATGTTACTATGTTAATCATTAGCCAATTAATTTGCACCTGAATCTTGGGAATGCACCCAAATTTTGGGCACAAATCTAGGCACCATATACAGAATCCAGGGATTAGCACATAAGTGCTTTGCATGCCCCTGCCCTGCCCATGTTCACACCTCTCTAAAGGGGTCTTTTACTAAAGCTTACCTTGAGTTATGTGCAGCAGGGCCCATTTAGGAATATATGGGTGTCTAGCATTAGTGCATGCTAATTTTTAGCGCACACTAAAAAGTTTGCACGCCTACAGCGCGGCTTAGTAAACAGGGCCTTTAGGCTTTAACATTATAGAATAGTGCTTAAGTGCAGTTAACTGTAAATTAGTGACAATTAACTCCAATTATCACTGATTTGGTTGATGGACCCAATTAGCGCCTAATTTAACAATTAATTTACACATGGTAAGTCCAGTATTCTATTACCTACTCCTGCAATTTTGTACACTAAGGGCTAGATTCTATATATGGAGCCAAAAAAATTGACGCAAAAAAATGCTATTCTATAAGCCACGCTTAAAGTTAGGCATGGTTTATAGAATAGCGCTTATGCCCAGGAATCGCACCTAAATTTATGCGTGGCCATTTGCACCAACTAAATGCCCCCATTACGCCCATGAGCCTTCCATTTCCATGCCCCCTTTAAAAAAAAAAATCATATGTAAATTTCAAATTTAATTAGTGCCAATAATTACTTGCTAAATGCCAATGATTAGTGCTAATTAGCTTGTTTAATTAAATTGCACATGCAGAATTGAGGTAAATGTGAAACTATAAATGCAAGATTACAGAATTAGTGGGAGAGGATTTTGTAAAATATTTATAGAGTTACAACAGATATGAGTATTTTCCTAAACATGCCGCAGTAGGAACCATTTCTATACATAATCTATATATCACCAAGAATGACACATTGTAAGCCACATTGAGCCTGCAAAAAGGTGGGAAAATGTGGGATACAAATGCAATAAATAAATAAATAAATAAATATATAAATAAAAATAAGATAAACACACACACACACACACATTGGAAAAAAATGTGACATCACTTGGTGGCTTTCACATGCAAGTGCTGTAAAGTGTGCTGATTTAGCAACCTACTTTGTTGCACGCCAGAGCAATAGTGCTGCTCCCAGCGCGACTGGGGATTTTTTTTTACCACCTGGTTACCGCTGGGTTAGCACGGGAGCCCTTACCGTCGCCTAAATAGGTGGCGGTAAGGGGCCCACCAGAAATGGCCATGCTGTAAGTGTTTACTTACCGCACAGCCATTTCCTTTTTTTGGGGGGGGGGGGGTTTACCCACTGCGGTAAAAGGGGCCTCAGCTTGGTAAAAGGAGCCCTTTGATGTCTAAGCACTATGTTTCAGAAAACTCATCGGGTGCCCATAAGGAGTCAAGATTCAAAAGTCTTAGTTTTACACTTTTGGGATCAATTTAAAGAGCAGAAGGTTACATGCAATTGCCCTCACACTCAGACATAAAAATGCAATTCTATTATCATTTACAAAAATTTAAAAAATGTAGCTGAATAGTAATTAAGTGCATTATGAATGTGAACAGCTGTCACACAAAAGATTAGTATGGAAACTATAGATACAGTAATGTCACATGTTCATGACAAACTTGTCATGATGCAATTTTATCTATGTTCTAACTCAATTGCACATGATTAGCACTCAGTTTAAATTGATAGACTGCAGAAAAATACATGAAAATGTCAGTCTACTGTAGTCAACAGCAAACACAAAAAAATCCAAAATTCATGATCCACATTGTGGGAGTCATAATAAAAGGGTCTTGTGATCAGGTGGGGGGGGGGGGGGGGCACAGCAATGCCTGAAAACAGGCTCCTGAGGTTGGGCTTCATTTCAGCAGCCTCTCTCACCAGATCCTCCTCTCAGTCAGGAATGTCACAGCGTCACTGGATGCTAAAGGGCACCAAGCTCCCAAACTGACCTCATGCATGGGGGGGGGGGGGGGGGGGGGGGGGGGGGGGGGGAGGGGGCACAGCAGTGCCTGCAAACAGGTTCCCGAGGTCAGGCTTATTTGAATGTTCTAATGCATGGTTATTAGATGTTTTATTAGTATTATGCTGACATCATATTATATCTCCATTATTTGAATTCAGGGCTATTAAATGTGTATATGTTTTATACTGTTTCATGGTAGTCCTATTATTATGTTTTAATTTGCTGTTCTCAAGTTTACCTCAATTATTGTGTTCATGTTTATATTTGGCAATTTTTACTATTGTTATGCTGTTAACAAAATTGTAAGTTTTATGTTAATGTGTACCTGCTGCACACGGCCTTGGGTGAATCTCATCATACAGGAGATTAATAAATCCCAATAAATAAATAAATGGTCTGTTAGAAAATACTAACTGTATAGGGGTGGAGTTTAGACAGAGTGTGCGCGGAATTTACAAGCATGTGCGCATTTGCAAAATCTATATGCCGACATTTATATTTGCTAGTATTTTATAAAGATATAAAGGCTAATTGGAGTGAATTCAATAAACAGTGACAAAACTTAGGCACCGAAAAAATTCAACGGTAAGCACTATTCTATAATGGGTGAATACCTTATATAGAATAGCATCTAGCGCGAAGCCCACACCTAACTTTTGGGTGCCAAACTTAAGCCTGCTACAGTCTGGTGTAAATGCTGGCACCCAAGTTAGTTGCAGTTAGGCAGTATTCTGTAATTCTACGCACAACTTTTCTGAAAACCCCCAACATCCCTGTTGCCACATCCCATGTAGATGCTATGCCTTAGAGAAGAGTGCGCATCCAGGTGCATGTGCAAATTTTAATGAGCGTCAATTAACATCAATGATTGGTTGTTAGCACCCAATTATTGATGGTTCAGAGCTTATTATCCAATTTATTTGAGCATGCATCTCAAAAGTGCGCTCAAAGTTGGTTGTGCAACTTTGGGTGCCATATATACACATTGTCCAGAAAAACAGGACCCCTTATGAATTTCCAAATACTTTGCAATTGTTTAAACATTTAGCATGGCCTTTGAAAATACATTAGTTTAATATTCTTTCTTATCAGTTAATTCATAAT
Source organism: Microcaecilia unicolor (assembly GCF_901765095.1). Lineage (NCBI taxonomy): Eukaryota > Metazoa > Chordata > Amphibia > Gymnophiona > Siphonopidae > Microcaecilia > Microcaecilia unicolor. The sequence continues at coordinate 116,749,346 of NC_044031.1, read as the reverse complement.
TTGTGTTCAAAGTGTCCTCTTTCAACCTTGACACATTTATGAAATCTTTGGTGTCACAGAGCTGTTGGCTCAAAGATTTTGAGGTTTCATTTATTGAGAGCTCATCTATTTGCAAATTCGATGTGCTGGAACTCCATCCTGTTGAAAAATAAAGTACTCAGAAATTTCTCAAATTTCAGGTAGAAGTTTCTGCTGCAGGACATTTTTGTGTTATTTGGAAAAATGTTGGGGGTCCGATTTTTTCCAGACACTGGGCTAGAGTCTATATATGGTACCTGAAAATTCCACATGGGAAAAGAAATACGCCTAGATGTATTCTCTAAAGTACGCCTAAACTTTATAGAATAGGCTTAAATTTCTGCACGATATATAGAATGTGCTGAGCGCGTCTCCATGCGGCCATGTTTTACTTGGTGTAAATCCCAATGCCGAAATTAGGTGCAGAGCGGGTTTATTCTATAACAACGCACATTATTTTAGAAACGCCCATGCCCCACCCATGACCATGCCCGCTTTTCAATTATGCAACTTAGAATTTACATACACCACATTACAATATAATCTGGGGGGTTTTGTTTTAATAAAACATTGCCTACTAAATAGGTACACAGGAAACAACAAAGATGACTCAAAAGGAAAGACTGGACAATGCTCTCTAAATCAGAGTTTATTGTATGGATGAACAGTCAGTTGATTCATACAGTAAACTCTGATTTCTTTGTTTTCTGTGTGACTACTAGCCTGCGAGAGTTATGTTCTGTGTGTACATCTACTAAGTAGGTGCTCACTTGACCTCTAACCAGGTGTCAAATTATAAAATTACCCTATTTTCCCCATCATTCTGTAACAGGTCACCTTACATTAGGTGCAAATTACATGCGTAAGTTATAGAATAGCAGACTTACACAAGTGACTGTTAGTTGCACATATGATAGCTGCATGCTAACATGTGTGCAACTGCCTTAGGGGTCCTATTACTAAGCTGCAATAAAAAGTGGCCTGCCGTAGTGTGGGTGTACGTTTTTGGTGTGTGCTGGGCCATTTTTTAACCTTGCTGGGGAAAAAAGGCTTTTTTAAATGGGGGCATTATATAGCTGTATGCTAAAATTAAAAGTTGCAAACGGCTATTTACTCCCTGAGCCCTTGCCACCACCCATTGACCTAGTGGTAAGGGCTCACATGCTACACGCTGACATTTCAATTGTCTACGAGCAAGTCTCTTTGGAAAAGGTCTTTTTAAAGACTAACCTCATCGTTTACAACACCACGTGATTGTACACGTCGACTGAGACCCGCCTTATTGATCACCACACCACGTGCTTCTAAACGTTTGTATCAGCTGTTCTCCGTCAACTGAGACTCCTGATGCAGGCCTAACAGCCAAAACACAACGTTTGTGTCGAGTCTTTTTTCATCAATAAACAACTGTTTTAAGAATCCATCCCTCCAGTCTTTGGTTTTCCGTGGTCAAACATCCCACTTTCTCCCTTATCAGTAATCAAGCAGCACATGACAGTGTGGCCACACTGCTCATTACAGCCAGGAACACCCCCTGTGGCAGAAAATAGAAAAATATTTTCTACCGCAGGAAACAGCGCACGCAAACTTCAAAATTACTGCAGGGTGAGTGCGCTAACTGGGTGGTAATGTCGATTTGGCGTGCACTACATGCATGGTAGCCCTACGTCCACTTTGTAAAAGGGCCCCTCGATACATAAATGAAGGGGGCATTCACATTGGATGGGGCATGGGTGTGTATGCTGTAAGTTACATGCTAAAGTACAGTATTTAGGGATGTGCATTTATGAGTGGAGTAGAACAGGTAGACATGAATCGCTTGTTTACTCTTTCCAAAAAATAAAATGAAGCTGCAAAGTAGTAAATTTAAAACAAATTTAAAACAAATTTTTTTCCCTGTATAGTGGCAACATTTTTTTCCACTACTTGAAACAAAGGAACCATGGGAAGAGATGGGGAGGGTAATGGCCCTCCACCATGCTATCATTGTCTTCTGTGCTTGGTCACATGAGGTCTCTACATTACAATTAATACTGAAAAAAACGTCTTCCAAGAACTAATGGGACCAGCTTTCTGCAGTGTACACTCTAGTGCATTCTAAGTCCACACAATCAACCCTGTCAGGATCCTTGTGCCCCCTATAAAATGTCCTGCAAGGTTAGTGTTGATATTAGGGTGGGAGTAGGAGATGGACACATGAACTCTATAGGTAGTTAACCCAAAAATCAGGATATATCACAGTGATAGTAACATGTCCCTAAAACAGTGTTCCCCAACTCGGACCTGGAGTACCCCTTGCCAGTTTTCAGGATATTCACAATGAATATGCATGAAATTAATTTGCATGCAGTGCCTCCATTATATACAAATCTCTTTCATGCATATTCATTTTGGATATCCTAAAACCCTGACTGGCCCTCCAGGACTGACTTGGGAGACACTGCCCTAAAATGGTCTGCTTCAGGTGCTTTAATATTCAGACTGCGGGAGAACCTGACTGGTTTATACACGGTACTGGCCTGTTGGCTGAGTGAGAAGGCAGAGATCCTCCTGGATAATCCGATTTCAGTCAACTCACACTAAGCACTGGTGATAGTTGCAGAATTTAGCCTGGATCTGTTGGCCTAAGCTAGATTGACAGAAAGTAAAAGTAAAGGGGCAGGAGGGCAGAGGAATAAAGGGAATTTCCAGCTGTTGCTTCTCTCTTCCTGCTCTGAAGAAATGCTTTTGGTGTTTGGTAACCAGGTGTGCTCATTGTGGTGTTATATCAACAACAGGTGCGCTTGGAGGCTCCCAAGCATCAGCTAGGGAGGGAGCAGCCTTACACAGAAGGGAGCAATACAGGCACTGCACCTGTTTTGCATGCATTATTTATCACAGCTCAGACCTTCCTGACTGATAACAGGTCCTGCAGCTGCCGAAAAGGGTGTGAGTAAGGACAGCTAAATTCATGCAACCAGTGGCCAGCCTTCCAGGTCATCTGAGCGCCCCTTGCTTTTAGTATTTATATGTTAATTTGTTTATAAGCTGAGGCCTCAATGCTTTTATTAAAGCTTGGTGAGTAATCCCGCAGTGCTGTTCCATGGCGGAAGAATGAATGCATTTTGCAGTGGTCGGTTAGATATTTGTTCCTGAATGTTTATTTTCTATTGTTTTTTTTTTTTTTTTTTGAGAGAAGGGGCAACTCTGGATTAAGTGGGAAGTCAAAATAGTTTGGAAACAAGCAGTTTTTCTTTCTGTTCCCACATGGGGTGGTGTAAAGAAAAGGAATGACTTTTCACATTGCAACTCTCTCTGTTATTTACTATGCCTGCATTATCCAGGCCAGGGGACTGTATACTTGTGGGTAATAAAGACATCTGGAATACCCCTCCGTCTGACCGTCCATGCTGGTGGGGCTGTTGATCATCACAGCACTGTGTGTTGCGATGCTGAAGACTCCCAAGGGTAAAAATGTATCATGGGTAAGTCCAGCAAGGTATTAAGTTCTTTTGAGATAATGTTCCCTACCTATTTTCCCTTCTTTACACACCCTGTTCTAGATTGCAGTGGCATCCCTCACCAGCCCCCAGTGCCTAGAGGGAGAGCTATTCCAAAGTTATCTGGGTGCCATGCTTTGTGGCTGGCATTGGGCATTGGCTACTTCAGTAATGGCAGGTGCCTTCTTCTTCCCACCTGGACCCAGAGCTTCACTTCTGTAGCATGCCTTGAACATAAGTCTGCTCTACTCTTGTGCGTAGTCTGGGCTGACTTTTGAAGTCACTTTTTTAAAAACACGTGAATTCATATTCACACGCATGAAAACCAAAGTACAGGAAAAAATATTTAAAAATGTTTATAACAAAATGCTGTGATCCCAATTTATGAAACTTTATATCATTGTCCATTAATTGTTAATCTATTGTAAATTTAAAACAGTTGTTTAGCACCATTAAGAAGTGGTTGTCATATCGAATAGTACAATTTTTCAGTTGTTCTGTTGGACTCAAGCCAGTGGACACATTACACCAAAACATACTTTGTAAGGTCTGTTTTAGTATACCCTGCCAGCGTTCCTTTGAACTTTCATCATATTCCAGTTTAAGTGTTAAGAAATATCTGTATGATTATAGTTTATGAACTGTCATTTTTGTCAGGCCACCTTTTCAGTTTTACCATGGAACCAGTAGTGTGGTCAGACTTCTATACTGTGCTGTGGAATGAATAGGGTGATTATAGTTCACAACACAGCATGTTTTAGATGTGGTTGTTTTCTCTCTCATGCTACATGCAGTTATATGAAGGTTTTATTGTCACTGAGCATGAGGGGGTGAAGTGGCATTGTAACCATGAGTTTTGTTATGCAATTAAAATTATCTTTGTATACTCATCAAGAAATCAAAACAGGGCATCACAAAGTAATTTTAATAATGCTAATTGCAGCACAATCTGTTATCTTATGCTCAAGCACGACTGTAAATTATACATTTAGATGACATTAATTGGGACAAGTGAAAGCTCATTTTACATACAGTAGAATGTTGAAATCAGAATTGAGCCGTCCAGGGCAAGACATGCTCAGTTCCTGTGACGTTTTACACAAGTCTCTGGTGAATGTGGAGCCTTTTGTAAAATATGTGTAAGGATGTGCAGGAATGCACATGTGTTTGCCAGCTTATACAGCAGGAGCAAATATTACATGTGAAAAAACTGAGTGGCACAAACTCAGCAGCATGAACCCAATGTTGCAACTTCCACATATAAATGGCACTGCTTCCATGTATAGCCAAACACTTTACAAACCCGTACATTTAAGTATCACCAATTAAGTACTGAGACAGGATTTGTTCTCTTAACTTTGAGAGTTATGCTTCTAAATGAGCCTCTGAAAATTTACTAGGGTTGACTTCACATTCAAACTTTCGCTAAACTTCTAAAGTTAGGAGCATAAAACCAGTAGCAACCGTGGCGTAGCTAGGTTAGAGTGGACCCCAGCAAGAAAAATTAAAATGGGCACTTATAACACCATTTCTCCCAACTTTAGCAGGACGTTGGAAAGGGTAGGAACCTTTCAAGCTCTAGTAACCAAAGTCTGCAAACATCCATTCCAAACCTAAATAGAAAACCTGTCATAATAAAGCAGCACCAACGTCCAGGACTTATGTAGCAATCACCCTATCTTACAGATCCCTACACAGAAACTAAACCCTAGCAGAATATCTCATTTCTATCACTTCTACACAGACAGAGTCTCAATATAGAATGAGTAGCCACAAACTAGAAATAGAACTCTGAGAAGTCTTAATGCAGTGAAACACTGGGGAAACACAACTGCATTTCCTTCTGTTCTCTGTAAAATGTAGTTATCAGGGCTGCACATTTCAACATGAAATGTTCCACTAACTTAGTTGAAAATAAAACCAGTCAATATTCAGCCAGCGGTGATCAGCATTTCTTTCACTTTAAATTTCATTTATTAGTCAAATATAAAAGCAAATGGCAACTGGTAATTTTCACTAAATGACAAAACATAATGAACAAGGAGTAAAATCCAAAACATTGACCAAATTGCACCCGAATTCACAAACATACACCAAAATCATCCCAAGTCTCTCCCTCTCTTCCCCCTCCCCTTTGTCTACAACTACCAACTACTTGCGCCATGTCCAGTGGTTTCTTCAGCACATGACACCAATCCTACCTTCATCCCCCCCCCCCAAAAAAAGTCTGCCGACTTCATAATCTTTTCCAGTCCATTGAGTTTTATGTGTATTGAACTTTTATTTGAACTGTAAGACACTCCATCTCCATCAATAATGTCACTTGCAGTTTCCAATTGTGTAGAGAAGGCTCCATAGGTTGCTTCCACTGGGATATAATGACACACCTCACTGCTGCTAGGCCTAGACATTTTATCCACCATTACCACCCATGGCTGAGTCTATTCTTCAGGTCCAGCAAACAGAGTTGAGGAGATGCCATGAAGGTAGTGTCCAGCAATTTTGACAACTCCCTGCATACTCCTTTCCAAAAATTCCGTAAGCTTCCACACGAACACCATACATGCAAAAATGTCCTCACTTCCATCCCACATTGCCCAGTGGTACAAAACTGACAGAAACATGGCATTTAAACATACAGAGGTATACCATTGTGTGATAACATTATAGGCATTCTCCTGAAGTAGTGCATAGAAACATGATGGCAGATAAGGCCCGAATGGCCCATCCAGTCTGCCCATCCTCAGTAACCATTAACTCTTCCTTCTTTTAAGATACCCCACATGTCTGTCCCACACTTTCTTAAATTCTGACACAGTCCTCATCTCCACAACCTCCACCGGGAGGCCATTCCATGCATTGGCCACGCTTTCCATGAAAGAGTATTTTCTCAGATTCCTCCTCAGCCTATTTCCTCTTAACTTCATCCTATGTCCTCTCATTCCAGAGGTTTCCTTCATTTGAAAAAGGCTCACCTTCTGTACATTAATGCCACTGAGGTATTTAAACGTCGCTATCATATCCCTTCTCTCCCACCACTCTTCCAGCGTCTACATGTTGAGGTTCATGAGCCTGTCCCTATATGTTTTATTACAGAGACCGCTGACCAATTTTGTAGCTGCCCTCTGGACCAACTCTATCCTGTTTATATCTTTCCTTAGGTGCGGTCTCCAGAATTGCACACAGTATTCTAAATGGGGCCTCACCAGAGACTTGTACATGGGCACAATCACCTTTTTTTCCCCCCCTGCTGGTCATCCCTCTTCTTATTCACCTGAGCATTCTTCTGGCTTTGTGCGTCGTCTTTTCTACCTGTTTGACCACCTTAAGTTCATCAGACACAATCACCCCCAAGTCCCGCTGTTCTTTTGTACACAGAAGCACTTCACCCCCTATACAGTACCGTTCCCTTGGGTTTTTGTGACCCAAGTGCATGCCCTGCATTTCTTAGCATTAAATCTTAGTTGCCAATTTTTGGACCATTCTTCAAGCTTTGCTAGATCCTTCCTCATGTTAGCCACACCTTATGGGCTGTCCACCCTATTACAGAGTTTGGTATCATCTGCACAGAGACAAACCTCACCAGACAGTCCTTCCGCAATATCGCTCACAAAGATGTTAAAAAGAGCCAGCCCAAGGACCAACCCCTGTGATACACCACTAATAACATCCTTTTCCTCAAAGCAAACTCCATTTACCACTGCCCTCTGTCTCCTTCCACTTTACCAGTTTTTAACCCAGCCAGTTACTTTAGGTCCCATACTGAGGGCATTCAGTTTACTTATCAGTCACCTGTGCGGAACCATGTCAAGGTACACCACATCTAGTGCCCCTCCCACATCCAACTGTTTGGTCACCCAGTCATATCAATCAGATTTGTCTGACAAGATCTGCCTCTAGTGAATCCATGCTTCCTCGGGTCCTACAGTCCATTCAATCAAGAAACCTCACAATCCTCCTCTTTAAAAGCATTTCCATTCGTTTGCTCACTATTGAGGTCAGACTGACTGGTCTGTAATTCACAACCTCTTCCTTACATCCGTTCTTTTGCAGAGGGACCACATTCGCCCTTCTCCAGTCCTCTGGGACCACTGCAGACTCTAAGAAAGCATTGAAAAGGTCAGACAGTGGAGATGCCAGAACTTCTTAGTTTTCCTTGAGTACCCTTGGATGTATACCATCAGGCCCCATTGCTTTGTCTACTTTTAGATTGGCCAGCTCCTCACAGAGTCTTTTGAGAATTGGTCCTGATCTCCCATACATCCATCCTTATTAGCATTTGTTTTCTGTAGTCCTGCCCCCGGCCTTTCGTCCATGAATACAGAACAGAAATAATTATGTAGCAGTTCTGCTTTACCCTTATTAACTTCTACATATTCCTCCCTCCTCAGTCTTGAGCCTCACAATACTATTATGACACTTCCTCCTGTCACTTACATATGTAAAAAATGTCTTGTCCCCCAGTTTTACCGTATTGGCTATCTTTTCCTCCGTTTGCCTCTTTGCTTTCCTGACAGCTTCTTTAGCTTCTCTTAGCTTTTTTAGGTATTTTTGCCTGTCTTCCTCTTTCTAAGTCATCTTGTAAAGTATGAAGGTTAACCTTTTTTCCCTTTTCAGCTACTACGTTTGAGAACCAGAGCGGCCTTCTTTTCCTCTTACTTTTATGTAATTTATGTAATTTTCTAACATAAATGTTTGTCACCTTTAAAATAGCTCCTTTCAGTTTCATAAGTACATAAGTTTTGCCATACTGGGAAAGACCAAAGGTCCATCAAGCCCAGCATCCTATTTCCAACAGTGGCCAATCCAGGTCACAAATACCTGGCATGATCCCAAAAAAGTACAAAACATTTTATGTTGCTTATCCAAGAAATAAGCAGTGGATTTTCCCCAAGTCAATTTTAATAATGGTCTATGGACTTTTCCTTTAGGAAGCCATCCAAACCTTTATAAAACCCCGCTAAGCTAACTATCTTCGCCACATTCACTGGCAACGAGTTCCACAGTTTAATTACACGTTGAGTAAAGAAACATTTTCTCCAATTCGTTTTAAATTTACTACTTTGTAGCTTTATCACATGCCCCCGCCCTAGTCCTAGTATTTTTGGAAAGAGTAAACAGATGCTTCACGTCTACCCGTTCACTCCACTCATTATTTTATAGACCTCCATCATATCTTCCCTCAGCCGTCTTTTCTCCAAGCTGAAGAGCCCTAGCCGCTTTAGCATTTCCTCATAGGGAATTCGTCCCATCCCCTTTATCATTTTTGTCGCCCTTCTCTGTACCTTTTCTAATTCCACTATATCTTTTTTGAGATGTGGTGGCCAGAACTGAACACAATATTCGAGGTGCAGTTGCACCATGGAGTGATATAAAGGCATTTATAGCGCCCTCATTTTTGTTTTCCATTCCTTTCCTAATAATAACTAACATTCTATTGCTTTTTTTAGCCTCCGCAGCACACTGAGCAGATGTTCTACTTCTTTCAGCTGCTCCCATCCAACTAACGCTTCCTTGAGAAATTCCCCCATCTCAGCAAAGTTAGTTCTTTTGAAATCTAGGACCTTCAGTCTTGAACAAGCTTTCTCTTCCTGCGTCTTAATATTAAACCACACCATCCAGTGGTCACTAGATGCTAAATGATCTCCCATTATAACATTGGAAACATTCTTCCCATTTGTAATCAGGTCTAGAATCGCTCCATTCTGCATCAGTTCTGTTACCCACTGTTGGAACAATTCTTCCTGTAGAGAATCTAATATCCCTTTGCTTCTAGATGACCCTGCAGCAGGGGTGACCCAATCAACATCTGGCATATTAAAGTCACCTATTAGTAGTATTTCCCCTTTCTTAGCTATCTTTTGAATGCCTTCAATTAAGTCTCTATCCCTGACTGTGAGGGTGGTCTGTATATTTCACCAATGTAAATAGATTTGCCTTTCCCTCTTACCATTTTAACCCAAAGTGCTCCTTCTTTACCCTGCATGTCATGCAATTCTGTCACTTTACTATGATTCTTAACATACTAGTAAAAGAAGCCCTTTTCAGAGCAAATGAAATGGGCGCTAGCAAGGTTTTCGTCGCCAACACCCCCCCTCCCTGGCCAACCCCTTTGTTGTTCTGCCATTGCTCCGCCCCCGTCATGACGTTTGACGCGAGGGTGGGGCCCGGAGCGATTTCCCCCCCCCCGCCTCCCTGCCTCCCTCCCTGCCAACCCCTTTGTTGTTCTGCCATTGCTCTGCCCTCGAGGGCGGGGCCCGGAGCGATTTCCCACCCCCCACCTCCCTGCCTCCCTCCCTGCCAACCCCTTCATTGTTCTGCCATTGCTCCGCCCCCAACGTCATGACGTTTGACGCGAGGGTGGGGCCCAGAGCAATTTCCCCCCCCACCTCCCTGCCTCCCTCCCTGCCAACCCCTTCGTTGTTCTGCCATTGCTCCGCCCTCGAGGGCGGGGCCCGGAGCGATTTTGGTGGCTTCACCACCACGGACCTTCAAACCTTTTTGAAGGAAGTCAGAGCTTGGCTTCACTGACGTCAGTGTCCTCAGAACGTTGAGGGTGAATTTTATTATAGTAGATAATGCCACTCCTCCACCCTTTTTTCCTATGCTGTCCTTCCTGAATAGATTATAGCCAGGTATAACTATGTCCCAGTCATGGTTCTCCATGAGTCATGTCTTTCTGATCGCCACTAAATCCAAATTAGCTTCTGTCATTGTAGCCTCTAGATCTAGAAATTTGTCACCCATTCTACACGCATTGATATACAAGGTTCTCCAGATTTTACTCTTTTTTTCCCCTGTTCTATAAAAGTATTTGATGTGTTGCCTTTCTAAGGGTTATTAATGACTTTGGGGCTTCTCTCACCCATCCCCAGCCATTTTAGTTTAAATCCCTCTGTAGTACTTTAGCCAGTCTGTTACAAAAGACTTTTCATCCCTTCCTTGATAGATGGACACCATCACTGATCAGTAGCTCTTGGAAAATCAACCCATGGTCAAGCCTTTTTAACTTCTAAAAAAAATTGTTTTTCATTCCCTCATACTAAATTTAACCCCCAGATCCCACTCCCATTTCAACATAAAAGAATACTTGGAGGGCTCAAGCCCTCTGAGGTACTGATAGAACATAGAGCTTGGTCTAGGTACTTTAGCCAGGGCTAACCACATGTTTTCCAAATGTTCAGTAACCTCTGGATTGATCTTGAACCACCCCTGAGTGGCTATAAAGTGCCTAAGCTGTAAGTGTGTGTGTGTGTGGGGGGGCGGGGGGGGGGGGATATCCAGCTGGAAAGTGATATAGATCTCTCATTACCAGAAAATGTATTATCTCTCTACAGTCCAGTTATAGAATGACACAGGGACAAAGTTTATCCCCTTCCCCACCCCGTCCCTTTAAGTTCTGTCTCCATCCCCTCTCCATCCCTGCAGGCCCTGTCTCTATCCCCGACCCATCCCCGTGAACTCTGTCCACATCTGCAGAAGCCTCAAACACTTATGAGTTTATATTTTAAACTTTTTATTAAAGTATAAAAAGGAACAATATGCTGTGCAACTATTGTTTATAAATCTCAAATAGAAAACAATAACGAGCAACTATAATAACCCCCCCTCACCAACACTCTCTACCCTTCCAACCCCAACAATAGCTGACTTCTACTACCCCAAGGAATCCTAATCCACCCTGTTAAAATGTCCAGGGGTAAAAAATACAACCCGTTATGTATGCCCTAGTGGGGAAGAAGTATGCTGTATGAAGCACTGTTTATTATTTATTTGTTACATTTGTATCCCACATTTTCCCACCTATTTGTAGGCTCAATGTGTCTTACATAGTACCTTAAAGGTGTTCGCCAATTCCGGTATGAACAAATACAGTAATGTGGTAGAATAAGGTTCGTGTGTATAGACACATTAAGGATTTTTAAAACTGTGGATGAATAAGTCATCAACAATCTCAGGATTCAGTCTAGCTCGCCTATCTTCCACAGTCCTTCCTGCACTAGAAGATGTCTTCTTAGAAGATGTTCTGGTAGCAGGAATGTACAGGAATACCCCATGCAAATTTTCCTAGTTGTGACCAGCATGTTTGCATGTTTTTACAAAACATCGAAATATTGTCACCTGTATCACGCAAATATATTTAACAGTCCAGTTCATTAACAGGCTTCAAAGTAGAAAATGACATGGGGCCAAAGTTTGTCCTTGTCCCCATCTCCATGTCATTCTCTAAGTCCAGTAACTGCCTAAATCTCACCACTCCATGCTGTTGCCAAGGCACAAAAGCCTGCCCAATTATTTATTTAGAAAAGTTATATTCCTCACGATCCAAAACTTCTATCTGTCCCTCTTCCCAAACCAAAGTTTAAAGTGGATAGATGCTAAACATGAACCCTATCCCCCATCCTCTGGCGCTTATGAATCTTGCCCCACATTTCTAACAGGTGTCTTGAAAAGGGGTTAGAAAGTATCGCTAACTTCTTCCTGAGATTGGTAGAGATCCATAGTAGTGTGTTAGTGCTAGGGAGTAACTGAAATGTTGTTCAATAATAGTCTAAAAGCAATCTCAATTGGACTGCCTAGATTCAGTACTGCTTTACCACTTTGATTTGGCTGCACCAGAGGACCTTATGTACCAGCCTAGGATGTTTACCCTCCCATATGAAAGAGGAAAAAGTGTGTTGTAATCTCTGCAGCACCACCCTAGGAACCCCAATTGGCAAAGTTTGAAACAGAAATAACATTTTTAGCACTGAGATGCACACCCACCAAGATATCAAAAAGTAATATTTGCTATAATGTGCCAATGGTTGTTAGCACCCTATAGAAAACTCACAGATTTAAATAAATGAAGCCTCAACTGCCCCAGGATACACTAAATAGTACTCATCCTGAAATGGGTTACTATCACAGATTCCTGTTGGTGTTTATTAGAAAAATGGTACACAGAAAACAACTCTCAACAATAAGAGAGGAAAAAATTGTGTTCCAAAAAAACCAAAACAGCTACTAAACAATAATACAGATGAACTAACACACCAAAAGACACTATCTAGATAAAAAATGCAAAAATAAAAAATCATGTGCACAAATCACTTATCTTCACAGCTCCAGGAACACAAAAAAAACGCCCAAATCACTGTATGCAGTTCATTATGTAGTCACAATACAGCACAATCCTCGACAGTTTTGTGCTCTTCGTCAGGAGGAAAAATGCTTTTGAAAATGCTAGATTTTTCCCATCCCATCCCAGAGCACTGATAGAATTCAAAAATGAACTTGCAGAACTATTGTTAGTAATATGTAATCTATCTTTAAAATCAAGCACGATACCAGAAGATTGGAGGGTGGCCAATGTAACTCTAATTTTTTTAAAGGGTTCCAGAGATAAGCCTATTATAAAGTACAAAATTACAGAGCATATACATAAGCATGGATTAATGAGATAAAGCCAACATGGATTTAGTGAAGGGAAACCTTGCCTCACCAATCTATTACATTTCTTTGAAGGGGTGAACAAACATGTGGATAAAGGTGAGCTGGTTGATATTGTATATCTGGATTTTCAAAGAGCATTTTACAAAGTACCTCATGAAAGACTCCAGAGGAAATTGGAAAGTCATGGGATAGGAGGTAGTGCTCTATTGTGGATTAAAAACTGGTTAAAAGATAGAAATGTTCAGTATTCTCAAAGGAGAATATCTCAATAGATAGTGGGGTTCCCAGGGGTCTGTATGGGACAGCTGCTTTTTAACTACTACTAATTATCATTTCTATAGCGCTACTCCTCTTGCTGACCTTTTAATGCATCCACTCTATGACCCCTCACTACCTCTCATCTCTCCCTACATTCCTCCCCATGAACTCCGCTCTCTGAACAAATCTCTCTTATCATCCCCCTTCTCCTCCACCACTAACTCCAGACTTCGTTCCTTTTGTCTTGTGGCACCTTATGCCTGGAACCAACTTCCTGAGCTCATACATCTAGCTCCATCTCTACCTGTTTTTAAATCTACGCTGAAAAGCCACCTTTTCACTACTGCCTTTGGCTCCTCACCCTACTCATTTGCCCTTCTTCTCCTGTTCCTCTTTACCAGTAATTCCCTTGCCCGTAAATTTCTTGTCTGTCTGTTTTTACCTAGATTGTAAGCTCTTTGAGCAGGGACTGTCTCTATGTGTCTCGTGTTCAGCGCTGCGTACACCTGGTAGCGCTATACAAATGTTTTTAGTAGTAGTAGTAGTAGTAGTATATGTATGCAGCACTTGAACATGAAGAGACAGTCCCTGCTCGACAGAGCTTACAATTTAGTGAAGTAATTAAATTTGCTGACAACACAAAGTTATTCAAAGTTGTTAATTCGCAAGAGGATTGTGAAAAATTGAAAGAGGTCCTTACAAGACTGGGAGACTGGGCATCCAAATGGCAGATGACGTTTAATGTGGTCAAGTGCAAAGTGATGCATATGGGAAAGAGGAACCTGAACTATAGCTATGTGAAGCAAGGTTCCACGTTGGTAGTCACCGACCAGGAAAAGGATTTAGGTGTCTTTGTTGATGTCGGTGTGCGGAGGTGGCGAAGAAAGCAAATAGAATGTTAGGTATTATTAGGAAAGGAATGGAAAACAAAAATGAGGATGTTATAATGCCCTTATATTGCTCTGTGGTGTGACCACACCTCAAACACTGTGTGCAGTTCTGGTCACCGCATCTCAAAAAAGATAAAGTGCAATTATAAAAGGTGCAATGAAGGGCGACGAAAATGATAAACGGGGTGGGACTATTTCTCAATGAGGAAAGGCTAAAGCAGCTAGGGCTCTATAGCTTGGAGAAAAGACAGGTGAGGGATGATATTATAGAGGTATGAAATAATGATTGGATTGGAACAGGTAGACGTGAATCTCGTTTGCATTTTCTAAAACTACTATTACTAGGGGGCACACAATGAAGCTACAAAGTAGTAAATTTAAAACAAATCAAAGAAAATATTTCTTCATTCAGCGTGTAATTAAACTCTGGAATTCATTGCTAGAGAATGTGGTAAAAGCAGTTAGCTTAGCGGGATTAAAAAAAGGTTTGGATATCTTCCTAAAAGAAAAGTCCATAAGCCATTATTAAGATGGACTTGGGAAAATCCACTTCTTATTTCAAGGATAAGAAGCATAAAAGGTACTGTTTTAGGATCTTGGCATGTACTTGTATCCTGGATTGGCCATTGTTGGAAACAGGATATTGGGCTTGATGGACCTTTGGTCTGTACCAGTATGACACTGCTTATGTTCTTATATTCCCTTTTACTATCTGCTTTCATTAAGATTTTGTAGTTTAATCTATTCAGACACTAGAGATTGGCCTAATTAGACTCTTAGTTTAATCAGAATTAGAGAATGACGCAGGGACAAAGTTTGACCCTGTCCCCGCCCCGTTTCTGTGAACTCTGTCCTTGTTCCCGTGTCTCCATCCACAGAAGCCTCAAACAGCTGATTTTATATTTAGATCTTTTTATTATGTAATACTGGTATCAAGAAATAGTACAACAGAGTTGAAATATTAACATGGCATTAGGTGCTGGGACTGAACCAAGCTCCTACAAAAAGGACAGGTTTATTCTGACCCCTAAATCCCAGACTCTTCTCAAATTGACTGGCATTAGGTGAGAAACCTACCTGATATTGTCTAAAATTTTTAAGGCTTGTTGCTTAATCAATTTAATTAGCACTGGGAAACCTCTCTGTCTGTCTGTCTGTCTTTCTTTCTTTCTGTTCCTGCCAAACTCTGATAGAGGGGAGGGGCATTTTTACATAGCTGACACTGCTATAATTATTGGCAATATCTAGATTTATTTAAAAGGAAAGTTATTAATATCTTAGGGCAGTTTTAAAAAGTATAATAAATTGTAAAGTGCTGGATCAGACACTACCATTTTGGTCCATTCAACTAGAGAATTCCCTTGATAGCAGCACTTAAGCTGACCCATTGGGACTTAAGCACCCCCACAGCTGGGGGCAAGCAGGGTTGGACTCAAACTAAAGGTCATTCCACTTTTACTTCCACCTTCCAGGTGCTGGGACTGAACCAAGCTCCTACAAAAAGGACAGGTTTATTCTGACCCCTAAATCCCAGACTCTTCTCAAATTGACTGGCATTAGGTGAGAAACCTACCTGATATTGTCTAAAATTTTTAAGGCTTGTTGCTTAATCAATTTAATTAGCACTGGGAAACCTCTCTGTCTGTCTTTCTTTCTTTCTGTTCCTGCCAAACTCTGATAGAGGGGAGGGGCATTTTTACATAGCTGACACTGCTATAATTATTGGCAATATCTAGATTTATTTAAAAGGAAAGTTATTAATATCTTAGGGCAGTTTTAAAAAGTATAATAAATTGTAAAGTGCTGGATCAGACACTACCATTTTGGTCCATTCAACTAGAGAATTCCCTTGATAGCAGCACTTAAGCTGACCCATTGGGACTTAAGCACCCCCACAGCTGGGGGCAAGCAGGGTTGGACTCAAACTAAAGGTCATTCCACTTTTACTTCCACCTTCCAGGTGCTGGGACTGAACCAAGCTCCTACAAAAAGGACAGGTTTATTCTGACCCCTAAATCCCAGACTCTTCTCAAATTGACTGGCATTAGGTGAGAAACCTACCTGATATTGTCTAAAATTTTTAAGGCTTGTTGCTTAATCAATTTAATTAGCACTGGGAAACCTCTCTGTCTGTCTGTCTGTCTTTCTTTCTTTCTGTTCCTGCCAAACTCTGATAGAGGGGAGGGGCATTTTTACATAGCTGACACTGCTATAATTATTGGCAATATCTAGATTTATTTAAAAGGAAAGTTATTAATATCTTAGGGCAGTTTTAAAAAGTATAATAAATTGTAAAGTGCTGGATCAGACACTACCATTTTGGTCCATTCAACTAGAGAATTCCCTTGATAGCAGCACTTAAGCTGACCCATTGGGACTTAAGCACCCCCACAGCTGGGGGCAAGCAGGGTTGGACTCAAACTAAAGGTCATTCCACTTTTACTTCCACCTTCCAGGTGCTGGGACTGAACCAAGCTCCTACAAAAAGGACAGGTTTATTCTGACCCCTAAATCCCAGACTCTTCTCAAATTGACTGGCATTAGGTGAGAAACCTACCTGATATTGTCTAAAATTTTTAAGGCTTGTTGCTTAATCAATTTAATTAGCACTGGGGAAACCTCTCTGTCTGTCTGTCTGTCTTTCTTTCTTTCTGTTCCTGCCAAACTCTGATAGAGGGGAGGGGCATTTTTACATAGCTGACACTGCTATAATTATTGGCAATATCTAGATTTATTTAAAAGGAAAGTTATTAATATCTTAGGGCAGTTTTAAAAAGTATAATAAATTGTAAAGTGCTGGATCAGACACTACCATTTTGGTCCATTCAACTAGAGAATTCCCTTGATAGCAGCACTTAAGCTGACCCATTGGGACTTAAGCACCCCCACAGCTGGGGGCAAGCAGGGTTGGACTCAAACTAAAGGTCATTCCACTTTTACTTCCACCTTCCAGGTGCTGGGACTGAACCAAGCTCCTACAAAAAGGACAGGTTTATTCTGACCCCTAAATCCCAGACTCTTCTCAAATTGACTGGCATTAGGTGAGAAACCTACCTGATATTGTCTAAAATTTTTAAGGCTTGTTGCTTAATCAATTTAATTAGCACTGGGAAACCTCTCTGTCTGTCTGTCTGTCTGTCTGTCTTTCTTTCTTTCTGTTCCTGCCAAACTCTGATAGAGGGGAGGGGCATTTTTACATAGCTGACACTGCTATAATTATTGGCAATATCTAGATTTATTTAAAAGGAAAGTTATTAATATCTTAGGGCAGTTTTAAAAAGTATAATAAATTGTAAAGTGCTGGATCAGACACTACCATTTTGGTCCATTCAACTAGAGAATTCCCTTGATAGCAGCACTTAAGCTGACCCATTGGGACTTAAGCACCCCCACAGCTGGGGGCAAGCAGGGTTGGACTCAAACTAAAGGTCATTCCACTTTTACTTCCACCTTCCAGGTGCTGGGACTGAACCAAGCTCCTACAAAAAGGACAGGTTTATTCTGACCCCTAAATCCCAGACTCTTCTCAAATTGACTGGCATTAGGTGAGAAACCTACCTGATATTGTCTAAAATTTTTAAGGCTTGTTGCTTAATCAATTTAATTAGCACTGGGAAACCTCTCTGTCTGTCTTTCTTTCTTTCTGTTCCTGCCAAACTCTGATAGAGGGGAGGGGCATTTTTACATAGCTGACACTGCTATAATTATTGGCAATATCTAGATTTATTTAAAAGGAAAGTTATTAATATCTTAGGGCAGTTTTAAAAAGTATAATAAATTGTAAAGTGCTGGATCAGACACTACCATTTTGGTCCATTCAACTAGAGAATTCCCTTGATAGCAGCACTTAAGCTGACCCATTGGGACTTATAATCCCACCCACCCCAGGGTTGTCCACTCATTTATAGACAAACCAAACCTTATTAACTTTACTCCACAGTCATACACAGGCAGTCTTGCAGGCGGATACTCCAACATAGTACACCTGTTCATACCCATTTCAACCAATCAGGATGACTTTTATTCTCTGCAATAATTGTGCTGCTTTGGTTTCAAGGCCAATCATCTGGAAACTTAAAGCTTGTCCTATCTGCCTTCAGCTATCTACTTTAAAACAAGAGCTATATAAAGTAATGCAAGAATTAGATGCAATTAAAGCAACTTATAGGACTGTGCAGAATCATAACTTCTCACCACTGCCTCAGAGAATAAAACCACAAAGGAACAGATGGCTCACAGTAGGCTCAGGCAGAATTCGTCATGTGACACAGAAGCATCCACCCGCACAAGTGTTGCCACTACAAAATTCTTTTGCTCCACTACAGCACTGTGATGTTTCTGAAACTAAAATTGAAGCAGAAAAAAAAGAAAAAGCAAAGAAGAGGGAACAAAAAGAGGAGAAGGTACCCAAAGACAAAAGACACTCACAAATCACTAAACCCAAAACACATACTAGGAAATGTAGTTGGAAAGCAATGACCACAAATGCTCACAGTCTAAGCAATAAAATTCATGACCTTCAAGCCCTGATGTTGGAGACTGACTTGGACATAGTTGCAGTCACAGAGACATGGCTCCATGGTTCCCATGAATGGGATGTAAACATACCAGGCTATAATCTTTTTAGGAAGGATAGAGAGGGACGTAAAGGTGGAGGAGTAGCTCTGTATGTGAGAGATGATATCGCAGCAACTGAAATGACAGGGAAGTGGGGAAAGGAAGAAGCAATATGGATCACCTTAAAAAGAGAGGATAGAACCTTGGTCTACGTGGGTGTTGTCTATAGACCCCCGACACAATTGGAAGAACTAGATAAAGATCTGATCACTGATATTCAAAAGTTGGGGAAGAAAAGAGAGGTGCTGTTGTTGGGAGATTTTAATCTGCCGGATGTAGATTGGAAGGTTCCGTCTGCAAAATCGGAAAGAAGTAGAGAGATTGTGGATGCTTTCCAAAGTGCTCTGCTCAGACAAATGGTGAACGAACCCACGAGGGAGGGAGCCACGTTGGATCTGGTGCTCACGAATGGGGATAGTGTGTCAAATGTCCGAGTGGCTGCACACCTGGGAAACAGTGACCATCAAACGGTTTGTTTTGATGTAACAGCTCATGTGGATGGCAGCCACTCCAAACTCAAAGTCCTGGATTTCAAGCGAGCTGACTTTAACAAAATGGAAGAATACCTGAGGAAGGAGCTGATGGGCTGGGAGGACATACGAGAAGTGGAAGGACAGTGGTCCAGGCTAAAAGAAGTAATAAACAGGGCCACAGACCTTTATGTAAGGAGGGTAAATAAAAGCAAGAGAAAAAGGAAACCGATATGGTTTTCAAAGCAAGTGGCTGAGAAAATAAAGGCTAAAGAGTTAGCGTTCCAGAAATACAAAAAATCTAAAGTAGAGGAACACGGGGAGGAATACCGGATGAAACTGAAAGAAGCCAAGAGAGAGGTACGTCTGGCGAAGGCGCAAGCGGAAGAACAAATGGCTAGAAATGTACGGAGGGGAGACAAAAACTTCTTCAGGTATATTAGTGAAAGGAGAAAGACTAAAAAGGGGATTGTGAGACTAAAAGATACAGCAAAACGCTATGTAGAAAATGATGAAGAAAAAGCCAATTTGCTAAATAGATACTTTTGTTCTGTTTTTACTGAAGAAAATCCTGGGGAAGGACCGAGAGGGACTGGCAAAAGTACACCTGAAAACGAAGTGGATAGAGCACCGTTCACGGAAGAGAGTGTATATGAACAACTTGGAAAGCTAAAGGTGGACAAAGCCATGGGGCTGGACGGGATCCACCCCAGAATACTGAGGGAGCTCAGAGAGGTTCTGGCGGGTCCTCTTAAAGATTTGTTTAATAAATCCTTGGAGACAGGAGAGGTTCCGAGGGATTGGAGAATGGCGGAGGTGGTCCCTCTTCACAAAAGTGGGGATAGGGAAGAAGCTGGAAACTACAGGCCGGTAAGCCTCACTTCGGTTATTGGAAAAGTAATGGAAGCCATGCTGAAGGAAAGGATAGTGAATTTCCTGGAAGCCAATAAGTTGCAAGATCCGAGACAACATGGTTTCACCAAAGGGAAGTCGTGCCAAACGAATCTCATTGAATTCTTTGACTGGGTGACGGGAGAATTAAATCAAGGACGTGCTATGGACGTCATCTACTTAGATTTCAGCAAGGCTTTTGACACGGTTCCCCACAGGAGGCTCTTGAATAAACTAGAAGGGCTGAAGATAGGACCCGAAGTGGTGAACTGGATTAGGAACTGGTTGACGGGCAGACGCCAGAGGGTGGTAGTGAATGGAGTTCGCTCGGAGGAGGGAAAGGTGAGTAGTGGAGTGCCTCAGGGATCGGTGCTGGGGCCCATTCTGTTCAATATATTTGTGAGTGACATTGCCGAAGGGTTACAAGGTAAAGTTTGCCTTTTTGCGGATGACACCAAGATTTCCAACAGAGTGGACACCCCGGAGGGAGTGGAAAACATGAAAAAAGATCTGAAGAAGCTGGAAAAATGGTCTAACGTTTGGCAATTAAAATTCAATGCGAAGAAATGCAAAGTGATGCACTTAGGGAGTAGAAATCCAAGGGAGGCGTATGTGTTAGGTGGGGAGAGCCTGATAGTCACGGACGGGGAGAGGGATCTTGGGGTGATAGTATCTGAGGACCTAAAGGCTATGAAACAGTGCGACAAGGCGGTGGCCGTAGCGAGAAGGTTGCTAGGCTGTATAGAGAGAGGTGTGACCAGCAGAAAAAAGGAGGTTTTAATGCCCCTGTATAAGACGTTGGTGAGGCCCCACCTGGAGTATTGTGTTCAGTTTTGGAGGCCATACCTTGCGAAGGATGTTAAAAAAATGGAAGCGGTACAAAGAAAAGCTACGAGGATGGTATGGGAGTTGCGTTCCAAGACGTATGAAGAGAGACTTGCTGACCTGAACATGTATACTCTGGAGGAAAGGAGGAACAGGGGTGATATGATACAGACGTTCAAATATTTGAAAGGTATTAATTCGCAAATGAATCTTTTCCGGAGAGGGGAAGGCGGTAGAACGAGAGGACATGAAATGAGATTGAAGGGGGGCAGACTCAGGAAAGATGTCAGGAAGTATTTCTTCACGGAGAGGGTGGTGAACGCTTGGAATGCCCTCCCGCGGGAGGTGGTGGAGATGAAAACGGTAACGGAATTCAAGCATGCGTGGGACAGGCATAAAGGAATCCTGTGCAGAAGGAATGGATCCACAGAAGCTTAGCTGAAATTGGGTGGCGGGGGGAAGAGGGGTTGGTGGTTGAGAGGCTAGGATGGGGGAGGGCAGACTTATACGGGGTCTGTGCCGGAGCCGGTGATGGGAGGCGGGACTGGTGGTTGGGAGGCGGGAAATACTGCTGCACAGACTTATATGGTCTGTGCCCTGAAAAAGACAGGTACAAATCAAGGTAAGGTATACACATGAGTTTATCGTGGGCAGACTAGATGGACCGTGCAGGTCTTTTTCTGCCGTCATCTACTATGTTACTATCCAGCTTATAATCGAACGAGAATAACGCCCAAGTTCCGACCTAAATCGGGAGATGGGCGTTCTTCTCACAAAAACAAATAAAGCGGCATAATCGAAAGCCGAACTTTGGACGCTTTCAACTGCACTCCGTCGCGGATGCGGACAAAGTTGACGGGGGAGTGTCGGAGGCGTGGTGAAGGCGGAACTGGGGCGTGGTTATCACCCGAACAGAGATGGGCGCCCTTCGCCGATAATGGATGCGTTTGTAGCTAGAATTTAGGGCACTTTTCCTGGACCCTGTTTTTTGACGAATAAGGCCCCAAAAAGTGCCCTAAATGACCAGATGACCCCCAGAGGGAGTCGGGGATGACCTCCCCTGACTCCCCCAGTGGTCACTAACCCCCTCCCACCACAACAAATGATGTTTCACAACTTTTTACTTTCACCCTCAAATGTCATACCCTCCTCCCAAGCAGCAGTATGCAGGTCCCTGGAACAGTTGTTAGGGGGTGCAGTGGACGTCAGGCAGGTGGACCCAGGCCCATCCCCCCCCTACCTGTTACAATTGTGCTGCTTAATGCTACTAGTCGTCCAACCCCCCCAAACCCCCTGTACCCACATGTAGGTGCCCCCCTTCACCGCTTAGGGCTATAGTACTGGTGTAGACTTGTGGGCAGTGGGTTTTGAGGGGGATTTGGGGGGCTCAACACCCAAGGGAAGGGTGCTATGCACCTGGGAGCTCTTTTACCTTTTTTTTTTGTTTTTGTAAAAGTGCCCCCTAGGGTGCCCGGTTGGTGTCCTGGCATGTGAGGGGGACCAGTGCACTATGAATCCTGGCCCCTCCCACGAACAAATGCCTTGCATTTATTCGTTTTTGAGCTGGGCGATTTCATTTTCCATTATCGGTGAAAAGCAAAAACGCCCAGCTCACACCTTGGCGAATAAAGCATGGGCGTCTATTTTTTTTTAAAAATACGGTTCACTCCGCCCCTTCACGGACCCGTTTTCGGAGATTAACGCCCATGGAGATAGGCGTTTCTGGTCGATTATGCCCCTCCATGTATAGCAAACAGCCTGAGCCAACAGATTTATTTTCCAACTTTGTATGAACTTGGCGCCATGGCTACTCTTTGAAATAGTAGTAATTAAATAAAGCAAGTGCATTTTTATAATATACCATATCACTGCATTCCACAAAACAAAAGGAGCAAGTTCCCACACATGCCATCTTTTTCTTTTGATGTAGGCACTGGAAAAGAAGATGTTAAACGCTCCCTAATTTACTTAGCTTCAAACAGGAAGAATAGCTAAGGAGGGGGAACTTTTAAAACGTTTACAAACTGCAAAAGTGAACCAGCATCTGTTTTCTTGTAAATTAAGTATTGCCTTTTTGGGTGACCTCCTGTTATGGCTCAGAGCTGCAAAACCCTTGAATACATAACAGTTCATGGATTGTGGCCTCTGCTCTGTTTGTAGTCTGCAGTTGCATCAAAGAGGAAGGGGAGATAGCTATCTTTACAGACATTAATTATTTAAGATGGGGTAATCAGTGCACTTACTATTAATCTTTCCTGAAAAGTTATTTTAAGCAAAATATAATTTGCCATGTTCTGAAAGCAGTTACTTCAACAAAAATAAAATTAGCAAGAATCTTTAGATGCTCTTAAATCTTCTTTAACAAACAACATGAATTAGTAAATCTATTCCCTACAGTTTACACTACTACGGATGGGGAGGGAGAGGAGAGCTAAAGCTGTAAAAAAGCTGGTTAAAAGGGACCAGTGGAGGGAAGAGGGAGAGAAGAGATTTAAGAGACCGGGACCTTTCCATGGTCTTTTTCCACAATGTCGGAACAGTCAGATCGATTATAACGTTCCTCAGGCTCCTGGACTGGGCTCACACACGTGGCATGCTAGCTCTGCCTCAGATAGTCGATTTACGCCATCTCCTTTCCAGTTTCCATCCTTCGCATTTAAAAACCCGAAGTTCTGGAGAAAACCAAGGTGAGTGTTTCTGAGTGGAGCATAAGAACTTTCTAAGTGGTGTAATTTTTTTTTCTAAGGCCTTGTGTATATTCTAAACATCAACCTGTTCTGACAGTGTAGTTGTTTTTTCATTCACATATGGATAATCCAAGGCCTCTAGGAAATTATCAGCTGTCAGCTTCTTTTTTTTTTGTTGTTGTCATCTTTGATCTCCTTCCAAACTCTGGGAGGTGCCATTTGTTTCAGGTGGTCACTTAGGGAAAACTTAATTAGAAAATGGTCTGACCACGATAGGGGTGTTATTTCAATACTGCTATCCCGGAATTTTGGGATGTCAACCCCTTTGTAGAATACGAAGTCTAATATGTGACCCTTTTCATGGGTTGGAGAATTGATCACCTGTGTGAATCCTAGTGCTGTCATCGTGTCCAGAAAAGCAGCTGTGGTAGTTTGTGGGGTTTCGATGTGTATATTGAAATCTCCCATGATCACCATCCTAGGGTAATTCAAGGTCACTTGAGTAATTAGGTCCAGGAGTTCTTGCACAGATAATGTGTTGTTACGAGGTGCTCGGTATACCATGAGCAGCCAGAGTGGTTTCTCCTCTTCAAGCTGGATTAGGGGAGAGATTATTCTTCGCAGTTTGATTGTATCTCAGATCAGGACTGCTACCCCTCCACCCCATCTTCCTGGTCTTTGTTGATGTTAGATGTTGAAACCTGTTGGACATAGTTTAGCCAGTGGTAAACCCCCGTTTTCATCTAGCCAGATTTCACTTATTCCTAAAATGTCAAGATGCTGTTTGTGGATGACATCATGGATCACTGAAGATTTCTTAGTAGCTGATCTAGCATTCATCAGTCCTATAGTTCCAAAGGGTGATCTTGGGTTTCTGGGGCTAGCTTTGATATGGCAGTGAGGTAGTGTAATTTCCAGTTTTATCCGTCTCATTTCTATCTTTAAGGAAATCTACTGGCAACTGCTCACCACTTTTGTACACTGGCAAATAGTATGCCTGCATTATAAATGGCATTGACTCCTTAGATATCTATAGAACTTCCAAAAAATATTTCTTTTTTTAAATCTTTAATTTTTTTTATTATTATACTTTTAACAGCCTTCATACAAAACTTTTCCAATTATGACAACAACATGGGCAAATGATATATGAATTACAAAACCACAAAGCAAATACATCCTGCACATTTACCTCAACTTTAGTCTTCTTAACCTTTCTCATTAAAACATAACCATATCGAACTGGTGAAAATTTTTTTTATTATTTATTTACCCCCTCCCACTCCCCCCCAATACTTTAAACTCTTCAACACCCTAAGATTGCCCTGTGGTTTCTTCAGGACAACCTTCCCAACACTCCCCTCTCTCCCCCCATCAACACACATGTCCCCCCCAATTCACATCCCCTCCTTTTCAAATGCAAGCCAGACATTGTTGTAACTTGTCCCACTCCCTCTTACGTCATAAAAGCCCTTCCCTATGATATGCTGTAAGGCGTTCCATCTGTATCAACTGTCCCAACTTACGCTTCCAATCTCCTAGGACTGGGGGGTACTTTTTCTTCCAGTGCAACGCTATGAGACACATCGCCACTGCTAACCCTCAATGCAACATTTTGCCCTCTCCCCATGAGGCCCTCTCATTATGCAGACCCAGTAGGCATACTGAGGGGCTCCACACTAAAGAAATCCCCAACATAGTAACTAGCACTTTCATCACTTCAAGTCAAAAAGGTTTTATCAACATACATATGTGCAGAAATGTACCCCTTTGGGACTTACACCTCCAGCACGTATCAGATGCGCCAGGATACATCCGCTTCAATCTTTCGGGTGTATAGTACCATCAAGTAAGTACCTTATAAGCATTTTTCTGCACCAATGCACACACTGAGGCCTTCTGTATCTCCCCAGAAATTATTTCCCATTCTCTACTCGAGAACATACAATTGAAATCTGCCCCCCATGCTCCCTGAAAACTAAATGTTTTGGGAGTCCATCCCCTAATGTATCACAGAAATTGGCCTAGGTAATCTCTGCAAAAGGACCCACAAATTTTCCAAACTTTCTAGTTTGTGGGGATGTTCTTGCTGTCAACCCAAAGTATACAAATAATGCTGAATTTGTAAATAGGAGAAAAATTTCCCTTTAGGAAGAGCATACATAGAGCACAAAGTTTCAAAGTCCACTACCCGCCCGCCCCCCCCCCCCCCCCTTTATAACATCTGTAAAGCAAGTCAAGCCTAGTTGTTCCCAGCGAATGTATGTAACATTCTCCCTCCCCACCCCAAAATTTGGTTCCCACCGTATCAAAGCCAGTGAAGACGTCCGATCTAATTGTCCCCACCTTTTCCTTATTCTTCCCCATATTCCCATTAAGTGTCATATTATGCCCATGCCATCAGAAGTCCACAAACAAGAACTCAATAACCGATGAGGGCAATAGGATTGCTCCAACCAGATAGCCGGTTTAGATTTCCCCTTCTACCAATCTAAAATCAACCGCATTTGGGCAGCCAAATAATACCATTCAAAATTAGGTACCTCTCTCCCACCTAGTTCAGGAGGCCACCCATGGGACCCTTCCCGCCAAGTGGGGCTGTTTACCCCCACAAATAAATTGCGAAAAGGACCCCTGAAGTCGCTGAAGCACTCGTTTCGGTACCGCCACGGGCAAAGATTGGAATAAAAACAGCAACCTAGGCAACACAGTCATCTTCACCACTGCAATGCGCCCCCACCATGATAGCCATAGCCCCTTCCAGCAGGACAATTCTACCAGAATTTGATCTACTGTCTTGCCATAATTCAAGCAAAATATCCTATCCAGGTCCTTTTGGATTTGAATCCCCAAATAGCAAATGCTATGAGGTGCCCATTTGAATGCAAAAGCAGTTCTCAATCTACCTTCCTCCAGTTGGGATAGAGATATCCCCAAAATTTCACTTTTATCCATGTTAACCTTCAGACCTGCAAACCTCTCAAATTCTTGAAATAGCTCCAACACTATGGGCAATGTCAGATCGGGGTCTTTAAAATAAAGTAACACATCATCCATGAAAAGGGCTATGCGATGTTCCTCCCCCCCCCCCCCCCCCCACCTTAATTCCCCTACTTTCTGGGTGCTGACATATCAACTCAGCCAGAGGCTCTATATACAGCGCAAATAAAAGGGGTGATAGGGGACATCCCCTTCCTAGTCCCCCTGCCAACTGGAAAGAATGATGTATACCCTCCTTTAATGTTAAGACACGCTTTCGGGGCTGCATATACTACTACTACTACTTATCATTTCTAAAGCGCTACTAGACATACGCAGCACTGTACACTTGAACATGAAGAGACAGTCCCTGCTCGACAGAGCTTACAGTCTAATTAGGACATAGGTACCAAAATTAGCTCTTAGACCTATGTGATGCATCACCTGTACAAAAACTGCCAACTAACTCAGTCAAAAGCCTTCTCTGCATCAATAGCCAACAGCGCCACACTCGGTGAAGAACTCTGTGCTTCCCAAATCAAATGAAAAGTACATCTAATATTATCACCTACCTGACTCTTTGGGATAAATCCTGATTGATCTATATGGACCAATTGCAGCAACACCCTGGCCAATCTGTTGGCTAACACCTTAGCCAGGATCTTCGTATCAACATTCACGAGAGAAATGGGTCTCTAGGATACACACACACAGTGGGATCCTTCCACAGCTTGGGTGGGACTGTTACCCCTGCCTCAGATATAGAAGGTGGTAATCCATTGCCCTCCTGGACTCCATTACTCACCCTTACTAACAGATCCCCTAACTCCCCTACAAAGCACTTGTAAAACCTTGCCATAAACACATCCAACCCTGGGGCCTTACCATTCAAAAGTCTCCTTATAACCCCTTGTACCTCCCCTAGTCTGATGGGCTCTTCCAACTGCTCCCTCTCTGCCTCATTAAGTGTTTTTAAATAGATATGATCCAAATATTGAGCTATCGCCATGACCGATTCCCTGTATGATAAACAATTTAAATCCTGATAGTATTTCAGGAAGCATTTTTGAATATCGGAGTCTGTATACTGACAATAACCCTTGTTATCCCTTATCTTCTGAATACTAGACCTCGCTCTCCGAGCCCGAAGATAGCGAGCTAACATTGCACTCGATTTATTAGTAAATTCAAAGTGTTGCTGTCTAAGTTTAATTCTCATAAAATCTACTTCCACCATCTGAAGTTGAGCCAGTTCCCCTCTCACTATTTTCAATTCTTCCGAAATCTGTGGAATATGAGTCCTCTTATGTTCGTTGTCTAAGCGCATTAACCTAGTACGCAGAGTGAATATTGCCCTCATTCTCTCTTCTTTCATGTCCCCCATTTTATCAAGGTCCCCCACACCGTTCCTTTCAAAGCATCCCATAAAACCACATCAGATACTTCCCCATTATCGTTAAACTGGCAAAATTCACATATAGTATAACTAACCTCTTCCCGCACCTTCTCCTCCCCCAACAATGATTCATTAATTCTCCAAAAACCCTGCCTCCCAGAATGACCTATTCCATTAAGCTTAATCCACACTGGAGCATGATCCGAGATTTGTATATTACCAATTTTAGCCTCAGCCACCATGCCCCACCCATTACGGTGAGTCCACAACCCATCTATGTGAGTGTAAGTTTGAGTGGTATGTGAGTAGAAAGTGTAATTATGTTGCACTCCATGTAGCAATCTCCAACAGTCTACCATTTCTAAAGCCTGTACAAACTGCAATAATGCTTTGCGATTGGAACCACTATAATGCCCACCCCTAGTCAAGTGATCTAGACGAGCATCAGGGGCCACATTGAAATTGCCTCCCATCACCACTTGTCCCCTAACAAATCCCTGAAGCACCCCCAGCAATGTTTGAAAAAAATGATGGCTGTCCCACATTCGGGGCATATAAATTAATCAATGTTAAGCTCCTGACCTTGCAGAAAGTCACGCAGGGCTACACATCTACCACTCGAGTCACAAAATTCCTTTTGAATATGATACCCGCAATTTTGCCTAAGTAGAATGGCCACTCCCCCAATCCGTTTAGCCCCTATCCCCTGATGGACCATGCTAATTGCATCTGGGGAAACAGCCTCTTCCAAAGGTTGATCATTTTCCTCTAACAGTTAAGCTTAGATAACTGAGGGCCCTTTTATTAAAGCTTAGCACATGCTAACAAACATTAGCATGTACTAAGTGCACGCGGCCCATAGGTATAAAATAGGATACGTGGCATTTAGCACACGCTAAGCTTTAGTAAAAGGGCACCTGAAGATCATGCTGAACATCTTTTATCATTCAAAACTTTAATGTTAGGAACCACATTGCTTATAACTGGGAGGATCATTTTAGCTAAATCTGAAATAGATTGCCATATTGAATTAAAACCACTCATACTACTACTACTACTACTACTACTTAACATTTCTAGAGCGCTACTAGGGTTACGCAGCGCTGTACAATTTAACAAAGAGAGACAGTCCCTGCTCAAAGAGCTTACAATCTAATAGACAAGTGAACGGTCGGTCCGATAGGGGCAGTCAAATTGGGGCAGTCTGGATTCACTGAACGGTAAGGGTTAGGTGCCGAACGCAGCATTGAAGAGGTGGGCTTTAAGCAAAGACTTGAAGACGGGCAGGGAGGGGGCTTGGCGTAAGGGTTCAGGAAGGTTGTTCCAAGCATAGGGTGAGGCGAGGCAGAATGAGCGGAGCCTGGAGTTGGCGGTGGTGGAGAAGGGTACTGAGAGGAGGGATTTATCCTGTGAACGGAGGTTACGGGCGGGAACGTAAGGGGAGATGAGGGTAGAAAGATAGTGAGGGGCAGCAGACTGAGTGCATTTGTAGGTAAGAAGGAGAAGCTTGAATTGAATGCGGTATCTGATCGGAAGCCAGTGAAGTGACCTGAGGAGAGGGGTGATATGAGTATATCGGTTCTGGCGGAATATGAGACGTGCAGCAGAGCTCTGAACAGACTGATGGCTAAGTGGGAGGCCGGTGAGGAGTAAGTTGCAGTAGTCCAGGCGAGAGGTAATGAGAGCGTGGACGAGAGTTCGGGTGGTGTGTTCAGAGAGGAAAGGGCGAATTTTGCTGATGTTAAAGAGGAAGAAGCGACAGGTCTTGGCTATCTGCTGGATATGCGCAGAGAAGGAGAGAGAGAAGTCAAAGATGAGGTTGCGGGCAGATGAGACGGGGAGGATGAGGGTGTTATCAACTGAGATAGAAAGTGGAGGAAGAGGAGAAGTGGGTTTTGGTGGAAAGACGATAAGCTCGGTCTTGGACATGTTCAGTTTCAGGTGGCGGTTGGACATCCAGGCAGCAATGTCGGATAAGCAGGCCGATACCTTTGCCTGGGTCTCCGCGGTGATGTCTGGTGTGGAGAGATACAGTTGGGTGTCATCAGCATAGAGATAATACTGGAAACCATGAGATGAGATCAGGGAGCCCAGGGAAGAGGTGTAGATTGAGACGAGAAGGGGTCCAAGGACCGATCCCTGGGGAACACCAACAGATAAGGGGATGGGGGTGGAGGAAGATCCATGAGAGTGAACTTTGAAGGTGCGGTGGGAGAGATAGGAGGAGAACCAGGAGAGGACAGAGCCCTGGAACCCAAATGAGGACAGTGTGGCAAGAAGTAAGTCATGATTGACAGTGTCAAAAGCGGCGGATAGATCCAGGAGGATGAGGATGGAGTAGTGGCCTCTGGATTTGGCAAGGAACAGGTCATTACAGACTTTAGAGAGTGCTGTTTCTGTCGAGTGAAGAGGGCGAAAACCGGATTGAAGCGGATCGAGGATGGCATGAGAGGAGAGAAAATCAAGGCAGTTATCGTGTGCTTCTCTTGCTGGAAACCATACATACAAACACTCATCAGATTTAACAGTCTCAGATATACTAATACATATTTTTCTCCCACCACATTGTATAGTTTATTATTTCATTATCCAGTTTTCACAGACTTTCTGGTTTTGCCTCAGTGGTGCTTGATTGTCCAATAATTATTTTTTGGCAATTCATACGGCACCAAATTCTTCATCGGCTTCTACACAATCATTTTGATATAATTAAAGCACTTATCTTTAAGTATGTTCGGACTGGGGACTCAAAACTGTCCGACATGCATGTCAAGGACTTCCCCCTCATGCCGTTGTAGCGCCAGCTCCACTAGATTATTTTTGGGAAAATTAACGCTACAACGGCATGAGGGGGAAGTCCTTGACATGCATGTCGGACAGTTTTGAGTCCCCAGTCCGAACATACTTAAAGATAAGTGCTTTAATTATATCAAAATGATTGTGTAGAAGCCGATGAAGAATTTGGTGCCGTATGAATTGCCAAAAAATAATTATTGGACAATCAAGCACCACTGAGGCAAAACCAAAAAGTCTGTGAAAACTGAATAATGAAATAATAAACTATACAATGTGGTGGGAGAAAAATATGTATTAATATTGAATTAAAAGCCATTTCTGATGGTTTATTCAATAATGTCTCAGGAAGTTCTTGATGAACATTGCCCAAATTAAATCCTTCTACCTCAGTTACACTTTTGGTGCTAGCAGGTGTCTGACTTCAAAGTCCTCCATCTTGGGACCACACTATCGCATATGTTTTTTTAATGTAGAAGGGTAAAAAAATGGACTCTAGTTATTGAGAGAGACTAAAGCCAATCTTACTTTATACCAACAAGTGGTGTTGAGACTCTCCCCTAAGTGAAATAGTGATGTTTTAGCAGACAAATGGGCTAGAGATATGGTGGGTGTGGGCAGCGTGCTGAGGGAAGACTTATGTAAGCTGATGAAAGTTGTGATGAAGCTGGCTCATTTACCTCTTCTTCAAGAATAGCAATATAATTTTTAATAACACTCTGGTGCTCATTTTCAAAGCACATGGACTTTACAAAGTTAGAATAACTTTGTAAGTCTATGTGTTTTGAAAATGAGCTACATGTTTCACCTCGATGGGCTTATTTAGCCAAGCTTTTTGCAAGGGGGGGGGGGGAATACTTTAAATGTTATAAAAACAGGTTGACTTTGGTCATATGTTTTAGAGTGTGTGAAAGTATCATTTGTTGGAAATTATTGACCAGCTATTTGAGTAGCATATTAGATAATCCTATCAACCTCAAAATAGAGTTACAGTTATTTGATATGACTGATCACCCTGACCTGAGGAAAGAAATGAGAATGTTCCATAGAAAAAAGAGAGTTTGTAATAACAGTAAGCTTGCAGATCAAACTGAAATCAATGGCTATAAAGCTTATGCTGTCACCACCTTCTATATGATAGAGAGGCATCCCCATTGTCCTGACATCAAAAGAAGAGGCGGAATAGTTTTAACATGCCTGTGATGCATCCTTAAAATCTTCTGGAAGGATAAAATCTCAAACTCCAGAGTTCTAGAGTGCAAATCATCATAGGGATGATAGCACAGTTCCCAAAGACCTTCCGTATGAAAAGCTAGCCTTCATCACCTGTTGTTCACGGAAATCTGCAAGTGAAACTTGAAGGTTCTTGATTTTGAAATTAACATCTGGGAAATAATTCCGTATTGCAGTCACTAGAAACCTGAATTTCACAAAGGGTTTTTAAAAAATGAAAAAAAGATTGGCGTTGATCAAAGAAGACAAGAGAGCTTGCAGAAGATGGAAACAAAAGTCAGATATAGGTATGTCCATTTTCTGTTGTGGCTAATACAATAAAGTCTGGGTCCACTTTTTTGTTGTATTTTGGTATTCAGAGCGGACCTTCCAAGCCTGTTTGGATTAAGTGTTCTTAATACAACGAAGACAGCCATTTAGATAGTAACTTAGTAGTTGACAGCCGATAAAAATCTATATGGTCCATCCAGTCCGCCCAACAAGATAAACTCATTACATATGGTATAATGTGATACACAGACCATAGAAGTCTGCCAGCACTGGCCTTGTTCTAAAATTTCAGAAGTTGTTGTCAAAGCCCCTGAAAAGCTCCACTCCAGCCCATCCAAATTATCCAGCCTCGATCAGGACATAGACCGTAGAAGTTTGTCCAGCACCAGCTTTCTTACCTAATCTCCGCTAAGCTTCTTTGGATCTGTTTGTATGTGAGAATGTATGCTACAGAAAACAATGCATGTTAGAAGACTTAGGAGCTCATTTTCAAATCAATTAGACTTACAAGGGGCTCATTTTCAAAAGAGAAAAACATCCAAAAAGTGGCATAGATCTTTGGATGTTTTTCTCACAAAAACGTCCAAATTGGTATTTTCAAAATCAGTTTTTAGATGTTTTTCTGTGAAGTCCCATCAGAAGTGCATTCAAATCACAAGGGGGCATGTCAGGGCTATGTTAAGGGCGGGGTCTGGGCTTTCCTAACATTTGACGTTTTTCTGTCATAATGGGAAAAAACAAAAACATCTGGATGTTTTGGTTTAGACCAGTTTTATTAATGAATAACCACAAAATAGTGCCCCAAATGACCTCTCCTTACTCTCCTAGTGGTCACTTACCCCCTCCCACCCCTCAAAAATATGATTAAAAACATTACTTACCAGCCTTTATACCAACCTCACATGTTATACTTGGGTCCATTAGAGCAGCATGCAGGTCCCTGGAGTAGTCTAGTGGTGAGTGCAGTGCACTGCAGAGAGGTAGACTCAAACCCATACCTCTCCCTACCTGTTACACTCCTGATGGAAAATATAAGCCCTCCAAAACACACCAGAAAACCACTGCACCCACATATAGGTGCCCTCTTTCACCCATAAGGGCTGTTGTAGTGGTGTACAGTTCTTGGTAGTTGGGTTTGGCGAGCAATGGTGAGATGTGTACCTACATTTATTTGCAGTTCCCCCTAAGGTGCCCTATTGCTCTCCTGGGATGTCTGTGTGGCCAGTCTAATAAGAATGTGGGTTCCTCCTACATCCCAATTGCTTGATTTTGTGCATTTTCGCTTGGATCTTTTTTTTTCCAAAAA
Source organism: Microcaecilia unicolor (assembly GCF_901765095.1). Taxonomy (NCBI): domain Eukaryota; kingdom Metazoa; phylum Chordata; class Amphibia; order Gymnophiona; family Siphonopidae; genus Microcaecilia; species Microcaecilia unicolor. The sequence goes on along the minus strand of NC_044031.1, from coordinate 116,715,799 downwards.
TGGACCAAAAAGATAAATGCATAGAGCACAAAAATATCTAGCAAATATACATTTTTGGAAAAAAGAAGATAGATGTTTTTCTGTTTTGAAAATGGCTGAATTTTAGATATTTTTAGCAAAACTTGCAAAGTTGGACTTAGACGTCGTATTGAAAATGCCCCTCTATGTAACTTTGTACATCTAAGTGCTTTGAAAAATATGCCTCCATGAGAGCCATACAGAGCTTATAGTCATCTTTTTAGATTGAAGGTGTCTAGGTCATTAGGTTGAAAAACAGGTCTGTTTTTCAGGATATGCACAATCAATAGTCTTGAGATGTATTTGTATACAGTGGATCTGCATATTTAGATCAGGCTTTTGGGCAGTCCTCAAGGCCTCAATGCGATTGTCATCCTTTTATGTAAGATGCTGTTCCCACAAAATAACTGCTATGATCTATCTAGAAGGCATCAAATACTTGCACAAGAATTCAATTGTTTAGAATTCCTCTTGGGTATCTGCTATTTTTCAGTGGTTGCTGTTGAAATAATAATGTAACCAATAACAGATGCCTAGTAAACCAAAAAAGCTGTCATAAGGCAGATAGTGGAGTCCTCTGTTTGTTTTTTTCCATTTCACAGCTGTTTTGTGGTTCGCTAATGATCTAATTTGACACACAGAACCATCCAGAGGGCAGCCTAGAAAGGTCAAGGAGTCAGTTCTTCATTGCTGGCCTTTGCAATGCCATGGGGAAATTAAAATTGACTTCAGGCTGCAAACTTTGTTTCAGAATAAAGCACAGCACTCTGGACTAGTCATAGAGCTACCTTGGTAGTCTTATTTTTTTCTGGCCTCTGATAGAGATAATGTCATGGGATTATTATTATTATTTTTTTAATAGATCCAGTCTTTTTCATGGTCCTGATGTGTCTGCTAAAACACAGAAGATCAAGAAAGCTTTTCTACAATTGGCCCTATCAGGCTTATTTTCGAAAGAGAAGGGCTCCCATCTTTTGACACAAATCGGAAGATGGGCGTCCTCCTTCCAGGGTCACCCAAATCGGCATGATCAAAAGCTGATTTTGGGCATCCTCAACCGCTTTCCGTCGCGGGGACGACCAAAGTTCACGGGGGCATGTCGGAAGCATAGCGAAGGCGGGACTGGGGCGTGCCTAACACATGGGCGTCCTCGGCCGATAATGGAAAAAAGAAAAGGTGTCCCTGACGAACACTTGGACGACTTTACTTGATCCTTTTTTTATTTACGACCAACCACAAAAATGTGCCCTAAATGATCAGATGACCTCCCCTTACTCCCCCAGTTCAGCAAGTCTCTCCTCATACGTCTTGTAACGCAAATCCCATACCATTCTCATAGCTTTTCTTTGCACTGCTTCAATTCTTTTTACATCCTTAGCAAGATACGGCCTCCAAAACTGAACACAATACTCCAGGTGGGGCCTCACCAATGACTTATAGAGGGGCATCAACACCCCCTTTCTTCTGCTGGTCACACCTCTCTCTATACAGCCTAACAACCTTCTAGCTACGGCCACCGCCTTGTCACACTGTTTCGTCTCCTTCAGCTCTTCCCCCCCCCCCCCACTCCCACCCAGCTCTGTTGTTCATATTAGAAGCTAGATTTAGGAGGGAAATTATCAATGTGGGCTACGATTAAGACATTTACTATTAACCCCTCTTATCAGTAACTAGGTCTCATTGCATAAAATGGGACCTATGCTGAAATAGTATGATTGAGTGGTAAAATAAACCACCTTAAGGGTAGCCCACATTGATAACTTTCCCCAACTCTCTAATTCTATAATCTTGCTTGCTCAGTTTTATGCATAGGGGTCCTTTTACTAAGGTGTGTTAATGGATTTTTCTTGTGCTAATGAATTAGTCTGCGCTAAGTGCCTTGCAGCCCATAGGTATAGAATGGGCTGCACAGCATTTAGCACGCATTAATCATTAGTGCATCTAAATCAATTAGTGTACCTCAGTAAAAGTACCCCTTAGTGTGCAAAATTGCACACAGCGATTATAGAATTCTGCCAGTTACGCACATAACTTGTAAAATTAGGTGTTAATTGATGTTAGCAATCAATTAGCTATAATGGATGTTAATTGGTACTAATTTGCAGTTATGTGCATAAATGCACTTAGTAGTGTCACCAGGAAGAGCGCTCCCGGTACAATCAAGAAACAAATGTCCACCAGCAACTTCCATCCTAAAGCTTTTATTCCATGCAGGTTTCTAGTAGACCTGATACACTGTTCCAACAGCAGCATTCACCTTCAATTTTAAACACATGTAAGCCACCTGAAAGTGTGTGGCAAATAGTCCCCTTTAAGCACTAGGCTGCCAGCACCTACCAGGATTCAATACAAGCTCACAGTCAGCTTCAGTCTGGGCTCTTTATCCAGTGCACAGTAAACAGTAGTTCAATTCCCAAGACAACCAGTTCATTCAGTTCATCATCCCAGTTAAATCACAAAGCAGCCTTTACCTTCAGGAGGTTTCAATACTTTAAGGACTTCTCACACCCAAGGGATTTTCCCTGCAACTGCTTCTCTCTCACTTCTTCTGTCCTCCTGAACTGAACTCCTCTGGGACTCCTTCTCACCTGCCTGATCCCTGGCTTCTGCTCTCACAACCAGTCATTCTTCCACTAGCATCCCCCACACCCATACCAGCTGAGTTAAGCATTAGACTAATGAGGAGCTCCTGCACACAGGGTTTCCTAACTCTCTTTCCCCCTAGTGGCAGCCCATCTACAGGTCCTGCTAGCTTACACCCATGTCTTCTCTCATTGCAGCTAGGAGTCCAGTCCGGGTTCTTCATCTCACCCCCTTGGCTCCTTGCCTGCAATGCCTTCTGGGACTTGTATTTCAGACTGAAACTGCCTTAACCCAACTATCCTGGATGTGACTATCACAGTACTTATTCTATGATCTTAGGGGCCATTTTACTAGATTGCGGTAGGGCTACCGCGAAGGGGTAGCATGCTCCAAATTGACCCTACTGCTGGGGCAGCGCAGGCGCCTGGCAGTAGTTCTGAAGTTGGTGCACACAGTTTCCCTTGTTAAAAAATAGTTGTCTATTTTATTCCTGGCAATAATTGTCAATGCTGCCTGATTACCGCACAAGTAGCATATGAGCCCTTACCACCAAGTAAATAGGCGGCGGTAAGGGCTCAGGTAGTAAATAGCCATGCCCTACTTTTAATATTAGCACATGGCCACTTTCTGCCCCATTTAAAAAAAAAACAGCCTTTTACCTACCACAGTAAAAAATGGCCCAGTGAGCGCCAATTTCACATACCCATACTATCACAGGCCACTTTTTACCACAGCTTAGTAAAAGGATCTCTTAGTGTGCAACTGCAAGGGGCATAGATGAGTCAGGGGCATGCTCAGCACTTATGTGCCAAGGTTATAGAATACTGTCAGTTTTGTGCGTAACTGACAGTATTTAGGTCTGAGCATTTATACCAGCCTTTGAGCTATCGTAAGGGCTTAACTCCTACAGTAAGGCATACACATGCATACTTGTACTAGTATGTTATAATAGCAATTACATGTGTAATTGTCAATATATAGAATTCATGCTTTGTGCTCAGCATCCCGGTTCCTATCTAGACCTATTCAGAATTATCCCCTAGATGTTTTGTAGGGAGATTAGGACCAGGACCAGCTTGTGCTGGCACAGGCAATTCATTTATTCCACATTTTTCTAGCAGGTTGGTCCAGGCCATAAGTTTATTCTGAACCAAAAGGGTTTACTTAAACTTGAATTCTTCAAGCAAAACAATGGGACAACTTTTCAGCATCAGCTGTATACAGGTATAAATAGAAAAAATAGTTTCCAACACTTACACTCTTGTAGGTTTCTGTAGGAACATGCTGCCTTGTTTAGAGGTTCCAGTGAAAAGTATTTTACAAAGCTTTATTCATTCTGAGGATCCTTTTGCCCAGAGGGAACCTTCTCTGTCAGCATAGTCAGCAATATTTCAGAATGATTGGGGATGCAAAACTCAATACACAGTGAAGGAGCTTGCTCAATATTGGGGATACTCAGCACCCACTGGCACTCACAGAGCAAGCTTTTATGCCTCTCAGTTACTTGCAAGTTTTTTTCAGGTTTCTCTGAGCTTGTAGTAACAATATCCTTATCAGATGTGGGCTTCCCCAAATGGGACTCCGCTACTGGTTTTCCTCTATCCTTGTAGACTTCTGGGACCTCTCGTGTTTCTCAAAGCTTGTCCTTTCAGCGCTTCTAGTAACAAAACAGCATAGTGACATAGCAGATGATAGCAGGTAAAGACTTGTATGGTCCATCCAGTCTGCCTAACAAGATAAACTCATAGCTTGAGGTATGATATGATACTACACAGGGCCACCAAGAGGGGGGCAAAATTCCCCATGCCTGAGCCACCAAGGAGGGCCCTGTGCCAGAGTCTCTTGCCCTCTCCTGCTCCCAGGCCACTGACGCCACAGTCCCATCTCCACCAGCCTACCCTCAGCTCCTTTCTGTCTGTCGTCCGACCCCCTGCATTAAAAAAAAATCTCTAAAGCAGCAGCGCAGCGCCTTCTCTACCCTCTGCTCCCTTCTGCCTGCCATCCAACCCCCTTCATTTAAATTTTAAAAAAATCTCTAAAGCAGCAGCGCAGCGCCTTCTGTGCGAAAGCGGCAGATCGCCTTGGGCGGTCTTTCCCTCACTGTGTCCCACCCTCCTCTGATGTAACTTCCTATTTCTGCGAGGGCAAGACACAGTGAGGGAAGACCCGCTGGATGCGATCTGCTGCTTTCGTACAGAAGGCACTGCGCTGCTGCTTTAGAGTTTTTTAAAATTTAAATGAAGGGGGTCGGATGTCAGGCAGAAGGGAGCAGAGGGTAGATAGGTGGAGACTGGGAACTGCGGCGCCGGTGGCCTGGGAGCAGGAGAGGGAGACAACAGAAGTAGCAATTGAGGGGTGGGGTGACGATCTTGGGGGAAGCGGGGGCTGCGGCCTTGCCCCGGGCCCTGATACTACATATGCATACTTGATCTTGATTTGTCTTTGCCATTTTCTGGTCACAGACCATAGAAGTCTGCCTTGCACTGGCCTTGTTCTCCAACCACTGAAGCTTTCATCGAAGCCCCATTCCAGCCCATCCAGATCTGTCCAGCCATGATCAGGGCGCAGACTGTAGAAGTTTGCCCAGCACTGTCTTTGTTTCCCAATTACTGGAGTCGCCATCCAATCACCACTAAGTTTGTTTAGTTCCATTCTTTGCATAGAGAATTCCTTTGTGTTTATCCCATGCATTTTTGAATTCTGTTACCATTTTCTCCACCACCTCCCATGGAAGTGCATTCCAGGTATCTACCATCCTCTCCGTGAAAAAGTACTTCCTGACGTTATTCCTGAGTTGGCCCCCTGCAGCTAAATTCATGTACTCTAGTTCTACTGCCTTGCCGTCTCTAGAAAAGATGTTTGTATATTAATACCGTTCAAATAATTGACTATCTGTATCATATCCCCCCATCTTTCCTTTCCTCCAGGGTATTCGTCTTCAGGTCATCAAAGCTCTCTTCATGTGTCTTGTGACGTAAACTCCATGCCATTTTTATCACTTTTCTCTGAACCACTTTGTCTTTTTACATCCTTAGCAAGATACAGCCTCCAAAGCTGAACACATTGCTACAAGTGGGGCCTCACCAACAACTTGTACAGGGGATTCAACACCTCTTTTATTCTGCTAGTTATACCCTCTCTATGTAGCTTAGCATCATTCTGGCTGTGGCCACCGCTTTGTCACATTATTTCTTCACCGTCAGATCCTCAAACACCATCATCCCAAGGTCCCTCTCCTGAGCTGTACTTCGAATCTCTCTCCTCCTATCTTGTATTCTGCTTTGTATTTATGCACCCCCAAGTGAATCACTCTGAATTTCTTCGTGTTAAATTTTAACTGCCGGACCAGGACCATTCTGATTTTGGGGGTATCCACTCTATTGGCTATCTTTATGTCATCTGCAAAAAGGCAAACTTTTCAACAGTGTCTCTCACAAATATATTAAACAGAATCAGCCCCAGTTCTGACCCCTGAGGCACTCCACTGTTCGCCTTCCTTTTCTCTGAGCAAATTCTATTTACCACCTTGTCAGTTAAGCAGTTTCCAATCCAGTTTACCACTTTGGGTCCTAAGTTCAGTCTTTTCAGCGTATTCAGGAGTCATCTGTGAGGACCTATATGAAAGGCTTTGCTTAGGGGGAAACAAGATGGCGTTCAAGGAGGATGTCGGTCTCTGAGCTCCTGACTCTCGCTAAGCTCTAGGTTGAGATATCCTTACCCGACGGACATCATGGGGAAGAGGAAGGAGAAGACAGCGATGCAAACCTCCTCAGCTCCCGTAAGCTCTACTCCCCGGCAGCTGACGCTTGAGAGCTGCGGGGTACAGAGACTTGAGCCACAAACACACACGAAGGCCAGTTCCGACGTTGGATCGCCGGACTGCAGTACCGAGGGGGCTTCATTAAGCCAGCCTCTAGTCACTGCTCCTCCACGACCCGGAAGCAGTTTGCTTGCAGCGGGACTCCAGCCTGTTGAGCTGCCTGAAGAGTCAATCCGACAGGCTGTGAGAGGAAGGCCTTCTGCAATGGTAACCCCAGTAATGACTACTACCTGGAAAGAAGGGGTAGGAAACCCTCTCTTCACCAGTGAATCGGGAGGTGCTTCCGGGGGTATTCGTGGACCTGTAAAACCCGCAGTGATCACTCTCGAGAGCCTATGGGATGCCATCCAGGGCATGAACAACAACCTACTCCAGGTAACTGACGTTATGAAAGAGGATATATTTTCTCTTAAAACTTCCCAGACTCTTACCGCTTCCCAAGCTCAGAAAAATGAAGAACAAATTGGGATAATGAACGGTGAAATTAAATCTCTTCATAATTTAACAAGTATAATGCTCAAGGATAAGGAGACACTGGTTAAAAAAGACAACCAAGCAAGAAGGAATAACCTTAGACTTCTTAATTTTCCTAAAATACCTTTAATTCCTCCAGTCGACATGTTTAAGAGAGATTTGGAAGAAGTCTTATATATTCCTAAGGACGCTCTACCACCGGTTGTCAAGGCGCAGTATATTTTTGGAGCTAAATCTGTTTTACCAGAATCTCCACCTGACTTAAATATATCCGCTTTTTTGGAGAACTCTTTAGAGATGGTGACACAAATATTGATTCTTATAGTTTCCTTTGCTTTCGAAGTGGATAGAAATAATATTTTCCGTTTGTATTTTAAACATATGCAAGCCAAATTTATGGGGGACAAAATTCAAATTTATCCAGACCTCAACAGGGATACCCAGAAAAGACGTCGTGAGTTTTTAATCTTAAAGCCAAGGGTTATTGCCCTAGGCGGTTTGTATATACTGAAGTACCCGTGTAGATGCTTGGTTACACTTAAAAGTGTTAGTTATGTTTTTCTAGACCCTCAAAAAATGGCTGTATTTATAAAAGCCAAGGAAGAGGGGAAAGTTCAACCCTGAATGACTACATAGGAAATGATGCTGTTAGTGCCTTCTAGTATGTGGATAACGCTCTCCACCTTGATTGATTGAATTTATTTCCTATCTTTTTGCCGATATCTTGTTTTCCCAATTATGTGGTCAATATGTATATGATTTAATTTTCCTTTCTTATTGGAAAAGAAAGATATGATACTTCTGTTTAATTCAATCTTAAACTTTGCATTTATAGTGATATGAATGTATTATTTTCAAAAGTTATAAATAAAAAAAAAAAAGAAAAAAAAAGAAAGGCTTTGCTTAAATTTGATTATATCAAATGCATATCTTTTATCCAGTTCTTCAATCACCCAGTCAAAGAAAGCATTAATAAAGAAGGCTAAAAGAGAATATGAAGAGAAACTTGCCGCAGAGGCTAAACTCACAGTAACAAATTTTTCAGGTAAATCAGAAGCAGAAAGCCTGCGAGGGAATTCATGGGGACTGTTAGATCATGAAGGAGAAAAAGGAGCACTCAGGGAGGACAAGGCTATAGTGGAGAAACTGAATAAATTATTTGCTTCTGTCTTTACAGAAGATGTAAGAGATCTGCCTGTTTTCAAGGGTGATGATGTGGAGGAACTGAAAGAAATCTCGGTGAACCTGGAAAAGTTATACTGAGCCAAATTGACAAATTAAAGAGTAGTAAATCATCTGGACTGGATGGCATACATCCAAGGGTACTCAAAGAACTGAAGCGTGAAATTGCTGATCTGCATTTGTAATATGTAACATGTCATCAAAATTGTCCGTAGTACCTGAAGATTGGAGGGTGGCCAATGTGATGCCAATTTGAAAAACAATTCTAGGGGTGATTCGGGAAATTATAGACCAGTAAGCCTGACATCGGTTTTGGGCAAAATAGTGGAAACTATTATAAAGAATAAAATTACAGAACACATAGACAAATATGGTTTAATGGGACAGAGTCAGCGTGGTTTCAGCCGAGGGAAGTCTTGCCTCACCAATTTGCTTCATTTCTTTGAAGATATGAATAAACGTGGATAAAGGTAAGCCAGTTGATGTAGTGTATCTGGATTTTCAGAAAGCTTTTGATAAAGTTCCTCATGAGAGATTCCTGAGAAAATTAAAGAGTCATGGGATAGGAGGCAAGGTTCTGGTGTAGATTAGGAATTGGTTATTGGACAGAAAACAGAGGGTAGGGTTAAATGGTTATTTCTCTCAATGGAGGAAGGTGAACGGTGGAGTGCCACAGGGATCTGTTCTGGGACTGGTGCTATTTTCCATATTTATAAATGATATAGAAACCAGAACAACGAGTGAGGTGATCAAATTTGCAGATGATACAAAACAATTCAAGGTTGTTAAAACATGTACAGACTGTAAAATACTGCAGGAAAACCTTGGGAAATTGGAAGACTGGGCATCCAAATGGCAGGTGAAGTTTAATGTGGACAAATGCAAGGTGATGCACATTGGAAAGAATAATGTGAATTGTATTTACCTGATGATAGGGTCCACCATGGGGGTCAGCACTTAAGAAAAAAGATCTGGGTGTCACTGTAGATAATAAGCTGAAATCTTCTGCTTAGTGTGCCGCCGCAGCCAAAAAAGCAAACAGAATGCTAGGAATTATTAGGAAAGGGATGGTGAATAAGACCGAAAATACTATAATTTATTTATTTGGATTTTGCTCACAACTTTTTCAGTAGTAGCTCAAGGTGAGTTACATTCAGGTACACTGGATATTTCTCTGTCCCAGGAGGGCTCACAATCTAAGTTTGTACCTGAGGCAATGGAGGGTTAAGTGATTTGCCCAAGACCACAAGGAGCAACAGTGGGATTTGAACTGGCCACCTGTGGATTTCAAGACCAGTGCTTTAACCACTAGGCCACTCCTCCACTTTGTATTGCTCCATGATGTGTCTGCACCTTGAGTATTTTGTTCAGTTCTGGTCTCTGTATCTCAAAAAACATATAGCGGAATTAGAAGAGGTTCAAAGAAGAGAGATCAAAATGATAAAGGGGTACATTAAATGCATGTAAAAGGAAGAGACACACATTCAAATCAAGTATTCAACCTATGAGGATTGCCTATACTGGGTTCCACAAGACCAGTGTGAGTCACTTGCAAAATGGCTCAGAAACACCTGATGCAGACAGATGTTCCTGTCAAAACATGTTGGGTGGTTTTTAAGACACCTATTGAAAGGACAGTGCATATCACACCTTGTGTTAGAAGATTGCTACTAATAAAAATGTGGTTGCCACTAGCTGGTTTGCCATTTTTCATGTTTCAATACATCCCACCTCATCCACACATTCCAGGATGTTTTCAGTATGTAGATTTTGGTAGTATTCACAAAGAGGCAACCTGTACTCAACAGCCCTTTTACAATATCAGTTACAAAAAATGTTAAGTACTGGTCCAGGGACCAACCTATGCAGTACACTTCTGGGGATGTCCTTATCCTCAGAGTGAGCTCCATTTACCACTACCCTTAGTTGCCTCTCCTTCAACCAGTTTCTCACCACTTTAGCTAAGGCCCATGCTAAGGGCTGTTTATTTAGGTCACTATACAAAACCATGTCAAGGGTTCTAGCCTTAATTCTCTATAAAAAATTGTCATGCTCTTTTGAGATTATTAGCAATGCAAATGAATGAGCTGGAAAGAAGTATTAATGAAATTGGAAATGATTAGGATTGCTTGAATTCATTATGAAGCTGATGTATTCCCCGGGGGTGGGGTGGGGCAATGAAATAATATTATACTCAAATACATTTATGTTTATTTTTACAGAAATCCCTTATTTTCCCCCTGGAGTCCTAGGCTTTTTGCTTCAAAAAGCAAAAAGTATGAAAATGTAGCAGACACCCTTGTAAAGTATTTATGGAGCAAAAGACAGACTGACTCAGAATATTTTTATATGTCCCAATCTGTATGCACACCTGTAAGATTAGCCCTTTTTTCATTTGCAAAGAGGTCCCTAGGCATTATAGAATGAATGCGTAATGAAATACGACTGATTTGTCATGCTTCTCAATCACTGATTCACAAAGGCCTATTTTTACATTATGTTGCATTTTCTCTGCGTTTGACTGATGCTGCACAAAAGTGAAGGTATATTGTAAGGCAAAGTATAGCAATTTGTTTGAGCATTGGCAGGTACCCCAAGACAACAACTGGCCTGATTATCTATGTCTCTTCCTATAAACATTCAACGTATGCCTGTGAACTTACAGTAAATTTCCCTAGATCAGGACCTGCAGTAAATAGCTCAGAATCAAAATCAGAATTCCTGCCTAATGTTCACTTTGTGGATTTTATTAGCTATTGGTATATGTGGAAACTAAACTAAAACAGAAAAACTTAGTAATGTGCAGCCCCATTTTAGATAATTTGTCTATCCGAAAATTTACACGTGGTCCTATTTAAATCCAAAACGTCTCCACCCCCCAGGGAAACCTGCTGTCCAGGAGCAGAAGGAAGATCAATTTTACAGGCCTATAAATGGAAAATATGAGTGAGGAAAGCATTGGGTCTCGCATGTGTAGGCAGCATAATAGCAACCTAGTAGTGGCACATGCATGTAATAAGGCTGCCATTTTGCAACCGTACATGTGTAGCTCCCGATCCCCCCTTGAATCAGACACCCCCCCATATCCCATGCCCCGATCAGCAGCCATCTCTGAACCAGATTCCAGATTAGCAGCCCACTTACATCCCTCCTGATCGTCAGTCCTTCCTGAACCAGACACTGCAAGCAGCAGTTCCACCACATCTAACACACACACCCCCAGTCAGCAGCCACAAGCTATCCCCCTCCCTCCGAGTTCCAGGCCCCTCCTCCCTCTGAGTTCCAGTTCCAGGCCCCCCTCCCTCCCTTCTTCCCAGTTCTAGTCCTTCCCTTCGAGTTCCAGGCCCCCCTCCCTGCCCTCTCTCTCTCTCCTTTCCCTCCTTCCCTTTGAGTTCAGGCCCCTCCCTCCAAGTTCCAGGGCCCCCCTCTGAGTTCCAGGGCTCCACCTCCGAGTTCCAGGGCCCCCTCCCTCCAAGCTCCAGGGTCCCCCTCCCTCCGAGCTCCAGGGTCCCTCTGAGTTCCAGGGCCCCCTCCCTCCCTCGCTCCCTTCGAGTTCCAGGCCCCCTCCCTCTGAATTTTAAAAGTCATCTTACCTCGTCTGGGTTACCGCAGCAGCAGCAGTGAAAAGCGTGCAGGTTCAGCGCTTCAGCCTTCTCTCTCAGCTCTGGTCCCGCCCTTGCGGAAATAGGAAATGAGGGCGGGACCAGAGCTGAGAGAGAGAGAAGGGAAGGCTGATGCACCGAGCCTGCACGCTTTTTACTGCTGCTGCTGTAACCCCGATGAGGTAAGATGACTTTTAAAATTCAGAGGGAGGAGGCCTGGAACTCGAAGGGAGGGAGGGAGGGACTTTAAAATTCTGGGCTGGCGAAGGGAACTTCCGGTGGGTGAAATATTGGGGTGCTCGAGCACCCACAGCACCCATGAAGTCGGCGCCTATGTGAATGAGCACTAGTCTGCATGCACGGTGCACATTTTTGGACAGTGCATACTCTTCTGAAAGAATGTGCACTCCTCCAAGAGTGCACACTTTTAACAACTTTGGCCCCTAAATGAAAATGAAGATTAACAACACAACATTAAATGAACAATGTTTCAAATGACACAGGAAATGAAATGACATTTTTTTGTGCTGCCCAGCCCTGCCACCTAGAGCCCACCCATGTTAACTTCAGGCTACGCTACTAATACAGAGAAAACAGGCTAATTCTGCTTCCAGAGAAGCTAACAATCATACACTTATGTAACCATACCCATATAGATGGCTGACAGGGTTCCTGAGTTTATAGGGAAACCTGATGCAGATTTTATGATGGGGGCGAGAGAAGGATTGTTTAAGGACCAAGGCATATTCCCCCAGACTCTATATTGCGTGATCGAAATTGCACATGAAAATCTGGTTGTATTCTGGATTTCCACATGCAATTTAATTACTTAACAAGTCAATCAGTGCTGATAATAGCCACTTAAAAAGCAATTATTGACACTAATTGGCATTAATTAGAATTTATGTGCACAACTTGCTAGGTGTATTCTCCTACTACTACTACTATTTAACATTTCTAGAGCGCTACTAGGGTTACTCTAAAGTAGTACGTATAAATTCTAATGCATTCTGCCAAAAAGGGGGCGTGGCTAGGGTGTGGAATAATCGGGCCATGGGATTCCAAAAATCTACACGCAGGGTTGTAGAATACATTTGCTCCATGCCTAACTTAGGCGTTGGTATTTATGCCAAGTTTTACTTGACGTAAATGAACATGTCTATAGGTGTATTCTACAAACCCAACTAAGTATCATCCTATATAATAATTCTCACCTCCAACATTCTAATCTTACTGCCTCAGACCGTGGCTCCTTCGGAGTTGGTCTGCTAGGCTCCGTAGATCGCTGACATCACCGGAAAGGAGACACCAGATTGGCTTGGCGATAAGGAGCAGGAGCAGAGCTCCCTCACTCCGAGTGTCAGGGGCTCCCTCCCTCCCTCCATCCCGCCCTCCCTCCCAGTTCCAGGATACCCCCTCGTTCACAGTTCCAGGATTATCGTGCCTCCCTTCCTCCCTCCCGTCCACTGCCAGCCCCCCTCCTTACGATTTTTTGAAGTCTCACTTACCCAGTCAGGGTTACGGCGGACGGCAGCAGTAGCAGCATCGGTAAACGGCGTATAGGCTCGGCCCGTCTCTGTCTCTCAGCTCTGGTCCCGCCCTTGCGGAAACAGGAAATGAGGGCGTGACCAGAGCTGAGAGACAAGAGACGGCCCGAACCTGTACGCCGTTTACCGATGCTGCTGCTGCTGCCGCCGTACGCCGTAACCCCGACTGGGTGAGACTTCAAAAATTCGTAAGGAGGGGGGCTGGCAGTGGACAGGAGGGAGGGAGGAAGGGAGGCACAACGACCCTGGAACTGTGAGCGAGGGGGGATCCTGGAAGTGGGAGGGAGACCCTGAAACTCGGGGATCTGGGAGGGAGGGAGGGAGCCCCTGACACTCTGAGGGAGGGAGGGAGATAACTGGGAAGGTTGTGTGAAATATGCACGAGGCAGTTTGGGGGGGCTGTTGGATCACCCCGGGGGGGGGTAGAGGGGGAGCGGTGATGACCTCGGGGGGGGGGGGGGGGGGGGGAGCCGTGGCGACCTCAGGAGGGGGAGCGTAGCGACCTCGGGGAAAACCTTGCTAGCGCCCATTTCATTGTGTTCAGAAACGGGCCGTTTTTACTAGTATTCTATAAACCACACCTAAATAAAGGCACAGTTTGCAGAATACACCTAAGCAGAAATATTTTCTGTACTGATTTTTCAGGCACCATATATAGAATCTAGTCCATTACTTCTAAACAAAACAGAGACTAGGGTGTGCAGTAGCATCATGATGTACTCCTCTCAACTATGTATCCCAAAAGGTCACAACAAAAGACAGTGAAGATGACCTATGAAACCAGAGTGCAGCCAAAGTTTTCTTCAAAGAAGAAATTCTTTTACTGGCATCAGCTCACATGGATGTCATAGAATGGAAGTACGCTTGGTGGACTCAACACGGCCATGTTTCAGCTGCATTGCCTGCATCAGGAGAAGTGCTGCTACTGCAACTGCTCAATACAGTGTCTGCACTTGGATTGTTTTCACATTAGTAGGGACAGATATAGTGTAAGTCCCCTATAGGTTTTAACAGCGTTTTGAGGAGGTTTTATTTATTTTTTGTTACATTTGTACCCCGCGCTTTCCCACTCATGGCAGGCTCAGTGTGGCTTACATGGGGCAATGGAGGGTTAAGTGACTTGCCCAGAGTCACAAGGAGCTGCCTGTGCCTGAAGTGGGAATCGAACTCAGTTCCTCAGTTCCCCAGGACCAAAGTCCACCACCCTAACCACTAGGCCACTCCTTCACATTTGAATTGTTCTTTGGACTCCTGATGCAGGCAATGTAGCTGAAACATAGCCCATGTCGAGTCCACAAAGCATTCTTCTATGATATCTATGTGAGCTGATGCCAATAAAATAATTTTTTCAACTGCACTCTGGTTTCAGGACTCATCTCCACTGTCTTTTGTTGTGCTTTGAGGTGTGGAGGTTTGTCTCTCTTCTCTGTTGCCTTTGTCCCAAAAGGTCATTACATATCTATAAGCATCCATGAAATATTAAAGCGTTCATATGACAATGTCTTTGTTAACTTTTCCAATACATATGAATAACTGGTTCTATTGCAGGAATTCAGCATCATTACATAAATACATAAGTATTGCCACACTGGGACAGACCAAAGGTCCATCAAGCCCAGCACCCTTTTTCCAACAGTGGCCAATCCAGGTCACAAATACCTGGCAAGATCCTGAAATGCAAAATTATTCATGGAATTTAGCTGACCAATGCAAATCAGCTGACTCCAATATATAAAACCAGGGGAGGGAAAGAACATTACACAGTGCCAACAGTATCATCACGTGAGCAGAAGAAGGTGATAGCATCATCATCCATCCATGCAAGCCGGCAAGAAACAGTAGCAGCATTTGTGTGTTGGGATAGGAATAGAGGCAGGCTAGCTAGCAAAGAGATGGTAGAAACAACTATGAATTAGAATGAGAAGGAGCACACAATCTAGATAGTCAGGTTCTTATTCAGGCACCGTAAGAAGCAGAGGGGGGGAGGGGAGGAGGGAGGGAGGAAGGTAGGGGGAGGGATTTTGGGTGGGGGAGGGAAGTAATAAAATTAAAGACTAAAACATGGAGGTCAGTAGACTGTTGGTAAAAGTTGTGAGGACATGTTCTGTTTTGTATTGTTACTGTTCATGATGTCTGTAACTGCATCCATGGAATAATAAAAATATTTACAAAAAAAAAAGAATGAGAAGGAGGCTGGTTGTTGGAGAGAGAGAGAGATGAGTGAGAGGCTTACAGGGTGGTAGGGTAGCTGGGGAGGGAAGAGAAAGTAAGTGGGTGAGGCTAGCAGAAAGACTGGTGGGAGTGATGAGGAGAGAAGTTGGTAGGGATATGGGATTGGGATGAGAGACTTATGGAGCTAAACTGGAGGAAATAAACTGGTGGAGATGATTGGGTTCACTGAGTGAAAGGGGGGTCAACTATTACAGCAATAAAAATTATTGAGTGAATATTCAGCCTGTGGAAGTCAGCATTTTTTAAACTGTCAATATGGGATATTTATATCTGGATATTCAAATTAGGCCATACCCAGGAACTGGTGCTGAATATTCGGGTATAATTTGGCCATTGGCACTAATCCAGGTATTGGTGATGTTCAAATATGGTACCTGGATAACAACCCAGATAATGTTAGGAAAGCCATTTTGCTGTCCTAACTTTATCTGGATAGATAGCTGGTTCACAGATTGAATATTACCGCTAACCAGGTAATTCCTTTCGCCACCGTGACTTCTTCCCCAAACTGCCTCAGCGCTGCCCAGATAATGCTGAAGTGGTCTCACCTGATTTTCAGCGATACTCTCCAGGTAAATGCTGCTTAAAATCGGGATATGACTCAGGGGCCCTTTTACTAAGCCGTGTAAGCACCTGTGCACACACAACGCACACCAATTCTGAGTTACTGCCCGGTTACCGCGTGGCCCTTGCGGTAATTTCATTTTTGGCATGCATCTGGCATGTGTCAAGTGGCATTACCGCGTGAGACCTTACCGCTAAGTCAATCGCTGGCGGTAAGGTCTCAGCCCCAAAATGGACGTGCTCCAATTTTAATTTTGCTGCATGTCCATTTTCGGCAAAAATAATAAAAATGCCTTTTTTAGAGGTGTGCTGAAAAATTGACCTGCACACACCCAAAACCCACGCCAACACTACCACAGGCCATTTTTCAGCACTCCTTAGTAAAAGGTCCCTCAGTGAGTAGGACTTATCAGGGTAGGAGCTGCATGTTCTGTGCTTTTGAGTGATATTTTCACCTTATTATTTAAACGCAGTGAATATATTGTATCATTTTGAGAAAAAAAATACTCATGAAATATTGTGAGCAGATTTTTTTTTCATTTCACAAAATTTTATTATGTGAGCAGAATTTGTAATTTGTTTTGTTGCAGAATTCCCCTCTGAAGCAAATTAGATCCAACTGTAGAGAGTTGCCTATCATATTAAAAGCTGTTTAAGCCTCTAGGCCATGGAATGCTGTTATACTTATTTGCTAACTACGTATATATAGCTGTCTGTAGCACAGGAAATATGACTGTTGATAAAAGAAATTCTACTACAGCGAATTTAGTACTTTTGATTTACATCACAAGAAAGAAACCCATTCATTTTGATCTTCAGCAAGTGTTACACAGCCTTAAATTCTATATATAGCAGGAATGAGCATCTGCCTTTTTTCACAAAATCCAGTAATGCAGTTGTTCACCATAACTTCATATGCAGATTCCTGTTTCTGTGTTTGGGAAGAGCAGGCCAGAGCTTGATTGTTATCTGTCCTGAGTTGAGTACTCCAGCTAAGATTCATGTTCGAAAGAGTTACAGTTCCCCTTCTCAGTCCACTTTGCAGAAGTAAGATCTTTGAGGTAGAGACATAACTTTATTACTCAGCCACATGCAAATATTTGATCATGCTGCATTGTGAATATATTGTCCAACTCTAAAATATTAAAGGGCCTTTTTACTAAAGTGTGTAAAGAAGTTAACAT
Organism: Microcaecilia unicolor; assembly: GCF_901765095.1. Taxonomy (NCBI): domain Eukaryota; kingdom Metazoa; phylum Chordata; class Amphibia; order Gymnophiona; family Siphonopidae; genus Microcaecilia; species Microcaecilia unicolor. The sequence goes on along the minus strand of NC_044031.1, from coordinate 116,698,593 downwards.
GCAAAATTAATGTCCATTAGTCGCTACCACACAAGCATGCTGTTTCTGCAGTGGTTTAGCAGTTAGTACACGCTAATTCATGTGTTAAGTGCATTTTGTGTTAGGAGGCAGGAATAGGCGGGGCATAGACAGAGACTGGACACGGGCAAATACCGCATGCTGTCAATTGCCAAGTCCTTATCCAATCATGGCCTTAACCCTTTCATATATGCAGACGATGTCACAATATACATTCCTTACAAAACCAAACTGACAGAAATCACCAATGAAATCAAGTTCGGCCTGAACATCATGGATTCATGGGCAAATGCATTTCAACTAAAACTCAATAAAGAAAAAACTCATTGTCTCATCCTCTCATCCCAACACAGCGCGGACATCCCCACAAGTATCAACACCCCAGATCACACCCTTCCTATCTCAGACAGCTTGAAAATCCTCGGCATCCACAACAAAGAAAATGTTCCACTCAATGTGGAAACTCAAACGCGTGAAGCAATTCTTCCCGAGGGAAACATTTTGCAACCTGATACAATCAATGGTACTAAGCCTTGATTTCTGCAATGGAATTTATGCGGGATGTAAAGAACAAACCTTAAAGAAACTTCAGACTGCTCAAAACACGGCAGCTAGGCTTATATTTGGAAAAACGTGATTTGAAAGCGAAAAACCCCTCTGTGAAAAACAACACTGGCTCCCAATCAAAGAACATATCGCCTTCAAAATCTGCACCCTGGTTCACAAAATCATCTACGGAGAAGCCCCGAGTTACATGACAGGCTTGATCGACTTACCAATTAGAAATACATCCTAATCAACACGATCTTATCTAAATCTGCACTACCCAAGCTGCAAAGGACTTAAATACAAAACAACTTCACTTACACATCTAGTTTTTCCTACATAAGTACACAACTGTGGAACGCATTACAAAAAGCCTTGAAAACAACGTACGACCACCTAAACTTCCGGAAATCACTAAAAACCAACCTGTTTAAAAAGACATACCCTACCGATCCAACTTAAATACCTAATTTCTGCAACACAACCAAACTAAAGCACGTAATGGACATAACACAACTCTTCCGTTCTCCGATTCCCTAATGTGGCTCTGCCACATGAACTTGATCTTACCACAACATCACCCTGTATTTGTTCACACCGGAGCCTGCAAAGGCCTCACCGGTACTATGTAAGCCACATTGAGCCTACAAATAGGTGGGAAAATGTGGGATACAAATGTAACAAATAAAATAAATAATAAATAAATTGTGCAGCTAGTGTGGGTTCACTTAGCGCCACCTCCTAACCTTTTCTCAAGCAATAAGACTTGGGGCTCCTTTTACTAAGCTGCGGTATTGATTCCTGGCTTGGCAATTAAGATGAAGCCCATTCAATTCCTATGGGGTTCGTCACATTTGCTGCATGGGAATCGCTACCACAGCTTAGTAAAAGGAGCCCTTGGTGTTCTCACCCCTATTATTTAACATCTGTTTGAGTCCTTTGTTATAGCAGATTTCAACCTGTGGCATTCTCCTCATGGTTTTGCAGATGATACACAGTTAAGGATTCCTGTGGGACATGACAAAGCCTTGGCCATACAAAACATGAATAGTAGTTTAGAGGCAATAGCAGATTGGTTATGGACAAATTAATTGGGTCTAAATTCTGAGAAGACTGAGGTATAATAAATCCCCCAAAAATAAATACAGTAAATTATGGCATAATGGGATTATGTGTTAATTCTACAGCAGGTCACAATTTAAAATGTAAACAGTAGGTTCACAGTTTGGGAGTCTTATTGGATAAAAACTTGAACATTTGATGCTCAAATGTCAAGAGTAGTTAAAAATTCATTTGCTTCACTAAGGGGCCCTTTTACTAAGCTGTATTAACATGCGCCTAACACAGCAAAGAATGGATTACCACAAGATGTGCTACAGTGTCACACAGTAGTTTCTGAATGTGCACATACTAACCATATGCTGAATAATTTTTTGTATTTTCTTGAGGGGTGTGTCAGGGACAGAGAGTAGGTGTTCCTGTGCTAACCAGTTAGCACACCTACATTACCACAGTAAATGCATAGGTAACGCAGGAGCCTTTATTGCCTACAAAATGATGTCAGAAAGTGCTCTTGGCAGAGATTAAACTAGATGGAGGCTAGGGGAGAGTGGGCCCTTGGGCACGCCTTGTTGTTCCAATGGTCAGTCCACCCCTGCTTCAAAGTCAGATAGAAGTGAAAACAATGATTGAAGCAGTGTCTGCATTTGGGGAGGTTGAACAATGTGAAGCTGTTATGGTGAAGGATTTGAAGGGAGTTAAGAGATGTATGGAATTTTTTGAAAATTATACTAACAGGTTAAATTTGAGGGGACCTGTTTACTAAGGCACGTTAGCCTTTTTAATGTGCCTACAATTAGCGCGCTCACTAACCATGTAGGCGCCTATAGGGATATTGTAGGCGTGTACACAGTTAACTCACATTAAAAATGCTAACTTGCCTATAATGCAGCTTAGTAAACAGGGCCTGAGATTTGTTAATTTCCCCAAGTCTATATTACTTTCTTCCCTTAAAATGTTAAAAAAAAATTCTATTGGAGGTGCTTAATATACGATGAGGCTCATTTTCAAAGCACTTAGCCTCCCAAAGTTCCATAGAAACCTATGGAACTTAGCCTCCCAAAGTGCTTTGAAAATATGCCTCCAAGGGAAATAATTCAACCTATTATAGTTTTTATATTTCATCAAGAAATCTAATTAAGAATAGACCTATTGCAAGAGATATGCAGGGGAATTTCGATGTGACTGCTCTATTGGAGGATTCAAATTTAGAAATCTCTGGACAGGGAATCCTCCTTGTGATATTTGCACTGGAACATGGTAAAATCTGGACATGAAACTTATTCTTTAAATATAATAATGAGATTTGGGGGGGGGGTGAAAAAGAGAGATGCTATTTTTTTTTCTTTGCTATGAGACAACTCTGGAGCATCTTTTTTGCTACAGTTTCTGTATGTGTGTGTTAATTATGTTAATATGAAATATATTTTCTATGACCTCATACAGTTGAAGAATTTGTTTGATCATAAATTTGCTGTTACTGTTACTTCTATGGCTTTGAGAGGAGAGGTGGATAGTGGATAGGAATGTTATTGTATTCAGTATTTCCAGACATATGATTTCCTAGATCCTTATCTGTTTGGGCTTTTTTTTTAAGATTATGTCCTATGTAGTCTGATCCCCCTTACTTTGGGCCTTTCTAACAAACAATATTGTCTAACTGTATTTTGAGATTTCTTTATCCTGATGAATTATATGTTTGTTGTATTTCCTGATTAAGAAGTTTGCTTTTTTGTAATTTGTTCTAAATGTCCTAAATTTATTTATAAAAACTTATTTGTTCAAAAAGGCATACCCGACCAACCCAACATAAAAACCTGACTGCTGCAACACAACAAAACCAAAATACAGTATGGACACAATAATAACAAAATACATCATGGACATAACACAATTCTCCCGAGTACGACGCCCCTATGTGGCCATGCCACATGAACCTTATCCTATCTCATGTGGCTATACCACATGAACCTATCTTATTTCTACATCACTCTGTATTTGTTTACAGCAGAGTCTGCAATCGCATCTCCGGTACTATGTAAGCCACATTGAGCCTGCAAATAGGTGGGAAAATGTGGGATACAAATGTAACAAATAAAATAAATAAATAAATAAATGAAAAAGTTAATAAACAAAAACAAAGAAAAGATATAAAAATCCCCCCTAATAGGATTTTTTATTCTTGGAACAGACCTCATTAATATACCTGATTATCCCTTCCATTTTTCTAAAGAAGAACACTTTACATAAATGTTTGTCTACAGATTACAGAAAACAAGGATATTCTTAAAGCTATCAACGTGTATAGGACAACCAGGGGCTAAGCTTATTTCTGGGGTACAATTATAGAAGGAAACTGTAGTAATAGCTCATATAGGCTACTGTACTCATATAGGCTACTGTACTCATATAGGCTCATATAGGCTACTGTACTCATATAGGCAATGGAGGGGTAATCCCCTCCATTGCCAAGCCCCAAACACTCCAACCTGTTCAGCCTCAATACAGATGGACCTCTCAAGACACTGTCTCACATCCCAGGATGCTTCAGGCTCAATGCAGCTTTTGCCACATTCATTGAATCCCCTTCTGTGACTGTCACCACACTCTATTGTTTGCAACATACAAATAAAATTAATTATACCTTGTCAGTGAAAGTATGCCAACTCCACAGAAACCAATCATCAAATCAATTGTCAACATTGAAAATGTAATAGAAAACAAATGCCATATCAGTTTGTCTCCACTGTGGGAAAAAAAGTACACGTTGGACTTTTGCCAGTTCAAGCATGCCGTGGTGTCACTTTTACAAAAAGAACATTGTTTAAAATGCTGTGGAAGAAAGAAAAACCATGTGTCTTATTTTATAGATTTAATGAAGTTAATTGAAGGATCAAAACAGCCACAACACTGAACCAGAGAAAGAAAAAGGGGGTGGGGATTTGATATACCACCTTTCTGTGGTTACAATCAAAGCAGTTTACATATTATATACAGGTACTTATTTCATACCTGTGGCAGTGGAGAGTTATATTAGCTTGCCCAGAGTCACAAGGAGCTGCAGTATTGAACCCAGTTCCCCTCATTTTCAGGCTGCTGCACTGACCACTAGTCTACCAATTCCAGCAGCTCAGCCAATTAGAAGTCACTTGTATTGGCTTTTTACAAAGGATATAACAAATGCTTTTGTATCCAAAGTTACAGTCATCCTGTGATGCAATGGTCAGAACAAGAATATGAATATTGGGGTCTTTAATATTGTGATTGTCCAATGTGGTATGTGCAATGCTTCATTATTATTATATACAAGTGCACACAGAATAAGCATCCTAAGAAAAAGCAACTGTTCAGAGCACTTGGAATCAGTGGTGTTCCGAGGGGCGCTGACACCCGGGGCGGATCACCGATGCGCCCCCGGGTGCAGCACCCCCCCATGCAGTGTGACCCCCCCCCGGCGAAGGGATACACCCCCCACCCCGGTGAAAGAACCCCCCCCGGGTGCACACCGCTGGGGGGGGGGGTGCCGTGCGCCGGTCAGCGTCGTTGGTTTCCCTGCTCCCTCTGCCCCGGAACAGGTTACTTCCTGTTCCGGGGCAGAGGGAGCATGGAAACCAATGACGCTGACCGGCACGTGGCACCCCCCCAGCGGCGTGCACCCGGGGTGGACTGCCCCACCGCCCCCCCTTGGTACGCCACTGCTTGGAATTAAACTGTTATGGGATCTTCAGCTTCAAGAGAGTCCAGTCAAGACAATACACAGTGATTTCTTAGGTTTTAAGGAAGAATCATAGTTACAAGTACCTGGCAAGATCCCAAGACAGTACAATACATTTTATGCTGCTTATCCTAGAAATAAGCAGTGGATTTTCCTCAAGTCTTTTTAATAATGGCTTATGGACTTTTCTTTTAGGAAGCTATCCAAACCTTTTAAAAACCCCACTAAGCTAACTACTTTTACTAAATTCTCTGGCAATGAATTCCAGAGTTTAATTACACATTGAGCGAAGAAATATTTTCTCCAATTTGTTTTAAATTTACTACTTTGTAGCTTCATAGCATGCCTCCTAATCCAAGTATTTTTGAAGAGAGTAAACAAGTAATTCATGTCTACCCTTTCCATTCTACTCATTATTTTATAGACCTTTAGCCCTAGCCGCTTTAGCCTTTCCTCATAGGGAAGTCGACCCATCCCCTTTGTCATTTTCGTTGCCCTTCTCTGTACCTTTTCTAATTCCACTATATCTTTTTTGAGATGCGGTGACCAGAACTGCACACTGTTTTAGAGGTGTAGTCGCACCATGGAGCAATACAAAGGCATTATAATGTCCTAATTTTTGTTTTCTATTCCTTTCCTAATAATACCTAACATTCTATTTGCTTTCTTAGCTGCTGCTGCACACTGAACAGACGGTTTCTGATATTAAGTAATATTAAGTGATAATATTGAAAATATTTTGGTCTTGAGAACTGTTTGAATACTGAACACATATACAATGAAGAGGGATTCTCAGCTGGTACTGTAGTTGTTAAGACAGTCAGGTCTATCTAGAACCAATAGGAATCTTGACAGAAAACAAGGAAGGAAAGAAAAGTTCCCAACCTCAGCGAGCCCTGGAAAGGGAGAAGAGGATTTGTTGGGGCACACAATGAAGCTACAAAGTAGTAAGTTTAAAACAAATCAGAGAAAATATTTCTTCACTCAATATGTAATTAAACTGTGGAATTTGTTACCAGATAATGTGGTAAACGCAGGTAGCTTAACGGAGTTTAAAAAAGGTTTGGATAACTTCCTAAAAGAAAAGTCCATAAGCCATTATTAAGATATTACTTTTGTTGCTGTTTTTTGTTTTCTCTGATTGTATTTGCTGTGTTTTAAAATTTTACTTGTATACGGTTTGATGATCCATAGTTAAGGAAAGAAATATAGAAACTGAAAATGAAGTAAATGATAAAGCAAGTTGTGTGCCCCTGTTGAAAACTCCTTGTCTCATTGGTAGTGCAGGAGGTATGGCAAAGTCCTGTGGCCACCCTTCCACCCACCTAGCCCTCTGAAATAAGCTCTGCCACCTAGAAACTAACCATTCCCCCAGCCTCTGAAGCTCACCCTATTCAAAGTATTTCCAGAAGACCATGAACCCTTAGCTTACCACACAGTCTAAGGGGGTCTTTTACTAAAGCTTAGCTCGAGTTATCTGCAGCAAGGCCCATTTTATTCTTATGGGCCTTGATGCAGATAACTCGAGCTAAGCATTAGTAAAAGACCCCCTTAGAGTTCGAAGTGGGCACAGCGGACCTTGGAGTCAGTCAGCACCATTTTGTAGTGAGACCCTGGAAGGAAAGAACAAATGGGAATTGCTCCTGTCCTCTTTGAAACTCCAAGGCTTATGGTGTAAGCTGAAGTGGCCAAGAGTCGGGTCCTGTGCAAATACATTAATTAGGGATGTGGATCTCAGAGTTTGGGGGCAGGGTTACTTATCAACAGGTGGGATTTATTTAGAAGGGGAACTTAATTCTGAATATATTGGGTGCTTGGAAGACCAGAGGTCTTTACCTTCCCCTCAAAGGCAACCAAGGATTTTTGGAAGGAGAGGCAAGGGGATTTCTCTAGGTAACTGTGGCTGCTCTAACATTGTTGGCCCCAGGAGCATTGGCAGGCATTTTAACCTGGTGATACTTCAAGGACAAAGTTAGCCACATTCCTTGAGTTTAGTAGCGCACTGGAGTAGTACAGTGTGCAAAGTTTTTTCATGAGCTACGCTATGGCAATGAACATTTTTGCATGCATTTACACGCAACCCATCTTATTTAGAGACACACATCCTGCCTTACTTGTATGCAAAGAAATAATGAACAAACATTTACATTATTCATAAACTGCCCCCCTTACTGCTATTCTGCAGAATTTCTCTGTCTCCCTCTCTTTGCACAGGCCTAAGCTTCTGCATTATCCCACATTAATCCTATGGTCTACCTCTCCTGTGGACTGTGTCATAGCAAGCAATATAATCTGGTGTATTACTGGACTCAATATGATCTTACTTCTGGGCTTTTAGTAATCACTTGAGCTAATCTCTCTCTTTTGCTTATTATATCAATATTAAACAGCATTTTAAAATGGTCTTGCTGAAAATATTTTTTAGCATTTCATGTTGCTTACCTAATATCTCTAAATTTGTCACTGGTTGAACAAATATAGATATGATCATTTAGAGCCTATGCCACTCCAGTGCAAAACATAATTAATCACTACATCCAAATTAATGATTGCACTGACTTTGGAAACTGATGGTTTCTTGGTGTGGCTGTCAGATTCTTCTAATTAAAATGCAGCAAGACTTTAGAAAATGTGTTAATTATGTCTGACCTATACATTTCTTCAATTAACTATTCTGATTTATACTACTAATTTTGCATGATCGGAAATGTAATTTATTACAGTTGCTTGTTATACTGCTGCTGAAGCTCAGGAGTATGTATTGCAGTGGTTTACAATACTTCAAATAATCTGCTAAATAAAAAGAATTACCAGTTTGGCCAAATAAGGTAGTTTTCCTATGTGATAGGCTGTGGGGCTCATTTTCAAGGCACTTAGACATACAAAGTACCACTGCAGCTCCTTGTGACTCTGAGCAAGTCACTTAATTAACCTTCTATTGCCCCAGGTACAAATAAGTACCGTATATACTAAGTAGACTGTTGTTATGTCTGTGCTCACCTCGCCCTCTGGTGGCCAGAACCGGTGGCTGCTATGGACTGTCACCCGTTCCAGACTTTAGCTCAGTCCAGTCTGGATCTTCCAGGCTGCTGGATTTCTCTGTCTTGTTTAAACCTGCTCAGCTCCCGTAGTTGACTGGTGATTGCTGCAGCTTGAGCCTCAGTTGCTGCTGGGCTTATTAGCCATTTGGAAACTCTCTGCCTTTGCCTTTGCATCGCCTAAGGCCCTGGTATGTCGGTGCTTGTGGCACTTCTGCCTAGTTTAGTTTCTGGTTCAAGTTCTTGCCTGTTTCTAGTTTAGTCTTTGTGTAGCTTCTTGTACTGCATTGCTTGTTTCCCAGTCTTGTTTCTTGTTTGTATGTCTTTGTCTAGTTCTGGGTTCTCTGTGTTTCTTGTTCAGTGGCTGCCTGGCAGCTTTCAGTTTTGTCTCTTGTCTACCAGTGTTTGTTCCCTGTTTTAGTGGCTGCTTGCAGCTTTCAGTCCTGCCCTTTAGCGTTCCCTTCCTTGCCTTGTTGCCCCTGTATGTTCCTTTCCCCTCTGACCCTCGGTCCTGGTTCAGCCTAGTGGGTATCCAGTCCTGCCTTGTCCAGTAAGTCCTGTCGGCCACCTGCAGCCAGGAGCCCAACTCCTGGTGAAAAGAGGCCAAGTGCAGGTGAAGTTTAAGAGCACCTGCTCTGCTTATTCCTGCTTGTTTGCTTCTGCTGCAACTCCTGTCCAGGGTTCCAGTCCTGTTCTGCCTAGTCTCCGGTGTGGGGTGGTTTTGCCTGCCACTGCCGCTCCTCGGCAGTGGCCCAAGGGCTCACAATCTAGTTTCCAGCCTTGAGAACGTGACAGAATGCAAAGGCCATGAGCTTGGCACGATCACCCTTCCTACTGGGCCTCCGGCCTAGAACCTCTGCTCTTGTTTCCCTTGTGAAGTTCGGGTCTGGCATTATTATTGTTCCTGATCTTTTCATGACTCTGGAGGAATATCATAGGAAACTTTTGTCTGACCCACTCTTGAAGAAACTGCCTGAAGCTTCAGCAGAGAGGAAGCGTATCAGGCAGCTTGGGCTCGTGGAAAACCCAGTTTCGGTCATTGATCCTAGGACCCCGCTCTGGGAATATCGCCACCTACTTGTCTCTGACCCTGCCCTGCGGGATACTCAGGAAGCTGCTATCGAAAGAAAGCGTAGTGCGAATCCCGAGGTCCAGGCTTATCATCAGTCCATCCTGAGGGACGCTCTCAGCAGAATTGCTCCGGCATCCAAACCGAGTTCCAGCTCCGGCCAAGCCACTGAGTCCATGCTGAGTCCCAGTTCCAGTCAAGCCCTGAGTCCTGTTCAAGTGGCGCTCCCACTCAAGCCTCGGAGTCCAGTCCACGGGACGCTTCTAACCGAGCCTCAAATTCCAGTTCAAGTGGTGCTTCCACTCAAGCCTCGGAGTCTAGTCCAAATGACGCTGCTAACCGAGCCTCCGATTCCAGTTCAAGTGGCGCTTCGAACTGAGCCGCCAATCCTTGGTCAAGTGGCGCTCCCACTCAAGCCTCAGAGTCCAGTCCGAGTCGTACTTCGAACCGAGCCTCCGATGCCAGTCCAAGTGACGCTTCCAGTCAAACCTCTGAGTCCAGTTCGAGTGACGCTTCTAACTGAGCCTTCGATTCCTGTTCAAGTGGCACTTCTAGCTGAGCCTTTGCCGAGTTCCAGTTCCAGCCAAGATGCTGAGGCCAAGCTGAGTTCCAGCTCCAGCCAAGATGCTGAGTCCGCTCGGAGCTCCAGTTCCAGCCAAGCTGCTGAGTCCACGCTGAGTTCCAATTTCAGCCAAGCTGCTGAGTCCATGCTGAGTTCCAGTTCCAGCCAAGCTGCTGAGTTCACACTGAGTTCCTGTTCCAGCCAAGCTGCTGAGTCCATGCTGAGCTCCAGTTCCAGCCAAGCTGCTGAGTCCATGCTCTGCTCCAGTTCCAGTCATGCTGCTGAGCCCATGCTGAGTTCCAGTTCCAGCCAAGATGCTGGGTCCAAGCCGAGTTCCAGTTCCAGCCAAGATGCGAAGTCCAGTCCTGATGCCAGTCTGGGTTCCAGTCTTGAGCCTTGTTCAAGCTCCAGCCAAGCTACCCCTGGTCAAGTTTTGAGGCTCCTCCGTAGATTTCACCATTGTTACCCATGGAGACCTGAATTCCCCATGGAGGTTGGGGGGGGGGGGGGGGCCTTGAGAGGGAGATACTGTTACGTCTGTGCTCACCTCGCCCTCTGGTGGCCAAAACCGGTGGCTGCTATGGACTATCACCCGTTCCAGACTTTAGCCCAGTCCAGTCCGGATCTTCCAGGCTGCTGGATTTCTCTGTCTTGTTTGAACCTGCTCAGCTCCAGTAGTTGCCTGGTGATTGCTGCAGCTTGAGCCTCAGTTGCTGCTGGGCTTATTAGCCATTTGGAAACTCTCTGCCTTTGCATCGCCTAAGGCCCTGGTATGTCGGTGCTTGTGGCACTTCTGCCTAGTTTAGTTTCTGGTTCAAGTTCTTGCCTGTTTCTAGTTTAGTCTTTGTGTAGCTTCTTGTATTGCATTGCTTGTTTCCCAGTCTTGTTTCTTGTTTGTATGTCTTTGTCTAGTTCTGGGTTCTCTGTGTTTCTTGTTCAGTGGCTGCCTGGCAGCTTTCAGTTTTGTCTCTTGTCTACCAGTGTTTGTTCCATGTTTTAGTGGCTGCTTACAGCTTTCAGTCCTGCCCTTTAGCTTTCCCTTCCTTGCCCTGCTGCCCCTGTATGTTCTTTTCCCCTCTGACCCTCAGTCCTGGTTCAGTCCAGCGGGTATCCAGTCCTGCCTTGTCCAGTAAGTCCTGTCGGCCACCTGCAGCCAGGAGCTCAACTCCTGGTGAAAAGTGGCCAAGTGCAGGTGAAGTTTAAGGGCACCTGCTCTGCTTATTCCTGCTTGTTTGCTTCTGCTGCAACTCCTGTCCAGGGTTCCAGTCCTGTTCTGCCTAGTCTCCGGTGTGGGGTGGTTTTGCCTGCCACTGCCGCTCCTCAGCAGTGGCCCAAAGGCTCACAACCTAGTTTCCAGCCTTGAGAACGTGACAACTGTTTTGAATGTAGTTGCAAAAACCACAGAAAGGCATTATATCAAGTCCCATTTCCCTTCCCTTCCCTTCCCATTGTAACCTATGGCACTTTGTGTGTCTAAATGATTTGTAATTTATCCTTAAAATCGAGCGTGGTACCAGAAAATTGGAGGGTGGCCAATGTAATGCCAATTTTTAAAAAAGGTTCCAGGGGAGATCCAGGAAATTATAGACCGGTGAGTCTGACGTCGGTGCCGGGGAAAATGGTAGAGGCTATTATCAAAAACAAAATTACAGAGCACATCCAAGGACATGGATTACTGAGACCAAGTCAGCACGGCTTTTGTGTGGGGAAATCTTGCCTGACCAATTTACTTCAATTCTTTGAAGGAGTAAACAAACATGTGGACAAAGGGGAGCCAGTTGATATTGTGTATCTGGATTTTCAAAAGGCGTTTGACAAGGTACCTCATGAAAGGCTACAGAGGAAATTGGAGTGTCATGGGGTAGGAGCAAATGTCCTATTGTGGATTAAAAACTGGTTGAAGGATAGGAAACAGAGAGTGGGGTTAAATGGGCAGTATTCACAATGGAGAAGGGTAGTTAGTGGGGTTCCTCAGGGGTCTGTGCTACGACTGCTGCTTTTTAATATATTTATAAATGATTTCGAGATGGGAGTAACTAGCGAGATAATGAAATTTGCTGATGACACAAAGTTATTCAAAGTCGTTAACTCGCGACAGGATTGTGAAAAATTACAGAAGCACCTTACGATACTGGGAGACTGGGCGGCTAAATGGCAGATTGTTGGAATGTAATTGTATTTTTACATGCATTGCCTGTCACCTATTATTTCTCTGTGATTACTCTGTGACCTCTGATGTGAATTACTTAGAGAGGTCACACAGCTATGCAACTTCCTGTGGGGGATAGATGCAGCACATGCAGCACATGGAGCACATGGAGCTCATGATCTCTCCTAACCTGAGAGGATCTATGGTGGTGTGAGCATCCATTACCATCTAAGCACATGGAAGGAGCTGATAATACAAATGTATAGTAATATGTATATATAAGCCTGTCTGATTATAATCTAACTGCAAACTGTGAGTAAACAGATGTTTTGTTACTTCAACTTTAAAGTGACTCAGCAGTGAATTATTCAGGGGTGAATGAGAGAGAGATGAAGAAAGAAATTAACATTTCTAAAGCTGAAGCTGTGTGTACTAAAATCTGCTAATTATTTACTACAAATAATCCAACAAAAGGGTTATGGGCCCAGGGCCAGGAATTGAAAAAGAAGAGAAATATTACCAGGCAGAAAAAAAGGCCACATTTTTCTCTTAAGTTTTAAAGGAAAGATTCAGTCTGTCTCTCTCTCCCCCCACACAGCAGACAGAAGGCTAAGAAAATGGCTGAGGGAAGAAATTCACCATTTTTCTATTCTCTCAAGGTGCCTAAATTAACTGAGTTTAATTATCAGCAGTGGGAACTAAGATTCATATGTTTCCTTCGAGCAAAAGGATTAAATATATGCTTAGACCAAGACAGAACAGCTGAAAATATGGCTGAATGGGACAATGCAAACTATTATGTGAAGTGCATGCTTTTGGAAGCTCTCTCAGAGAAACAAGCCATATTAGTGGAGGGAAAAGATACACCAAAGGACATTTTATATAAACTGAGAACTATGTATGCAACTACATATGCAAAGCAGCAACCAATTTGGCTGGCAGAGTTGAATGAAACCAAATTAAGGGATAAAAGTAAATGTAATGATCACATTATGCATCTTATGTCTTCATTTCAAAAGCTAGAACTTTCTGGAATTCCCATGTGTGATGCATTGAAAAGAGCATTTCTTTTTACCTCACTATCAAAGAAGTTTGATGTTTTTAGGTCTGTAAATGAGGCCATTGAAGGGCAATCTTTTGAACAGGCAACATCAAAACTAAGGCAGGAATGCATAATAAATGATTCTGAGGAGATGTGTTCTCAAAGCAAGTCAGAGAGAAATGAAACAAATTTCTTGGCAAAGAACAGAGGAAGGCGGAGCTATGGGAAAACTCCACCCAAGGGCAAGCTGATTTGCTACTCATGTGGAAAGGAGGGACATGTATCTAAATGGTGTAAGGAAACACAAAACACTCCCTCTAGCTCACCTAAGCCAATGGAACTAAAGAATTTTCAAACCAGGAAATGTATGAAGGACAAAGATAAACACAAGGGCTTTCTAATGGCAGAAAAATCTTTGACTATGGTAAATAATAATTCAAATGAAAGTACTTGGATTTTGGATTCAGGGAGCACATGCCATTTAACCAATTGTAAAGATTTCTTTCAGGAAATGTGTCCAGAGGAAGGTATTCTTAAAACTGCAAACGCAGGGACTGCTAAGATCCAAGCAAAAGGTATTGGATTCTTAAAATGCAAAGTGTCTAATGAAGTTAAAGAAATTCCTGTAAGTGATGTCTTGTATATTCCCCAAGCAGTTTGCAATATGCTTAGTGTATCTACATTAGATAAGAAGGGATTTGTGATTCATTTTGAAAACAGTAAGTGCACAATCTCTAAAAATGATGAAGTGTATGCTGAAGCTTTTATGCATAATGATGTTTATAAACTGAGCATTTCAGGTGAAGCCTCACATATGGCGCAAGTAAGGAAGAATGATGGTAAATGTAGTCTGGAAATCTGGCACCGCCGCCTGGGACATCGTGATTCTAAGGTGATCCAGGATCTTTACAGTAAGCAACTGGCCACCGGCATTCAGATAAGTGCAGATGCTGGTAAAATGGAGAAATGCATAGACTGTGTTACTCAAAAAGGTGTGAGACCCTCATTTCCTGCATACACAGGAAATAGGAGTAATAAAGTGCTGGACTTAATACACAGTGACTTATGTGGACCGTTTAATATCCCATCATTGGGAAATAACAGATTTGTGCTAATATTCTTGGATGATTTCTCTAGATATTGTGTGGCCTATTTGCTGAAAGAGAAAAGTCAAGTCACAGACATGCTGAAGAAATACGTAGCCATGGTGAGCAATAAATTTGAAAGAAAACCAAAGGTTCTTCAGACCGACAATGGTGGTGAGTTCACTTCACAAAGCATGCGCACATTTCTAGAACAAGAAGGCATTCAACATATCACAACAGTAGCTTATACACCAGAGCAAAATTCTGTTGCAGAGAGAAAATTTAGGTCAATTGTGGAAATGACCAGATGTATGCTGTCAGATAGCAATCTCCCTAAAAGACTATGGGGGGAAGCCATTCTCACAGCAGTGTACCTACAAAACAGAATGCCAACTAAAGGCGCTGAGCGCACACCACATGAGACATGGCATGGTAGGAAGCCAAACCTGTCACACATAAGAACATTTGGAAGTACAGCATATGCTCATGTACCAAAGCAAAGAAGGCATAAGCTGGATTCCACAACAGAAAGGGGCATTTTAGTTGGCTTTGCTCCAGGACACAAAGGATATAGAATTTTGAATCTGAAAACTGGCATTGTTGGCATAAGACATGTTACATATTTTGATGAAAACAAAAGGGTTGATAAAGGCTGGATTATCCCAGATGAGCCTTATCATCCAGAATATGAAACTAGAACCATAATAGACATGCCAGTGTAT